>NW_020622934.1:9727849-10063920 GCF_003573695.1 Papaver somniferum
AATCATCCATACTAGAATTGTATATCCATATCACGTCCATCCCATGAGAATCAGTGATTGAATCTCATTAAAACTCGTCCGAAAATCCAACCCTAAATCTGTCTGGTGAAAGGAAATTTTCCCGCCAAAATTTGTTTTCAAACGGTGAAGGTGACCTCCCCCTTATCCAGTTCTGGTGTCCCTTTAGCACATGTCCGAATTGGGTTACCCCTTATCCATAGTGAGAGTCCGAATAACACTTTCCCCTTGGGTGCAAATAGTAATTTTTCTGGGATATTTTCAACACTTTTTCAGGGTTCCTCCGGGGTATTTCTGGGGTGCTTCTGGCACGTTATCTACGGAGGTTCAAATGCCACATTTTGAGCCAATTTCGCCGCAAAAGCTTATTTCTCCAAAAACACCTACAAAGACATAAAATAACCAAATAAGTACAAAATCGAGCACTAACAATATAAACAATTGGGACAAATTAGACACATAAATACGTCTATCAAATACCCCCAAACTTATTATTTGCTAGTCCCGAGCAAATCAAATAGAAAATAAAATCCTAACTCACTGTCGCAGGCATCGTCGATTGCATTTAGCGTATGCAATAAGCCTTTAAACCCCTAGGTGGCCCTAGTGGCCGAGTTATAGTCTCGGGTGGGTTTACCAGAGGTGTACCCACAAAACCTGTACTCCAGACCTTAGCTATCTACGCAGAACCTTTGAAGGCACTAAAGAATCTCCTTGGTTGACATACTTATTGACTACAGGAAGAAGTACCCTGATGCGAAATTCCAATTGATGTACACGAGTTTGCACTCAAGCATACTAAAATTCATATAAAGTGACAGATCTCTACTCAAATAGTTGCACTATGGACATCATATTCGGAGTCAAAACTAATCACATGGATAGATCAAGAAGATGGATATAGAAAACATAGATGGTTTTGATGTTTACTAAGTGAACGGCGTTTCCCATATCTGTCTGAAGGCCTCCGCCAAAATGAACCTATCCTAATGGATTGAGATACTAGTCTGACTAATATCAACACACTGGCATATACAAGGGTACCAGTGGTCGATAACCTAACTCTAGGTCAACACAACTGGCATATACAAGGGTACCAGTGGTCGACTTTATTGAATTTATTCCTTTTGGTCAAATGGTCTGGTCTCAATTTTTTTTCTTTTTCTTTTTTTCTTTTTTTTTTCTTTTTGGTAACTACCATTTTTTTTTTCATCCTTTTATTTTTTTTCATCTCTTTTTCTTTTTCAACTTTTTTTTTTTTCATGGTATCTCAATCACTCTAATTCACCCTAGCATTGGTAACAACTTGAATCGTGGGCCCCACCTATCACTTAGAGAAACATAGTTTAAAAACAAAATAAAATAAAAATAGAAGTGAAAAGGACTCAACTAGATATGGTGAAACTATCATGTTATTTCTAACACCTGAGCTCTGTGCTTTTATGAATAGACTCTTTTAGATGTTTCCATCTAATCAGATTGGTTCCTCAAACTCCTACAACCAAAATGCTTCCATCCACTTAGATTAGTTAGTGCAATCCTAAATAGGCATAAATTTCTAAGCTCTGGAGTTTATTTATTCATACTGCAACTAAAAAGTTTCTCCCATACCCCCAAACTTAAATCTAACATTGTCCTCAATGTTCTAAGATGAAATTAAAAGCATGAACAAGGAGAAACTGTTACCATTTGAAGCAAAAGAGATAAGGAAAGATATTACCGTGTTGCAAGAATATTGGGTTACCTCCCAAGAAGTGCTAAGTTTAAAGTCTTCAGTCAGACTTAGGAAAGGATTAGTCAACTCGAACCATAAAGTAACAGTCGAAATAATTGTGGGTCTTCAAAACGAAAAAGAGCTGACCAGAGGAAACTACAATAACCCAAGAAAGTGAACAAGAATAACATGCCCTTATCTAGTTTCCTGATTAAGATATTTATATCTAATTGCGGTTCAGGTTCAGGTTCTATGAAATGGTCTAAATAAAATATTTTCCTCGGATGCATTTCCTCATAGGTTGGATCCAAATTATTAGGTCCTAGAGTATGGAAAAACTCAAATAAGAACTTAGAATCACAAAATAATAATAACCTAAATAACTGAGGATCCTTTAAGTCAATCAGGTTTGACTTATATAATTGACCACAGTGAGAGTAGTGGTCATTCTTAAGCAAATGTGTCGATTCCAATTTCCTAAAGCATTTAGGTTTAGTCTCACAACTTAATATTCGACACATTTGAAATCTATATGTTCCCACATATGGAAGAAAACTATTTGGTGGGAAAAGAAAATCAATCTTGGTATTATTGCCTGGGTTAACCACATCAACCAGAGGATGGGTTTCTAACAGTTGAGACTCTTGTTGGATATCATTAGGTTCTGGAAAACGATTATGAAGATAATCTTGTAAGATGGTTGAGGCATTGATGTCAAGTCCCAAGTGAGGGACCTTACTAAGAGTTAAAGCACATGGAGAATGATACTCACCCCCAAACTTAGAGTTTTCGACGTCTCTAGATAGACTGGTCATAACCACCCTAATTTCTAGGTCGGCAATTGATTTTTCTAAGTCAGGTTCATCCTCGCTAATCTCTACGAGTTCATCTAAGACTATTGTTTCTAAATCGTTTGACTCGATCTCAAGATAAACTGGTTCCTCTAAACCATCATCGGTTTCGTAAACAGGACATACTACATCGTCTGAAACGGGGGTATCTCTAGTCAAATCCTCGTCCTTTTGAATAGGTGAATAATTTTTAAAATTATTAGGATCTGAACCAGAAATAATATAATCATTATAAGGCTCAACTGGGGTAACAAATTCCTGATCACTATTCCCACATATTTCAGATTCTTCATCATCACTATCCTCATCATCATGATACAATTTTTGAAATTCAAGAATTCTCAATATTTGTTCCAAACTACATGGTCTATGTTTATAATATTTCTCATAGATCGTTAGAGGTGATTCCTCAATAGGCTCGATGCTCTAACTCAACAGGAAGGTGACATGCCTTGCCAAAACACTAAACGATAAGGTGACATTCCAATGGGTGTCTTAAACGCAGTACGGTAAGCCCATAAGGCATCAGTAAGCCTCAACGACCAGTCTTTCCTATTTGGATTAACTGTTTTATCTAGAATACGTTTAATTTCCCTATTGGAAACCTCTACCTGACCACTAGTCTGAGGGTGATATGGGGTTGCTACTTTATGGGTAATACCGTATTGTTTCATTAAAAGAGCAAACAGTCTATTACAAAAGTGTGAACCTCCATCACTAATTATAGCTCGCGGCGTACCAAAACGTGTGAGTATATTCTCTTTCAAAAACTGGACTACGACCCTGTGGTCATTCGTTTTACACGGAACCGCCTCAACCCATTTAGACACATAGTCTACAACGACAAGTATGTAAAGATAACCAAACAAAATAGGAAATGGACCCATAAAATCAATGCCCCACACATCAAAGACTTCAATCACTAAAATAGGATTCAAAGGCATCATATTTCTACGGGAAATGGTTCCTAACTTCTGGAAACGCTCACAAGAAACACAATGACTATGGGAATCTTTAAACAATGAAGGCCAGTAAAATCCACACTGCAAAATCTTAGCAGCAGTCTTCTTAGCACTAAAATGACCCCCACATGCATGTTCATGACAAAAGAAGATAATACTAGACTGGTCACTCTCAGATGCACATCTCCTAATAATCTGGTCCGGACAATACTTAAACAGATAAGGATCGTCCCAAAAGAAATGCTTAACCTCGGCTAAAAACCTAGAACGATCTTGCTTACCCCAATGTTGAGGGGTTCGACCAGTAACAAGATAATTCACTATATTTGCATACCAAGGTGATTGGGAAACAGAGAACAATTGTTCATCAGGAAAGCTATCCCTTATAGGAAGGGAATCACTAGGGGAACTAACAACTAGCATAGACAAGTGGTCTGCTACTACATTTTCTGCACCCTTTTTGTCTCTAATGTCTGGGGAAAATTCCTGTAACAATAGGATCCATATAATCAATCTAGGTTTGGTATCTTTCTTAGATAAAAAGTATTTCAAAGCAGCATGATCTGTATAGATTATGATCTTATAACCTAATAGATAGGACCTAAACTTATCCAAGGTAAAAACGATGGCTAAAAGTTCCTTCTCGGTAGTTGTGTAGTTCATTTGGGCATCATTCATAGTTTTGCTAGCATAATAAATCACATGAAGCAATTTGTTTTCTCATTGACCTAAAACGACGCCTATAGCATAATCTAAATAATCACACATAATCTCAAAGGGTAGGTTCCAGTTAGGTGCCTGGACTATCGGGGCAGTAGTGAGTAAAGTTTTAAGCTTCTCAAAAGCCTCTAAACAAGCATCATCAAAGACAAAGTTAACATCTTTTGCAAGCAAATTGCAAAGAGGTCTAGAAATCAAGCTAAAATCCTTAATGAATCGACGGTAAAACCTGCATTCCCTAGGAATGACCTAATATCTTTTACGGTTTTTGGGACCTGTAAAGTCTTAATAAGGTCAACTTTGGCTTTGTATACCTCTATACCCTTTGAAGAGACAATGTGCCCTAACACAATTCCTGATTTAACCATGAAATGGCATTTTTCCTAATTAAGCACTAAACTTTTTTCCTTACACCTAGTCAACACTAATGTCAAATGATGCAAGCACTCATCGAAAGATGAACCAAACACTGAAAAATCATCCATAAAGACCTCTAAGAACCGTTCTACCATATCAGAAAATATGCTCATCATACAACGCTGAAAAGTTGCAGGGGCATTACATAGCCCGAAAGGCATGCGTCTGTACGCGAAGGTACCAAAGGGACAGGTAAAAGTGGTTTTCTCTTGGTCTTATGGGGCAATAACGATCTGATTATAATCGGAGTAGCCATCTAAGAAGCAATAGTGACTATGTCCAGCTAATCGCTCTAGCATTTGGTCGATAAAAGGAAGGGAAAAGTGATCCTTCCTTGTGACCTTGTTCAATTTCCTATGGTCAATACACACACGCCATCCCGTGGTCACTCGGGTTGGGATTAATTTATTATTATCATTCTGGACTACAATGATACCTGATTTCTTGGGGACAACCTGAACAGGGCTGACCCACTTACTGTCTGAAATTGAGTAAATAATACCCGCATCTAACAACTTAAGCACCTCTTTTCGAACTACCTCTTGCATGTTAGGGTTCAGTCGACGTTGCATCTCCCTAGAAGGTTTGGAGTCTTCCTCTAAATGAATCTGATGCATACACACAGTAGGACTTATACCCTTAATGTCTGTTATAGTCCACCCTAAAGCTTCCTTATTGTCTTTAAGTACATTTACTAGCCTACTTTCCTGATCACTATCCAAATTGGAAGATACAATCACAGGTAAAGTCTCAGATGGGCCTAAAAACACATACTTTAGAGTATCGGGTAGTGGTTTAAGGTCCAACTTTGGGGGCTCTTCTAAAGAAGGAATTAGGGTAGTCTCAGAAAATGGTAACGGTTCGAACCTAGCTTTCCATCTATCAGTGTCTAACACATGGGTAGAATCTAATAGCGCATTCACTTGTTCAATAGTGCTATCATCGTCAAAATCTAAACCAAAATGGGATAGACAACTTTTTAATGGGTCTTCAGACAAGATGTTTGGTAATGAATCCTGAACTAAGGCTTCTATCATGTTCACCTCCTCAACACATGTGTCATCTGGCTCATGAGGTTGCTTACTGACATTATAAATGTTCATCTCCATAGTCATATTACCAAAAGATAAACTCATGACACCATTTCGACAGTTAATGATCGCATTAGACGTAGCTAAAAATGGGCGACCTAAAATCACAGGTATCTGGTTCTCTGGGTCAGGGACAGGTTAGGTATCTAGGACCACGAAATCCACTGGATAAATAAACTTTTCGACCTTAATAAGAACATCCTCGATAACACCTCGAGGGATTTTAACAGACCTATCAGCTAACTGCAGTGTCATCTGAGTAGGTTTTATTTCACCAAGTCCTAGATGTAAGTATACATGGAATGGCAGTAAGTTCACACTGGCTCCTAAGTCAAGTAAAGCCTTTTATACCTGGAAGTTACCTATTGTGCAAGCAACGGTAGGAGAACCTGGGTCTTTGTACTTTGGAGTTGTGGTGTTCTGAATGATTGAACTTACGTGACTAGCTAAAAAGGATTTCTTATGGACGCTAAGTTTTCGCTTTCGCGTACACATATCCTTAAGGAACTTGGCATAAGCAGAAATTTTCCTAATTGCATCTAATAAGGGAAGGTTTATGGTAACTTGCTTAAAAACCTCCACTATGTCATTAAAGTTCGATTCCTTCTTTGTTGGTACTAATAGCTGAGGAAATGGGGCTCTAGGCCTAAAATCAGACCTTTCAGGAACCGAATTCACATCATCAGAAACTTTATTAGTCTCTTCAGCTACTAGTTCTGAGAGGTGAGATCCTGAGGGGTGAACTACAATATGTTCACTATCGGGCATGGTTACCTTATTGTCTATAACTCTACCACTTCTAAGGGTTCTAACAGTATTCAATTGATTCGATGGTTTTGCACCTGATTCATGAACTCCTCTAGGGTTGGGTTGTGTTTGACTACCTGACTATTTTCTTGTCCTATCCTATTACTAGCTTGTAGACTCTGTTCTACGGATAACTGGAATTTTGCAGTTTACTGAGTTAACAAGGCGAGGGATTCCTCTAAACTTAGGATTTTCTTATCTGACTGATTCTGAAACTGATCTAGTCCTGAAGGATTCTTAGTATATCCAAAACCTGGGGGAGCATTAGAATTACTCAACTGACCTTGACTTTGACCCTTAGACCACGAAAGGTTCGGATGGTTTCTCCAACCAGTATTATAGGTTTCTGAATATGGGTCAATCTTTTGACGGTTATCAAATATAGTGTTATTATAAAGAGCATTGGCCTGCTCTTCAATATTCTGGCCTTCCCAAAAAGGCTCCACTCTACCACTAGTCTGGCCCACTTCTAAGGCTTCTAACCTTTTTGCTATAGCAGCAATTTTGGCATATGATTCATAGCCTCCTTCTACACTATTAACGGTTCCTCTACTTAAAAGAATTGTTTTCTGGGGTGCCCTACTATTTTCCCATTGTTGGGTTTTTTCGGCGATTTCATTAAAAAATTCCATCGCCGCATCAACAGTTTGGTTTTCAAATCCACCAGTGCATAGAGACTCAACCATGGTCGTTGTGGAATAATCTAAACCCTCATAAAGGATCTGAACTAGACTAACCTTTTCTAAACCATGATGAGGACACTGGGATAATAAATCATTGAACCTTTCCAAATACCTATATAAAGATTCTCCCTCTTGTTGTGAAAATGTGCATATTTGCGTCCAAATAGACGATGTTTTGTGCCTAGGAAAAAACTTATTGAAAAAGGCAGATGTAAGTTGTTCATATGTCTCAATTGACTCGGAGTCCAAACTATACAACCACGACTTGGCCTTATCTTTCAGGGAAAATGGGAATAACCTAAGTTTCAAAGCATCATCATCTAAGCCTCTGATTCTTAGAGTACTACAAATTTCCTCAAAATCCCTAACATGGTAATAAGGGTTTTCATTTTCTTTCCCTAAAAAGATTGGGAGCATCTATAAGGTCCCAGGTTTCAGTTCATAGGGTGCCTCCGTTTCAGCTAACTTAATACACGAAGGACGGGTAGTCCTAGTTGGATTCAACAAAGCTTTCAAAGTTGCCATTTCTGGCGCTATCGGAGCAACAGAGATTCTCTCCTCAGTCAAAGAACGTTCAAAAACAGACTCTTCATAAGCCGGACTTTCTAGATTAAGGTAATCGAGACGCTTCGAACTACTAGGTTTCTCTTTAACAAATCTACCTAGCGCGTCTTTTTTACGTTCATGCATACAATAGAATTTTCTAAATTGGAAGGGTAAGCAAACACAGATCAAGGCCGACTCAACCAAATCAAAACCTATTGATTTCTAGCAAACAAAAAGCATGATGGCTCCACTTAGATTATTTCTAAACCAGCTTCTAATCCTTCGAACGGGAATTCGTTACAATTTAAGCAAACCCCTCTGGAATCAATCCGAGTTAACGTAAGTTGAATAGAGGCGAGGGAAGCTCGGTGGAGCTTTTATACCCAAAGCCTCACCGGTATTACAAGGATGCGCAGTCACGCATTCAACTTACAGAAACCGTCAAGAACTTCGAAGTATGCTTAAAAGAGTAACCAATATTTTTCGAATGACTTTCCTGTTAAGCTCGTTACCCTATCGGTCTCGTTCTAGTCAAAATTTTAGGCTTAGGTTTGCGTAGGTTACGTGTTCCTAAAGCGGGCAAGAAGAGAACGGTGATGAAATCCGAACTCTTATCTTGTATGGCCAGGCCTTTCCCTTTACTAGAAAAATAAATGTCCGTATTCAGTCCTCAACATATATGCATACGAAGGAGTCCAGTAACTCGCTGACAGGGGATTCGCGAGTGTTTAGAATCTTACCTCACGTTCCAGACGGGGGATGAATCGGTTGTAGTCGACTCGGGCCACTGACTCCAATGTCTAATGTACGAACCCAAGGTGCAGAGACAATATCGTAATTGTCCTCCTTCTCTGCAAACAGTTTATATTTAAAGTACCCTTCCGTAGGGTAATAATAATAAAAAAAAAATGTCCCAAAGTCCAAAAGTCCAAAAAAAAAAAGAAAAGTTACAAAAATAATAAACCCTAATACAGTTTTTTTTTTAAATAAAATAAACAAACCCTAAACTAAAATTGTCTAAAATAAAATTGTCTTCTTTTCTGTTCTTTTTGCTTTAATCTTTAGCTCCAAGTCTTTATGAAATCACCAAACTCCTTGGCTCAATTTTCTTTATGATCCAGAACCTGTAGACACAAGATAAATACCCACAAACATAAAAAAGGACAAAAATAATAATAATAAAATAAATAAATAAATAAAATAAAATAAATCTAAAACCCTATAAACAAGTCCGCGTCGGCGGCGCCAAAAATTGATGTGATTTGTAGATAGTGGTAAAAGTTGTTCGATTCTCAGACTTGTGAAGGATATTAATTAGACTTAAATTCTAATATTAAAATATAAAACTCACTAAAATTATAGCAAACTCAATCAAAGATGATATCAATACTAAAAGAAACACTGAGGCTAAGATTCCAATTTTCCAAGTTCAAAGTGATTAAACCAATACTTATATTTATGCAATTTTCTTGTTTAATTTGATTCTAAAATATTGCAACAAGTAGATTTTCAAAAGTAATAATTGTAAATGCTTACAAATATTGACCAAAAATATTGACCAAAAAATACCTACAAATAAATAAAACACCATAATAAGTACAAAAATGAGCCCTAACAATATATAAAATCGAGACAATTCGGACACAAAAATGTGTTTATCATTATGGCCGAGTAGCCAATTTTGAGACGATTGGGGCGTTAGCTTGGTCGGTTTCAGGCATTACATAACCTTTATTAACCTAATCAAATTGTCGTAACCCCGTGGTAACTATTATTAAACATAAGAATGTGAATTTCACGTGCTTAGCTAGTTAAGTAGTTAACACATGACCTTCTTATTGCACGGTATAAAGTCTCATTCCTCGTTGTACAACTCTCAAACTAATCTTTTTTTTTTTTAAAAACGAGGGATTAAAATGTCACCAGCTTACTTGAGTCTGCACAAAACCGGGTTCAGTCCATTTAAAAACTAATCCAATGAAAGTGCAAGAGAAATTTATTATTATCCACTATGAGATAAACAAATAAGCAAAATGAATAAGTAAAACAATCAAAATATTAGTCAAAGGTGATGACAAAGTTGTTTGGTTATGTTATATACAGGCCTTAGCTTAGTCGTTTTCCGCCATGACCTTCATCAGCTGTAGTATAACGGTTATTACTGTTGTATCTTTGTGGCTACTATTAGTAAAGTCCAACTTATATTATCAGTTCAATAACTCATCGTATACTTTTAGTATCATCAAAAATGGTTATATTTTTTGGAGCACTATCTTGTTATTTACCGAACTCCAATATTGGACTATGTGATCCTACACTATCAGGACACATCTATATAGAAGATCAAAAATCAAATAAAGATCACATGAAAAAACACGAAAAAAGTGAGCTCTGAGAAGTAATCTTCATCTTTTCAATTGCAAGAGTTGGATTAAAACGAGTATTGATTTCCAAAGAAATTCTTATAGAAAAGTGAAAATCAATTAGACGTGGCAAAGTAGTTTGTGTTTATTTTCATTTTGTTTCCAAATAGAACAATATTTTACTACGCAATATCTAATAAAAGTCGCGATATGTGTGGTGGTTATAATTGCTCTATAATAGATTTCCATAAGTTTGATTAGAAGAAGAAGGTTGTAAAGACTCTCATAAGGTCGTTGGATTACATGTCATGTTGCTGGTCCTCATCCTCTGTAGCTTACGTACGTACATAGGCTACACTCTTTGATTTATAAATTCTAAATAGTAACATCTCATGGGGATTGAAAAATAACCCTACTTCTCATGGATATCACAAACACCCTTACCACCTATAATTATATCCCTCTCCTTTTTAGAAGAAATTGATTTTAATCATAATCCCACAAATACCCTCCATGTATTAATCGAGTTATCACTTATTTCATATTTCATTTCAATTTCACGTCTAAATTATTTTACTCTCTCTTCACTTTTTTAATCTTTCTTAACATCTGTCACTATCACCACCTTCTCCGCCGACAACAAATGTAAGATTCAATTGACAACTATCTTCTGCAACGGATGGTTCATATTTAGAGAAAGCCTTTTTTTTGTTATCTGCTAATGATTATTTTTTAAAATCATATTCGAAGAGATCAGGGTGTGATTTTAGGTTTCTTTCTAGTAACTTTAAAGTTGAACTTGTTCGAATTCTTGAAACTCGTGATGATGATGGAGGTGGTGTGGTAAAGGAAGTATGATTTATTGTTTCTCATTGGCTTTTAAAATTCTGGTAAAGCAAGTATTAGTGCACTGCACACATATCTGCTTCAACTCCTTAAATGCTATTTCAACCTCCTCAGACAGCAAAAGGCATTTTTCATTAAAAGATCTTTCAAGGGCTTACAAGTGGTTTCGTTTCATATCCCTTAAGAAATAATTCTAAAGTACCATGTTAAACCATGAAATCAATCTTAACTCTTTTAGGCAGGTGGGTGTTGGCGACGAGACCAGATTAGATACATTAGGTGGATTTGTAACTACTACTCTAGTTGTAATATGTGTCTAAGTTACTCCAACTCCTCTTGATAAAAATAATATTTGGATTCCTTTGCATACAATTTATGTCGCCTCAATAGGCTCAGCACCATTCTCAAATGTTGTATATGTTTTGAACCTGGATGACTATAAACCAAGATGGAATAAAAGAAGACTAACACAATTTGTCTCAAAAATGGCTTGAATACCTCATTCACGAGGGCTTCAAAGGTGGTTGGGTCATGGTTAATCTATATGGCATCATTTTGAGCTTATATTGTCCCTCATTGGTTATAAAAGTTGTTTTGTGTATAGCTGACTCATGCATTCATATTTGGTGGTACCTTGATTTGAGTTCTAGCTTAGTGAACACCACTGCACCATGTAGCTCATCCAAAAGTTTATCAATCACTGGAATTGGGGACTTGTCTTTGATTGCAATGTCATTCATTTTCCTGAAATTTACACAAAATCCCAATGAATTATCTTTTTCATTGACTAGCAGAATTGGAGATGCAAATGGATTATGACTTAATTGAATGATCCTTGATTGCATCATCTATCTGACCAAGGCTTCCATAACATATGTTTGGACATTAAGGCACCCATGCGGACTTCAGTTAGTGGGTATTATATTGGGTTATAGAGGATTTGTGTGTTTAAGTGATCTTTGTGGTAGTAATGAATTTGGTTCCTTAAAGACATCGGAGAACTCTTGTAGCGACAGATGTATAGGTGGTGGCATTTTCTGGTTAGTGGCTGAAGTGGAAATTGAAAAGAAACACCCGACTATGCGGGGGGTATTATTCTTGAAAACCTTTTTCACTGCACTTGTATTTATCATTTTCAGATAGGGAATCTCTCTAGCTCCAGAGAGAGTAATTCTTTTTCCATGATGAATGAAGCTGAAGCAGAGAAAATTACATCACAAAGGGGTTCTGAGTCAATCAGCTCCAAGGATCATATCACATCCCCAGGAGAAGCAACCTCAATTCACCCGTGAATCTGCTTTCATGCGTTGTCCATTGAAGTTGCTTACAAACTCCAGAGCTGATTGTCTTGTCTCAATTTGCCACTACAAAAATGAGGTGATGAGTTGATCCCATCAAGCAATCCAACTATATATTGTGTTGAATCGGTATTAATAAAGATAAGTATGCTTCACGTGCCGATCAATATAGAGATGAACTTCTTATTTAAATAACCTGGTATCTTGATGGCTCCGCTGCTCTGACTTCCAGTAAGAGCATGAAGAAAAATTTTCATGTCAAACTCAATTAGTGATGCATCTATTTCCTCAACCTCATTGAATGTACCTACTTGTTCAATTCCCTTTTCAGGTTCATCTAAAGTAAAAATGTTGCTTCTTGCATCTATGACCAAGCTTGAACTATTATCGTAATTATAACATAATTTTTATTATTATTTTTTTATATTTTTTCATAAAAAGTCTTTTGACTAGGGGTACATTGGGCCTTGAATTGTATTTTTTTTGTTGGAAAAGGTGTTTATTAAGAGGGGATTTTGTTAGAACCATTGTGTTGTTTCTTGAAGATGATGAAAAGTGAGTAGTGGTGAGTTGATATCGATAATTAAATCTGGCTTTTCTTTGTCATCCATCAACAATGAGCTCCAGCATGTTAATAAATTAAATACCTCAGATAGTGTAAAGTCTTGAACATTTGTGTGGTATTTTTTTGTTTCATTCTTCAACCCACTAATATTGAACTTAATACAAAGTAAGACTCGGTGAGGTATGGATTCTTGATTTTCATGATAGCCTTCAAGGTTTCAAACTTCTCATAATACTCCTCCGCGCGACCAATTTAAATCAATTTGTTAAACATAACCACATAGTTATCATTTTTTATATTTTCAAAATGAGAACACACAACTAAAGAAAAATGAGACCAACATATATAGTCTTTACCTGTCTGATAATACCAAAACAAAGAATCTACTTTATCCTCCAGTAAGGCTGGCCTCAAGCCAAAGCACCCGAAGTATAACTATGGGCAGCAAAAATTGTGGGGCATCAACAAAAATTATTTTTCCGGTTTTCAATACAAAAGCCAACACTAATATTGGTATAGTTTGTAATATTAATCTGATGCAACGACAACAAAAGGAAAAATCATATTGTGAACACATAAATCACGAAGCCATCCACGTGTTCACAAACAATTTTCGCATACATTCTAATTCTAAAATTGTACGTCGTATGTGTAAAGGGGATGATTATATCGATTCATCGACTCAAAGCCTTCGAGCTTGTCATTATCTAGTTGAATATTATCATAAATAATGTTCATATAAAGGAATAAACAGAGAATCAAGTATAAATGTAAATCACATGAAGTTCAACGCTGAATGTAAAGTGCTGAAATGTAAATAAGAATGAATATGCTGTGGCCTAAGCTTGAATACGAAGGGTTATCCTCGCCCCTTCCACGAGCTGATTGACACGTGTATATCTCTTTGGTATTTAATGCGGGTAGATGGGTGTCTGCTCGTGTCAGACAAGTGTCTCTTTGTCTGGTCACATCTGTGTCAGTCAAACTTCCTCTCAGCCGTTGATCTGGGATCTTCCTCGGGATTGGGTGTATTAACACCCAAGGGGTATTATCTGGTGATCCTCTAAGCCATCATACCTCTGTGATCCTCTGTCCCTGACCGTCAGATCTGCTGACCGGTGGCATCTTCTGATGAGATGCTTTTTATCATGTTTTGATATCTTGTTTTTTATGCCTTCCACGTGTCTCTTTCTGTACACGTGATGGATGATGAAAGGTGTACATACAATTTGCCCCTCTTCTTCTGACTTGGGCGTATTTTGCAATTTAGAAGAAGAAAGGTCGTCCTACACGTTTTATCTCTCCTGAAATAACTTCCCCTATAAATACGGGCACGTTCCCCACTTTGCATTAACTTTCCCCATAACTGCTCCTTCGTACGAGGGACAATTATTGTCTTCTCTAGCTTCATAAATAGGAAAGAGAATGTGAAAAAAAACTTTTATCCTCCTTGTCAGTGTTCATCCTCTTCGTGTTTTCTATTCTTGTTCTTTAGTCATTTATTATCGTCATTCTTGTGAGGAAGATAACAACATTCAATTTTCTGTCTCTTTCGTTCCCAACTGTTGTTGCCCCTGTATCGCAGACAACTAGATTTTGATATCTCCGATCCTCCTTTCTTCGACTGTGGTTGGTGCTTGTCGTCCTCTTCTATATAGGTATGGGGTTTTTCATTAGCTACTCATCATTGATTCATCTATGTATCTACCCGTTCGTTCCCTGCTGCTGTATTCTTGGCTTTGTGATGAAGAACACACATGTCGAAGCATATATGCTTGCCCATGTTCTTTGTTACAAAGTCTGTGAGTCTGTATCTAAGTATTCTCCCGGGAGTTTGATGGAGTATTTCTGGTTTTTTAGTTCTTAGGGTTTTTAATGTTTATCTGGATGAACCATCAATTATGGGTTTTTTGATCTTTAGTGATCTCCTCGTATTCTTCTCTAAACTGTTTTTGTGTTTCCTTGTAGATATGTCTGATCGTCCGCGGGATCCTTACCAAACCCCGCCGTCTAGTCCGCCAAGATCCCCTCCGCGTCGAGATTCTGACAGATCTCCACTTGGGGAAGGTCCTTACAAGTCTTCGCAATCGGATACTCGGGGTCATAGGGTTTCATCTTCCTCTGGTGCGAAGGTTGTGCCTACTAAGAAAGGGGATGTGCCGAAGGGTCCTTCTGGATCTAGGTATGCTGTTAACCGTGCCCCTTCTCATCCTCGTGAAGATTCTAGGAGTACGCAGGCTCCCCCTCGTGACGACTCTAGGAGCACGCGGGCTCCTCCTCCTCGTAATGAAACATTAGATGTTCCGCCCCTTCGTTTTATGGCTCCTCCTTCAGTGCCTCCGCAGAAATCTTTGCCGCCTCCTCTCACGGTTTCTTTCAAAGGGAAGTACTCCAAGGGTACTATGTCGAGAGATGATCCGTCTAAAAATCTTCCTTCTAAAAGGAAAGCTTCGGAATTGAGTCCTACTTCTGATTCCGCAGACGAAGAAGAAACTGTCCCGTGATACGCAGTATTTCAGTTGGTAAGAAGAAGGTCACTTTCAAGCATATTGATCTTGAGATGTTCAAGGAAAAACATGAGCTTCAAGCTTTTGAGGTTCGCTTCTATGCCCCTGACGATGATATCACTTACGAGCTCCTTGCTAAGTATTAGTTTGACGAGTTTCATCTATTGACTACGGTTGGAGCCTTCGAGGCGGGTCTCATGTTGCCCCTATATAATTCGGGTGACTCCTTTTATTATGACGTGTTGGCTAGTCGCGAAGGCTCTTCCACAAACACTCATAATCGTTCCGTGTCACAACTATCTGGGAATTATCTTCGTTCACTGAAGGAATGTTACCTGCGAAGCAAGGGAGAGACTATGATGACCTGCTATGTTCCAAATCCTGCTGAGAGAGAGTGGTACACTCCTCAGAATTTTAACAGTTCCTTTGGGGATTATGTCAACAGTAGAAACCGTAAGCCATTGAGTGTTAGTCTTCGTAATATTGCTGCTCCTCGTGGTGAAATTCGTCTTTTGAGTGAGGTGAGTGATGCCAAGCTGAAGTATGTTCCTGGTACTGAGGGATCTGCTAAACGGAAACTCTTTCATGCTCGTGAAAGGATTAAGCGTGACCATGATTATGAATGGCATGCTACTGTTATTGAGGTAGTTGGTCCTTGGGATTATGGTTGGATTCCTGGTCCGCGCGGTTGGCGTCCTTCTGAAAACAGCAAGCCTCGTGAAACTCCTCCTGCTCGTTATGGAGATTTCTGTCCTTGGCGTCCGAATTTCGCGGGCATGAATTTTCCTTACGCTCTTGATGTCGTTGATGGAGATGAGGATGAGGGTTCTGATGCTACCCATCCACCGAAGAGTGCTGCTGCTGCCAAGGTATAGTTTCTTCTTATATTCTCTATTCTATTTGCCCCTTTTTCCTTGCTTGAAATAATTTTCATTTTTGAAGTGAGGGAAAAAATGAGCCTTTGTGGGGATGTGTACTGGTTTGTAGGTGTCGAAGAAGAAGAAACTTGGACCCAAACAATCTTCTACTGTGGTTACCGGTGAGGCTGAGGTTTATGAGGAGGTTACGAGTCCTGTAAACGAAGGGTATGCTGAGGATGAAGAAATGTCCGATGGAGAAGAGCGTACCGATACTTCTCACCCTGATGACGAAGGTGGTAATGGTGAAGAAGAAGTTGTCGCGGGTGGTGATGGTGAAGAAGAAATTGCCGCGGGTGGTGATGGTGAAGAAGAAATTTCCGCGGGTGGTGATGGTGAGTCTGAGGGTAATATTACCGTTGGTGGTACTGGCGGGGGTGGATCTGCCCCTGTTGGCGATAATATTGTTGGTGTGGGTACTCTGCCCGTTATTTCCCCTGAATTTTCTTTTGGTAGGATATATTCTGTGGGGGAATCCTTTGATGTAAATGCTGCCATGGGTCTTTCCGAAGATTTCTCATTTCTTTCCCCAAATGATGATTGGGATGTGCTTGGGGATATTGGTAAAAAGATGCCACCGGTCAGCAGGCTGAAAACGCCGGTGGTCATACTGAGGCTGGTGATGTCGAGACTTGTGCGAGTGAGGGGAGAACAACCAAAGGGAAGTCTGCGGTTGAATCTCCTTCAGAGGATTTCCCTTACTCGCTAATGCCTGAAGGCGAAGATGCCATTTTTGCTTGGCTTAAGAAGAAAAATCTGATGTTCGTCCCCAACCCTGCCCCATTGGTCCCTGGTGAGAAGAATTCTGACGCTTATACTCGTCAGATGATGCAAGTGTCTTCTGAAGTCCGCGTTGCTGAGATGTGGGAGAGGAATCTGAGAGCTTCAGAAGCTAACCTAGTGGTTGACCCTCCCTCCACTGTTGCTGATATGATGGCCATAGCTGATGGGTACCAATACGGTTTTCCCCAGCAGCGTGTCTTAGAGGTAAATCCTTGTACTGATTCCCTCATGATATATGAACATTGTATTCTTCGCGATATCCGATCCCTTGGGTATAATAATGTTTGTCGTTTGTGACATAGATGATGAGGAGCGAACATTGTAACCATGTTTTATACCAATTCTTTAAAGCAAAGTCTTTAAAGTTGGAGGCTAAGCTTCGTCATAGAGAAGAAGAACTACCTGCGGCCGAGATGGAAATAAGTGAACTGAAGGGTCGCCTGAAGAAAAAGGAGCGGCTGGGTAATGCCGAGGAGAGTCTCCGTTCAGAACTTGCTATAGTCCGCAACGAATTGGATCAAGCTCGCAGAAATGTATCGTCCCTCACAGGTTCATATTTTTTATTGGTCTTTTACTCCTCGTGATTCCCTATTTGTACTTTGGTGTTCTGTCTCAGTATCCCCACCCTATCTTCAGTGGGTGGAGTCCCCGAGCTCATATGGCTTCGGAAAGAAATGGAACGACAGAAATCCCATTGCAGAGTTGGTGGGTAAGTTGAAAAGCGAAGCCGTAAAGTGGAATGCTCGTGCTGATGAACACAACGCCTTAGCAGCTGAGTGGCGTGAAAAGCGAACACTGATGGTTGATATGCAAAATAAGTACAATCATGACCGTCGTCTGTTTAATGATACGCTGCTATGGACGCGTGACAACCTGCGTGATGCTCGAGGACATGCTTCGGACTTAGAGGCTAGAGTGCGCTTTTTGGAAGGAGAGTTACAACAGGCTCGTTCTTTCTTAGGCCCCGGGGTTAGGGATAGTATGTTGCATCTTTCCGAGGAAAGAGATAATGCTAGGGTTAAGGTTGGTGCTCTTAGTAAAGCCCTAGCAGCGTCTCGAGCTGATGTTGCTCTCCAAGTGGAATCTGAAAGAGATCTTGAAGTGAATGTGTATCGACTCCATAAAAGGATGGGGGAGATGAATGACGAAGTCAACCATCTTCTTCACTTGGATACAATGAAGCAGGTAGACTTAGACGCGAGTCAATTTGCTCTTACGAACCTTCAAACGGATTATAAGAAACTATCCGACGAATATGACTTTATTGATGAGGCTCGAGACGCAGTTGTTAATGAGTATGAAGAGGCTTCGGCTAATGTCGAAGGTATAACCTCGTTTTATCGAGTGTGAGTCTGTTATTTCTTCGTTTATCCCCTTGGTATTTCTTGTTTTCAGCACTCGAGGGACAGCTTCACGCAACAAATGATGAGCTTAAAAAAACTCAATCTTCCTTAGTGCAGCAGGAAGGACAAGACAACTATTTCAAAGGGTTGGCCGCGTATCGTGAGGAAGCAGTGGAGATTGCCTCCAAAGAGGCGGAACGCCTATCTGCATTGCTGTCTCAGGCCAACCAGCGGACCGCTGCTATCACTTATAAAGCTCGATGTCAGTTGGCTGAAGAGACCAACAAAGTCCTAGATAAGATTGAACTTGATCTTAAAGTCGAACATGGTCTTGTCAAGAATTATCCGCGTCGTCCCCTTCCCGCGCCCTTGCCTGGTTCTTCTGGGCCTTCTTCAGGTGGTAGCGTACCTTCATCTCACAGAGACAACCCTGTTGATGGAGCTGTATCGTCCAAGTAGATTTCTTTTATTAGTCATAGAAAGTTGATCCTTGTTGATTATATAATTTCAGATCATTTTTTGATGTGTTTCCTGCTTTATCTTATTTGCTGAAATTTTAATCAACTCTTTATGAAAAGGATCATCCTTTTGGCATTCCTGCGTTATCAATTCATTTTTATTTTAAGTATTGTGAAGTGTTAAACTAGAAATAACTTGCTTTGTAAAAAGTTGAGAGTGTTTGGGTGCGACACCGAAGGTAAATACCTTCGTGATCGTCTTGAGACCTGTCACCCCGTTGGCGAATCCTGGGACAGAGGATTCCCAAACGGTGGGGGCCGAGGCAGCATTCTAGGATATGGGATGCTTATTTGAAATATTTACATGCACCCATTTCGCCGACCCGCTGTCTTAAAATTGGTTGGGTATCTCTTTCTGCTGGGTGCCTTCCCCCTGGTCTTACACTCATAGACACTGATAGGGGAGCCCTGAGAGATTGTAGATTAACTATTTTCCCCAATATTGTTAATTTATTATGTAATGTACATGCGTTCACCCAGCGGGCCTTTTGACCATTTCGTTTGCTTGAAGATTTCCCAAAAAGTTTGTTTGATTGATAGGTTGAGGCCTGCTACTCCTCGTCCAGAGATAGAAACATGTAAAACGGTTACGCTGCCTTCTTCTTCTGGTATTCTTCACGCAGATGCAAAGCTGCGCTGCTCCTATGGGTAGTACGGTTTTATCCATTTAGCATTCCAAGGGTGCCAGAGGACCTCGCCTTTCAGATTGCAAAGATATTAGGAACCGCTTCCCGCAATGTCGTGTATTATAAAAGGTCCTCCCCATGTAGGTGCTAACTTCCCCATTTCTTCTCTCGTTGATACTTCGGGATTGTTCTTAGCACATACTGTACTTCTACAAAATTTCGAAGCTTAACCTTTTTGTTGTACTCTCTCGCTAATATCCATTGATAATTTTCCATCTTTTGCAATGCTGCTTCTCTCCTTTCTTCCAGGTCGTCCAATCTCTCTAATATCATGTCTGTTGTGAGATTTTTCTCCCATTCTTCGGTCTTTGTGGTTGGCATGAGGATCTCTGTTGGGATGACTGCTTCAGCTCCATAAGTGAGGAGAAATGGGGACTCCCCAGTGGCAGATCTTCGTGTTGTCATGTATGCCCATAATACATTGTGTAGCTGTTCACACCATCGCCCCTTGTGTTCGTCTAACTGCTTTTTGAGGATAAGGGCGAGGGTCTTGTTAGTAGCTTCGCTTGTCCGTTGCTTTGAGGGTATATGGGGGTGGACTTGTTTTTCCTTATTTTGAAAGTGTCGAAGAGCATGTCTATGTTTTTCCCCTGTAATTGTTTACCATTATCGGACACGATTTCCGCTAGTATGTCGAACCTGCAAATAATGTTTTGGAATATGAAAGTAAACACGTCCACGTCTCTGATCCTGGCTGAGGCTTGGCTTCCACCCATTTACTGAAGTAGTCCGTGGCTACTATCAAAAATCGTCTTTTCCCTGATCCTTCGATGAAAGGCCCAACGATATCTACGCCCCATTTTGCAAATGGCCACGGACTATCCACTGAATTCAACGTTGTTGCTGGTGCATGTATCTTTTTGGCGAAACGCTGACATTCTTCACATCGTCGGGACATTCTTGCATCATCTTGTATCATTGTGTGCCAGTAATATCCTTGCATTTTTGCTTTGTCGGCTAGTGATCTCATGCCGCTATGGTTCCCTGCGTCACCATAATGGATGTCGTTTAGAATTCGATGTCCCTCTTTCCTGGATAAGCAACGTAGTAACGGTCCGTGGAAAGATTTCTTGTACAGGACCCCATCCCGAAGAACATATCTTCCTACTTTGGAGAGTATTTTCCTGGTTTGTTTATGATCCGCGGGTAAGGTTCCATCCTTGAGAAATGCATGGATCATCATTCTCCAATCATCTTCGTTGTTGAAATCTTCGTCTTGATTTGCTCTTGACAGGATATCTTCTTCGTTAAAATCGTTACAGATGTCTTCTCCCACCTGATCTTCGATATTTTCTTCCACTGTATCTTGATTTGTAGCAAAGGAAAATTGTGATGCAATCGAAGGCTCGTATACCCTTGTTATTTTGATAGCTTCGATACTCTTGTCCTTCAGCATGGATGATATATATGCTAGGGCGTCCGCGTGCCTGAGATCCCTTCTGCATAAGTGCCGGAACTTGATGTTCGAAATTTGTGATGCCAATGTTTGGACCAAGGCCATGTAAGCTGAGAGGGTGTCGTCGTACACATTGTATTCGAGCCCTATTTACCGTATGACAAGCTGCGAATCACTTGTCAGTCTTACATGAGTTACCCCCATCTCTATTATCAAGCGGAGGGCATGTACGACTGCCTCGTATTCGACGATGTTGTTAGTATGCTCTTTGAATTTTAACCTGAGTGCCTGTACGATCCCTTCTCCAGTTGGGGTGGTGATGACAATGCATATTCCTGCCCTTCCTTATTTTTGGAACCATCAACGAAGACTTCCCATTGTCTTTGACTCGCGGGTTCGAGGACATCAACTGGATCCTTGCTTTCCTCGTCGGCTTCTGGTATTCCCCTAATCTCTTCATCGTTGTCCAGGGGGACAGGTCTGCTAAGAAATCCGCCAATACTTGGGATTTTTGGGAATGTTGAATTTCATGAATGATGTTGAATTGGTCCAGGTGGGTGTTCCACTTGGCTATTCTACCTACTTTTCCCGCGCTTTTGAGGACTGCTTCCAGTGGTGCTTTGCATGGGACGCGGATGAAGTGAGTTAGGAAATAGGTTCTCAGCTTTTGTGTAGCCCAAACTAATGCCAGGATGAGTTGTTCGATCTTCGTGTAATTCCTTTCCGCAGAATTGAGGGTCTTGCTGACATAATAGATAGGCTGTTCTATCTTCGTATTGGTTTTGACCAACACTGCGCTAACTACGTCTTCTGTCGCTGCTATGTACAATGCCAAAACCTCATCAGGATCAGGCTTCTGCAGGATTGAAATTGAAGCCAGGTATTCCTTGATTCTTTGGAAGGCTTCTTCGCATTCTGTGGTCCATTCAAACTTACTCCCTTTTTTGAGAATATTGAAAAAATGTTTGCATTTTTCCGAGGATCGGGCAATAAATCTGCCCAAGGCTGCTAAGGACCCATTGAGCTTTTGCACTTATTTTAAATTCTTCGCAGATGGCATTTCCACTATGGCCTGAATCTTCGCGGGGTCTACCTCAATACCTCTTTTTGTTACCAGATATCCGAGGAATTTCCCTGAGGTGACACCGAAGGTGCATTTTTCTGGATTTACTTTCATGTGATGTTTCCTCATTGCTTCGAAAATATCTCTCAGGTCCTGGTGGTGATCTTTGCGCAGCCTACTTTTGACTAGCATGTCATCAACGTAGACTTCTAGGATACTACCAATCCATGGCCTGAAGATAGCATCGACCATTCTCTGGTAAGTTTCCCCTGCGTTTCGAAGTCTAAAGGGCATTCTAGTGTAGCAATAAAGGCCATGCGGGGTGTAGAATGCTGTGTGTAGTTGATATTCTTCTGCCAGGGCTACTTGGTTGTAACCAGAATATCCGTCCATGAATGACAGCTCTTTGTACCCTTCCACTGCTTCAACCAGTTGATCTATGCTCGGTAGGGGATAAATGTCTTTTGGACATGCCTTGTTGAGGTTAGTAAAGTCGATGCATATCCTAACCCCTCCATTTTTCTTAGGAACGACGACCATGTTGGAGATCCATGTAGGGTATTTGACTTCCTTGATGAATCCTGCTTCTAGTAGTTTCCGAAGTTCTTTTTATACTGCCTTGTGATACTCTGGTGCAACTTTTCTTATTTTCTGCCTGAAAGGTGGCGTGCCTGGTTTGATGCGCAGCTCGTGTTGGATTATTTTTGGATCAATCCCCAGCATGTCTCCTAACTTCCAGGCGAATACATCCGCGTATTCTTTAAGTAATTTGGTTAAGGAATCTTCTCTTTCTTCGTCCATTATGGTCCCTACTTTGATCATCTTCGGGTTTTCTTCCGTTCCTATGTTGATTTCTTTTACGGGCTCCACTGGTGTGAACACCGGCTTCGGGTCCCCAAGGACTGGGACGTTCTTTAATTGCTATTTGGTATGTTTCTGTCCTTCGTTGGCTGCTGAAGTACTTGCCTCTGTGTTAAGGACATTATCATCTTTTGTCAATCCCTTCCCTGCGGTTTCCTTGAGGAACAGGTCTATGGCCTTTTCTTTCGCAGCTTATTTATTTTTGATCCTTCGGGTTTTTCGCTGCTCTTCCTGTTCGTTGTTGATACGATCCTGAGTGGCCTGGCACTCTTTTGCAGAGACCCGATCTCCCTTGATTTCCATTACTCCCTCGGGTGTAGGGAACCTGAGATATTGGTAGTAAGTTGCTGCCACTCCCTTGAGTTTATGTACCCACTTTCGTCCAATAATGGCGTTATAGGGGGATGGGGCGTCTACCACGCTGAATCGTGTTTCTACTTTCATGGGCCCGGCGTTCACCTGCAACACGATGTGTCCCAATGGCTTTGTGGGCGCTCTGTTGAACCCGTAGATGGTATAATAAGAGGTCATCAACTGTTCATCATGGAGATTCATCCGTTTGAAGGCGTCGTAGAATAGAACGTTCACTGAGCTTCCCCCGTCGATGAGGATCTTTTTGAGGTTACATCCGGCCACTGGTAGTGTTAGGACCAAGGGATCGTTATGGTCTTCCATATCTTCTTCGATATCTTCAGTATCGAAGATGATAGGTGCGTTCATCCACTCTTCGTGCTCGTCCACCTCTACGCCATCAATCTTATATAATTCACAGTGGTCTTCGAATTGCTTTCGTAGCCTCTTTCCTATCTGCGCTATAAGTGAGGGCCCTGCGGCTTCGGAACACGAGATGGTGTTGATTGTGCGGTTTCCCTCTGGAAGTTGGACTTGCTTGGTTCGTTTGGATCTGTCCTCGGTGACTTCCTTTCGTATGTATTGCTTGAGTTCGCCAGCATCAATCAATTTTTGGATCATTATTTTGAGGTTTTTGCATTTCTCGGTCAGGTGTCCATTGAAGCAATGATACTCACAGTAATCTTTAGACTTCTCGGTCCTTGGGGGATGTTTTCCCTTAGACCACGACCACTCCAAATTTTCCCTTCATTTGATCTCTCGCAAAATCCGAGCGTAGCTAGCATTGAGCTTCGTGTGAACCTGATCTTCGAATTTTCGATCGTCTTTTCGTCGTTCATCTCTTCGTTCCTTCCTATCTTCGTGCGGTCGTTCCACTGAGCTATTTCTTTTGGCCCCGCTGGTTTGTTCTGCGGAATTGGTACGGTGAGACCTCTGCGTTTGTGCCCTCGGGTTCTCACGCTGGATTTCTTCAAGACGAGCATACTTATCAATAATTATTCGAAGATCTCCTTCTGTCTTAGGTATGCTTCCATGGATCTCAAAAAATAATGGACTCATTCGGTCTAATCCCCACTTGTAGCAGTTGATGCTCACTACGGGATCCACACTCCCTATGGCTTAGCAGATCTTGTGCCATCTGTTGGTGTATTCCCTCGTGTTCTCCTTGTAACCAATTGCCAGAGAAAAAAGTTTATCCATTCCGGTGTTGACAGCTTTGTTGTACATGTAGGTTCTCAAGAATTTTTCTGCGAGTTGATCGTAGGAGTTGATGGAATCAGGTGGCAGGTTGTCAAACCAACACAAAGCCGATCCCTTCAGACTTGATGGGAAATACCTACAAAGGACGGCGTCGTTTTGACTCCATCGGGCTAAGATACGATTATAATACCAGATATGTGCCGCGGGATCACTGGATCCTTCATAGCATTCAAAAGTTGGGACATGACACTTTAATGGAATGGGGGTATTTGCCAGGCGATGAGTTAGGGGCGTGGAATTAGCTTCTTTCATCACCTCTTCAAGCCTTCCTCCACCTTGTCTGGCTTTTAACTGCCTGATCTCAGCCATCATCTCATCACACAGCTCTTCCATTGCGCGGTAATGTCCCACGTTCTCATGCTCAGTTGAGCGTTTCTTTCTTCGAACTTTACTGTCATAATAGTCTAAGTCTTCGGCGGAATATTCCAGATCGGATGCACTGCTTCCCCTAGCGGCGTTTGCTAGGATGATTCTTCGGTCTCGATTAGGCTCTGGTGCCTTATAATTTGCTTCATCCAGTTGTTGGCTAGTCTTCGTGCTTTGGGAAATCCTGTCTTTCAAGTCTTGGTTCTCTCTGTCCAGAAGAGCTACGGCATCTGCGTAGACCTGCTGGCTCTTTTTCAATTCTTCGAGCTCTACCATCAGTCGGTGGGACTGGTTTGATCCCTGATTGGGAGTCCCGGCTTGTACCCCTACGGCCATAGTTCCCCGTTCGTCTACTGTGTGTATTAAGGGTGGTAGAGGATCAACTTCAATTGTTGGTATCTCCAAGTTTGGTCCCCTCGGTTGAGCTTCCACCCGCGGTACTAAAACCACTGGTATGGTTTGATTCTGACCGTTGGTTGACGGCATTCCAAAGACTGGTGGATGTGCGGGATGATGTGTCATAGATTCTGCCACCCCTTCTCTTTGTTGATGGATTTGGTTTGAAACCAAAGTCTTGTTAGCTTCTGTAGCCTTGGGGGCCGCAACAGTTGCGTTGTTCATTGTGGCTGCTGCTTTGAGAGCCGCGGCTGCAATGGAGTTAGTGTTCATAGGCGAGGTGATTTCCGCAGCATCCTGCCTCTGAGTAGCTGTTTTAACTTTGTCTCCTTTCTGCTTGCTTCGGGTCATGACTGGGGTAATCCTCGGTGTCTCCTTTGATGAGGCTTTGGTTTTTCCTGCCTCTAGTATCTTTTCCATTTTTAGTCCTTTTCTGCATAGGGGAATAAATAAAGAGAACCAAAGATATCCACGAGGATCGGGTTAGCGCCATTCGTATCCGCAAAAATTTGTGGAATAAAAGGAAATGAGCTGCCCAAGGGCCTTAATAAAAGAGAAACATAAAGACTCCATCAGTCTAGTTTTTGCAATACAAATCCTCTAATAAACAATCATGGACCTTGTTTTCAGACTACTTTTGAAAAGGAAAACTCTTGAAAAGGAAGATCCGTAGCGAGAACTCATAAATCTGGATTATTAAGTCTTAGTTTTAAAAGAAAAACGCCTCACGTGCAAATCTGTGATAGATGGCCGTGGATTTGTCTGCTTTGAAATGGTGCTTGTGAAAATGAAGACCATGAACCCAGAATAAAAAAGGTTTTGAAAGCACGCTGAACCCAGAATAGGGCACAACCATGATGCGCGTTTAAGGTGAAATCACAGGATAAGATAAATCTTTTACCGCCAGATTGTGAACACATAAATCACGAAGCCATCCACGTGTTCACAAAATTTTTTTGCATACATTCTAATTCTAAAATTGTACGTCGTATGTGTAAATGGGATGATTATATCGATTCGTCGACTCAAAGCCTTCGAGCTTGTCATTGTCTAGTCGAATATTATCATAAATAATGTTCGTATAAAGGAATAAACAGAGAATCAAGTATAAATGTAAAGCACTTGAAGTTCAACGCTGAATGTAAAGTGCTGAAATGTAAATAAGACAAAGATTTACGTGGTTCGTCACTAAGGCCTACATCCACGGGGCTGGTGTTTCACTATGTATTGAATGATTACAAAGATAGTCGAATGACATTAGAGTATATATAGGTCTGCGGAAGTATGGGGATTACTCACTCTTCCTATTTCTCTCTCCTATATTCTCCTATAATTGCTCTGGATTGGTCGACCCCTTCTCTCTTAGTGGAGAGGGGTATTTATAGGGTTGGAACGTGGGTCCCACTTCTGAGGTGCCGTTGTGATCTTATCTTCTTGTGCTTTGTGCCCATTACGCAGAGGTCTTCCGCATATGCTGCGGCCTAAGCTTGAATACGAAGGGTTATCCTCGCCCCTTCCACGAGCTGATTGACACGTGTATATCTCTTTGGCATTTAATGCGGGTAGATGGGTGTCTGCTCGTGTCAGACAAGTGTCTCTTTGTCTGGTCACATCTGTGTCAGTCAAACTTCCTCTCAGCCGTTGATCTGGGATCTTCCTCGGGATTGGGTGTATTAACACCCAAGGGGTATTATCTGGTGCTCCTCTAAGCCATCATACCTCTGTGATCCTCTGTCCCTGACCGTCAGATCTGCTGACCGGTGGCATCTTCTGATGAGATGCTTGTTATCGTGTTTTGATATCTTGTTTTGCATGCTTTCCATGTGTCTCTTTCTGTACACGTGATGGATGATTAAAGGTGTACATACACATATCTTATATAGACAGATTTATAGTGAAACCATGTCGTGATTTGCCAGTGAGTTAAATTCGTAGAGTGGTATGCGCTTTATTGGTGGCGTGTTCACACAGTTACGAAAGGAATGAAAGACATGCAGTTTTGGAAACAATCAAAGACATATTGTTTAAACACGCTTCTTTCTCACCCTTTTTTTTTTCTTTAGCTCATCTTTGCTTACCAAATTAAAAAATATGCTCTTTTAACTTTCCTCTTCTTTCTCTTTTTTAAACTATCAGAGCACTAAGAAATAAGGGAAAACAAAGAGAATTAAGGCAACACTACCTTAACCAATTAGGAAATTATTAGTTCTTTTAACCAATTATTAATTTGTTGTCATCCTATTATGCTAATGGATTTGTTTTCTTATTTAATAAAGCTAAATTTGGGACATAAATTGAGTCACTGATTATAATGATGTTTTTAAGAAATTTATTATTTTAATAAGTTATTATGTTTATATTTTAATAATTGATAGACGCATTTATGTGTCTAATATAGCTCATTTGTATATATTGTTAGTGCTCGATATCGTACTTATTTGGTTATTTTATTTATTTGTAGGTTTTTTTGGAAGAATAAGGCTTTGTGGCGAAATTGGCTAAAAATGCGGCATTTGGACCTCCGTTGATAACTACCAGAAGCACCCCAGAAGTATGTTGGAGACACCCAGAAGTACCCCGGAGGAACCCCGGAAAACATCCAAGAAAAATTACTAAAGGCACCCAAGATTTGGTTATTTCCACCCCAAGAATTTTATTTCAACCCCACTTGCTATTCGCACCCCATCAAAGGATAGGGGGCATTCCTTCTCAAAATTCAAAAATGGGTTTTTGGCGGGAAGACTTGTTACAACACTGGCAGATTTGGTGATCGAATTTTGGACGTGATTTTTGGAGATTCAATTGCTGTATTTGCTACTAATGGGCTGTAATTGAGTAAACAAGTCTGTTACGATCGATTGGACCCAACCAATTGGACTGGAATGACCGGGAGAATGGATCAAAGTCCAACCAGGACACGTACTCTCTGTTTAACTTTCAAAGCTATTTTCAAGAGATTCTGGGAGAGTTTTGCGCTGAAGTAAACTATACTTGGTCCTGTTCAAGTCTTGATAAGAGTTTGGTAGAAAATTTATAGCTAACAAACGCGTACAGGGAGATCACAAGAGAGATATTTTCTCAACAGCGCAGAGAAGAGAGAAGAAAGAAGAAGTCGGATTCACTCGAGATTTTTGGGGGTTTGATAGCTATATAAGTGTTGGTTCGAGTCATAAGAAGGGTTAGAAACCCTTAGGAGAGAATTGGGAGTAGAGGAGAGCCGAGGAGAAGCGATTACAGAGAGTTAGAGTGTTGCTGTTGCTGCTGTTCGAGGAGGAATAAGAAGAGGAAGAACAGACCTGCTAAGGCAGTCGTTCTTCAACAGTCTTAAAACCAGAAACTAGTGTCGTAGTTCAACAGCGCTAGATATGTATCGTTTATAAACGGCAATACTCATCTTTGTAACAGTGACGCTGTAACGTTTATACAGCGTTGCAAACTTCTCTCTATCACCATATTCATCAATAAAAACACCTATTAAGTCATGAACACATCTTTTGATTATGTTTTTGGGATGAGGAGCTAAACCCATTAGCCGAGACGACGGAGGAAGCCATTGGCACAAAATTTATTGGTATAATTCTAATTTTTATATTTATTTGCAATATTATTATTTGATTATTTGCACGAATTAAAATTGAATTAATAGTTTTTATTGAGTAATTGTGAATTGACTTGATGAAGCATGATGGGTTTTAGTAACTTTTGATGTTTTATACTTTTTAATTACAATTATTACTTCAAAAACTTATTTGAGGCAAATATTAGAATTGATTTTAAAGATAAAATTGCATAAGAACTATTTAGAGTTTACTATTAAAATGGTCATTGGTGGAATCCTAGTCTTGGTGTTTTTCTATAAATTTGAATTATTTTGTTTATTTTCCTTTTAAATTAAATCTAAAAAAGAAATTGTTTTCTTCACAAGTCCTAAAGAACCTTTTGATCACTACAACTACAATCACTATTTAAAAACCATCAATTTTTGGCGCCGCCGACGCGGATTTGTGTTTAGGTAGCATTTTTTTTAGATTTATTTTTTTTTTATTATTATTTTTGTTCTTCTTTACGTTTTTGGGTTTTTTTTGTTTCCTTGCAGATTTTTGAAGATTGGAGCGAAAGACAATTTTGCCAAAGCTGGTGGTGATTTACTCAAAGTTTGGGAGCGAAAAGCAAAGCTAAAGGAGCGAAAGAAGAAGATTTTCTTTATTTTGTAAAAGAGAGAAAAAAAAAGAGAGATTTTTGTTTTTTTAGGCTTTCATTTTTGTTTTTGCACTTTATTTTTGGACTTTGGACTGTGAACTTTGGACATTTTATTTTTATTTTTTATACCCTACGGAAGGGTACCCTTAAATATAAACTGTTTGCAGGGAAGGACGACGATTACAATATCGTCTCGGCCCCTCGGGTTCGCACACGGCATAGGAGTCGTGGTCCGAGTCGACAACAACGGTTCATCCCCCGTCTGGTACAGGAGGTAAGTCCAATCGAAACACTCGCGAATCCCCTGCAAGCGAGTTACTGTACTCCTTAAGGTGCTAATTGTTTGAGGACGAACCAGACTGTCTTTATTTTCCTAGTAAAGGGCAAGGCCTGGCCTAAACAAGATAAGGGTTCGGATTTCATCACCGCTCCCTTCTTGCCCGCCTTAGGAAAACGAAACCTAACGCGAACCTAAGCCTAAAATTTGGACTAGAAAGAGACCTATAGGGTATCGAGCTTAACAGGACAATCATTCGAAAAATATTGGTTACTCTTTTAAGCACACCTCTAAGTTGTTGACGGTTTCTGCGAGTTAAATGCGTGACTGCGCCGCATTGGATTGGTGAGGTTTTGGGTATCAAAGCTCCACTGAGCTTCCCTCGCCTCGATTCAACTTAATTTAACTCGGATTGATTCCAGAGGGGTTTGCTTAAATTGTAACGAATTCCCTTTCGAAGGATTAGAAGCTGGTCTAGAAACAATCTAAGTGGAGCCATCATGCTTGTTGTTTGCTAGAAATCTTTAGGTTTGCTGTGGTAAAGTTGAGTCAGCCTGCTGTGTAATTGCTAGAACCTTCCTGTTAGGATTTTTATTTCTTTTTGAATTCTTTTTAGTGTATGCCCGATTTTGTTAGGGCTTGGAAAAGAGATACTCTAGGTCGATTGATTAGCGAAAAACCTAGTAGTTCTTCTGAATTAAGCAGGGAGCTCGAAGATTCTTCTTTTGAGAGCCCTGTTTTTGGAAACTTCAGTTTTGAGAATTTATCTCTGAGTGACAAAAGTACCCCTGGTACTCCAGTTGTGCCAACGATGGCAACTTTGAAAGATTACATGTTCCCAACTAGGACCAACCGAGCTTCACGCATTAAATTGCCAGCCACTACGGCTAATTTTGAGATAAAACCTAGTATTTTTCAGATGATACCTATATTCTTAGGTAAAGATGATGAGAACCCTTATTTCCATATTAGGGACTTTGAGGAAATCTGTGGGACAATTAGAATAAAAGACCTTACTGATGAAGTCTTGAAACTTAAGATGTTTACATTTTCCTTGAGAGATAAAGCCAAGACCTGGCTAAACAACCTACCCTCTGAATCCATTAAAACATGGCACGAACTTATTGTTTTTTTTTTATATGAAATTCTACCCTAAGCATAAAACTGCAGCTGTTAGGCAGAAAATTAGTGCTAGTGTGCAACAAGAGGGAGAGTCTCTTTATAGGTTTTTAGAGCGATTCAATGATCTCCTATCTCAGTGTCCTCACCATGGATTTGATAATATGAAACTTGTACAGATTATTTATGATGGTTTAGACTATTCGACCAAAGCCATGGTTGAGTCTATGTGCGCTGGTGAGTTCACTAGTAAAAATGCTGATGATGCTTTTACCTTCTTAGGAGCTATCGCTGAAAAATCCCAACAGTGGGAATCTTGTGTTGAACCCCCTAAAAGACTCTTGGTCAATAGAAGTAGCACCAATGTGGTAGATACAAGTTTTGGTTCAGATGCTAAGTTTGCTGCTTTATCTAGAAGGTTAGAAGCTTTGGAATTGAATCATCCTAATAATAGGTCCCTTGTTGAACCTAATAGAGCCTCCCAAGTCTCTAGTTGTGGAATAGAGCCCGATAACTCATTCTGGGAAGGTCAGGTTAGTGAAGAGCAAGCCCATGCTGTCTATAACAATGCTAGGTTTGAGAACCGTCAGAAGTTTGACCCATACTCAGAAATCTACAACCCTGGTTGGAGAAACCATCCTAATTTCTCTTGGTCTAAGAGCCAGAGTCAAGGCCAGTCTAGCAATTCTCAGCCTCCCCCAGGTTTTGGTTTTAAGAACTCTTCAGGTCAAACCCAGTTTCAGAACACTTCCGAGAAAAAGATCTCTATCTTAGAGGATACTCTCACTATGTTAGCAAATAACCATGAAATGCTAACAAAGAACCACATGAGCTTTCAACAGGAAACTAGGCAAGAATTGAAGAATAATTCCCAGAGTCTTGCCAAATTAGAACTTCAAGTAGGACAAATAGCTAAGTTCATAAGTGAGAGAGAAGATGGAAGGTTCCCTAGTCGTATTGATTCCAACCCAAAAGGAGAGAAATCGTACAATCATGTGAATGCTGTCACAACCCTTAGGAGTGGAAAGATAGTTGACAACAAGGTTGACATGCCTGATAGTGAACATGCTGTAGTTCACCCTGCTGAGCCAGAAAATGAGGAGACTGATAGAGTCTCCAAAGAGACCAATGAGGGTCCTGTTGAGCCCGGCTTTGTTCCCAGAGCCCCATTCCCACAGCTGCTAGTTCCGACTAAGAGGGAGTCCAACTTTAATGATATATTGGAGGTTTTTAAGCAGGTTAATATCAACCTTCCATTATTAGATGCAATTAGGAAGATTCCCTCTTATGCCAAGTTCCTTAAGGACTTGTGTACGCGAAAACGTAAGCTCAGTGTCCATAAGAAAGCCTTCATAGCTAGTCATGTGAGTTCTATTATTCAGAATACCACTACTCCTAAGTATAAAGACCCAGGGTCCCCTACCATTGCTTGTACAATAGGTAAGTACCGTGTTGAGAAAGCTTTGCTTGACTTAGGAGCTAGTGTAAATTTACTTCCATATCATGTGTACCTTAAGCTAGGACTTGGTGAGATGAAACCTACCCAGATGACACTTCAGTTAGCTGATAGGTCCGTTAAAATTCCTCGTGGTGTGATCGAGGATGTTCTCATAGAGGTTGACAAGTTTATTTATCCAGTGGATTTTGTTATCCTAGATACCCAACCTGTCCCTGACCCAGAGAACCAAATACCAGTGATTTTAGGTCGCCCGTGTTTAGCTACATCCAATGCGATCATTAACTGTCGAAATGGTATTATGAATTTGTCTTTTGGTAATATGACTATTGAGCTGAACATTTTTAATATTAGTAAGCTACCCTCTGAACTAGATGACTCGAATATAGAAGAGGTGAACATGATAGGAACATTAGTCGAGGAGTCATTACCAAACACTTTGTTAGAAGATCCATTAGAAAAATTCCTAGCTCACTTTGGGATTGATTTTGATGATGATAATGTAATTAATGAGGTGAATGCTTTGTTAGATTCAACCCCTTTGTTAGATACTAGTAATGGATGGAAACCTATGTTCTAACCACTACCAGTTTCTAAGTTTACCCTAGTTCCTTCTTTAGAAGAGCCTCCTAAGTTGGACCTAAAACCATTGCCAGATACCCTGAAGTATGTGTTTTTAGGCCCGTCTGAGACTTTACCTGTGATTGTTTCTTCCGACTTGGATATAGATCAGGAAAGTAGGCTAGTAACCGTCCTTCAAAACAACAAGGAAGCTTTAGGGTGGACCATAGCAGACATTAAGGGTATAAGTCCTACTGTTTGTATGCATCAGATCTATTTAGAGGAAGACACCAAACCTTCTAGGGAGATGCAACGTCGACTAAACCCTAATATGAAAGAAGTAGTTCGAACTTAGGTTCTTAAGCTATTAGATGCAGGCATCATCTACCCTATTTCAGACAGTAAGTGGGTCAGTCCCGTTCAGGTTGTTCCCAAGAAATCTGGTATTACTGTAGTCCAGAATAATAACAATGAGTTAATCCCGACCCGAATGACCACGGGTTGGCGTGTTTGTATTGACTATAGGAAATTGAACAAGGTCACTAGGAAGGACCACTTTCCCCTTCCCTTCATCGACCAGATGCTAGAGAGATTAGCTGGACATAGTCACTACTGCTTTTTAGATGGCTACTCTGGATATAATCAGATCGTTATTGCCCCAGAAGACCAGGAGAAAACTACTTTTACATGTCCCTTTGGTACCTTTGCGTATAGACGCATGCCTTTCGGGCTATGTAATTCCCCTGCGACTTTTCAGCGTTGCATGATGAGCATATTTTCTGACATGGTAGAACGGTTCTTAGAGGTCTTTATGGATGATTTTTCAGTGTTTGGTTCGTCTTTAGATGAGTGCTTGCATCATTTGTCATTAGTTTTGACTAGGTGTAAGGAAAAGAATTTAGTGCTTAATTGGGAGAAATGTCACTTTATGGTTCGTTCAGGAATTGTTCTAGGGCATATTGTATCTTCAAAGGGTATAGAGGTGGATAGAGCCAAAGTTGACCTTATTAAAACTTTACCGGTCCCAAAACCCGTAAGAGATATTAGGTCATTCTTAGGACATGCTGGTTTTTATCGTCGTTTCATTAAGGATTTTAGCTTGATGTCTAGACCTCTTTGCAATTTGCTTGCAAAAGATGTTAAGTTTGTTTTTGATGATGCTTGTTTAGAGGCTTTTGAGAAGCTTAAGTCATTACTCACTACCGCCCCCATAGTCCAGGCACCCAACTGGAACCTACCTTTTGAGATCATGTGTGATGCTTCAGATTATGCTATTGGTGTTGTGCTAGGTCAGCGAGAAAATAAGTTACTTCATGTGATTTACTATGCTAGCAAAACTCTGAATGATGCCCAGTTGAACTATACCACTACCGAGAAGGAACTATTAGCCATTGTGTTTGCCTTAGACAAGTTTAGACCCTATCTCTTAGGTTCTAAGATCATCATATATACTGATCATGCTGCTTTAAAATATCTTTTGTCTAAGAAGGATACTAAACCTAGATTGATTAGGTGGATTCTGTTGTTGCAAGAGTTTTCTCCAGACATTAGAGACAAAAAGGGTGCCGAAAATGTTGTAGCAGATCACTTGTCTAGGCTAGTTGTTAGTTCCCCAGATGATTCCCTTCTTATAAGGGATAGCTTTCCTGATGAACAATTGTTCTTTGTTACCCAATTACCTTGGTATGCGAATATAGTGAACTATCTTGTTACTGGTCGAATGCCCCAACATTGGGGTAAACAAGATCGTTCTAGATTTTTAGCTGAGGTTAAGCACTTCTTTTGGGATGATCCTTATTTGTTTAAGTATTGTCCAGACCAGATTATTAGGGGATGTATACCTGAGAGTGACCAGTCCAGTATTATCTCCTTTTGTCATGATCATGCTTGTGGGGGTCACTTTAGTGCTAAGAAAACTGCTGCTAAGATATTGCAGTGTGGATTCTATTGGCCTTCGTTGTTTAAAGACTCCCACAGTTACTGCGTTACTTGTGAACGATGCCAGAAATTAGGAACCATTTCCCGTAGGAACATGATGCCCTTGAACCCTATTTTAATTGTTGAGGTCTTTGATGTGTGGGGTATTGACTTTATGGGTCCGTTTCCTAATTCTTTTGGTAACCTATACATCCTTGTCGCCGTAGACTATGTCTCTAAGTGGATTGAGGCGGTTGCGTGTAAAACCAATGACCATAGGGTTGTGATTGAGTTCTTGAAGAATAATATACTTACACGTTTTGGTACACCGCGAGCTACAATTAGTGATGGAGGGTCGCACTTTTGTAATGGGACTTTTAGGCTTCTGATGAAGAAATATGGTATTATACATAAGGTAGCTACCCCGTATCATCCACAGACTAGTGGTCAGGTACAGTTTTCCAATAGGGAGGTAAAACGTATATTAGAGAAAACAGTTAATCATAATCGGAAAGACTGGTCGTCTAGGCTTACTGATGCCTTATGGGCTTACCGTACTGCGTTTAAGACCCCCGTTGGAATGTCGCCTTATCGACTTGTTTATGGCAAGGCATGTCACTTACCTGTTGAGTTAGAACACAGATCTTATTGGGCTGTTAAGCAGCTAAATTTTTCACTTGACAAGGCAGGAGCCCATAGGAAACTCCAGCTCAATGAGTTGGACGAGATTCGTATAGATGCTTACGATAGTGCGAAGGAGTATAAGAAAAAAATGAAACTTGTGCATGATAGAAACATATTACGGAAGTCATTTTCTCCAGGTCAAAAGGTTCTTCTGTATGACACTCGTTTGCATCTATTCCCCGGGAAACTGCGCTCTCGGTGGACCGGTCCTTTTGTGGTCCGTACTGTTTTTCCTCATGGAGCTGTTGAGATCGAGACACTGGATGGTAGTAGTTCTTCGAAGGTTAACGGTCAGCGATTGAAGCCCTTTTTAGAGCCTTTTCCTACATGTGATGTTGAGGAGGTCCCTCTGGAGGACCCTGTTTACCCTTGATTGACCATCGAGGCGATTTGTATGTTGTGTAATTTTTGTATTCAGTTTTTGGTTTCACTTCACTCAGGTACTATCTTTCCGAACTCTCTCTTTACTATTTCCTCATGTTACTTATATTTTTGGTACTGTTCTTTCATGCGAAACATTGAGGACAATGTTAGATTTAAGTTTGGGGGTATGGGAGAAACTTTTGTGTTGCACTTTTGAAACTTCTAGCGTCACATGGTATCCGGTTAGCTAAGTTTACATACTGTTTCTCACCGAAAAGATAGAAATTGGAATGCTACAAATAACAACTTATTGAGACATTAGAGAAAAAGACATTGAGATCCTTGAAATTCAGGAGAGAACTTGTTCTTTTTAGAGGGTAACCGTGATGGACCTAACCATACATGATGGAAAGGCAAGTAGGTCAGGAAATGCCAGAAAGACAAAGCAACCTCACAATGTAGTCTTAGTTACTGGATTGCGACTCTCTCTCAGTAGAAACTTATCATCATCAACAAGCGGAGCGACATCTAAATATATGAAGAAAGTGAAGACGTTTTAAGGTTTAGAAGCAACAATAGAAAAGAATAATTCAAAAATCAAAGTTGAAGACTTAGTTACAAGAAGTTACAAGAGCAAATGATATAAGTTGTTAGAATCCATGATACCAAGACATCACAAGTTGCGAAAAGTCAAGTTTTGAAAGTCCTTCTCTCATGGCCATGTAAATTTTTGTCTTGTAATTTTTTCTATTTTAAAAAAAAAAAAAAAAAAAAATGAAAAGAAAAAAGAAAAGAATTAAAAAAAAAAGAAGAAAAATATGAAACATCATTACGTTCTTTTTGTTCAATAAGGCCATAGGGAAGAAGAAATTTATAAGTCAAGCAAGAAATCGAAGAGAAGAGTTAATTGTCAAGGTTCTATGAGGTTCGATAGTTTATCATCAACAGTTGAAGACCGAAGAAGACGTTGTTTCTACTGAGCACTATGAGAGAGTCGAAGAAAGATACATTTGGTTGCTTTGTGTCCGCTTTCAATCTGGCACAAGATCTTTCTAGCACTGGTTTAACTCATCACACGTAATTAGTCCAGCTGTGTAGCAGATGTCTCTCTCATTTTTATCTCTCTCCTAATCTTATCCAGATGTAAAGCAGCGGACGCATCTTACAATGTTTATCTAGCTGTATAGCGGATATCTCTTTATCTAGCAGTCATGCAGATGTGTCTCCCCTTTTCTTCAGTCAGCTTTAGAGATGACACCTTTAATTTCTCTGGCATTCTACTTACTTGGAGATAGGTTGAGAATATGTATGTCCTCATAGCTCTTTGGATACTTGTGACCAATTAGGAGTACAGATTTTGTGGGTATATCTCTGGTAAGCCCTCCCGAGACTATAACTCGGCCACTAGGGCCACCTAGGGGTTTAAAGGCTTATTGCATACGCTAAATACAATCGACGATGCCTGCAATAGTGAGTTAGGATTTTATTTTGTAGTTTTGATTTGCTCGAGGACTAGCAAATAATAAGTTTGGGGGTATTTGATAGACGCATTTATGTGTCTAATATAGCTCATTTGTATATATAGTTGGTGTTCGATACCGTACTTATTTGGTTATTTTATTTATTTGTAGGTGTTTTTGGAAGAATAAGGCTTTGTGGCGAAATTGACTAAAAATGCGGCATTTGGACCTCCGTTGATAACTACCAGAAGCACCCCAGAAGTATGTTGGAGACACCCAGAAGTACCCCGGAGGAACCCCGGAAAAGTCCGGAAAACATCCAAGAAAAATTACTAAAGGCACCCAAGATTTGGTTATTTCCACCCCAAGAATTTTATTTCAACCCCACTTGCTATTCGCACCCCATCAAAGGATAGGGGGCATTCCTTCTCAAAATTCAAAAATGGGTTTTTGGCGGGAAGACTTGTTACAACACTGGCAGATTTGGTGATCGAATTTTGGACGTGATTTTTGGAGATTCAATTGCTGTATTTGCTACTAATAGGCTGTAATTGAGTAAACAAGTCTGTTACGATCGATTGGACCCAACCAATTGGGCTGGAATGACCGGGAGAATGGATCAAAGTCCAACCAGGACACGTACTCTCTGTTTAACTTTCAAAGCTATTTTCAAGAGATTCTGGGAGAGTTTTGTGCTGAAGTAAACTATACTTGGTCCTGTTGAAGTCTTGATAAGAGTTTGGTAGCAAATTTATAGCTAACAAACGCGTACAGGGAGATCACAAGAGAGATATTTTCTCAACAGCGCAGAGAAGAGAGAAGAAAGAAGAAGTCGGATTCACTTGAGATTTTTGGGGGTTTGATAGCTATATAAGTGTTGGTTCGAGTCATAAGAAGGGTTAGAAACCCTTAGGAGAGAATTGGGAGTAGAGGAGAGCCGAGGAGAAGCGATTACAGAGAGTTAGAGTGATGCTGCTGCTGCTGTTCGAGGAGGAAGAAGAAGAGGAAGAACAGACCTGCTAAGGCAGTCGTTCTTCAACAGTCTTAAAACCAGAAACTAGTGTCGTAGTTCAACAGCGCTAGATATGTATCGTTTATAAACGGCAATACTCATCTTTGTAACAGTGACGCTGTAACGTTTATACAGCGTTGCAAACTTCTCTCTATCACCATATTCATCAATAAAAACACCTATTAAGTCATGAACACATCTTTTGATTATGTTTTTGGGATGAGGAGCTAAACCCATTAGCCGAGACGACGGAGGAAGCCATTGGCACAAAATTTATTGGTATAATTCTAATTTTTATATTTATTTGCAATATTATTATTTGATTATTTGCACGAATTAAAATTGAATTAATAGTTTTTATTGAGTAATTGTGAATTGACTTGATGAAGCATGCTGGGTTTTAGTAACTTTTGATGTTTTATACTTTTTAATTACAATTATTACTTCAAAAACTTATTTGAGGCAAATATTAGAATTGATTTTAAAGATAAAATTGCATAAGAACTATTTAGAGTTTACTATTAAAATGGTCATTGGTGGAATCCTAGTCTTGGTGTTTTTCTATAAATTTGAATTATTTTGTTTATTTTCCTTTTAAATTAAATCTAAAAAAGAAATTGTTTTCTTCACAAGTCCTAAAGAACCTTTTTATCACTACAACTACAATCACTATTTAAAAACCATCAATTTTTGGCGCCGCCGACGCGGATTTGTGTTTAGGTAGCATTTTTTTAGATTTTTATTTTTATTATTTTTGTTCTTCTTTACGTTTTTGGGTTTTTTTTGTTTCCTTGCAGATTTTTGAAGATTGGAGCGAAAGACAATTTTGCCAAAGCTTGTGGTGATTTACTTAAAGTTTGGGAGCGAAAAGCAAAGCTAAAGGAGCGAAAGAAGAAGATTTTCTTTATTTTGTAAAAGAGAGAAAAAAAAAGAGAGATTTTTGTTTTTTTTAGGCTTTCATTTTTGTTTTTGCACTTTATTTTTGGACTTTGGACTGTGAACTTTGGACATTTTATTTTTATTTTTTATACCCTACGGAAGGGTACCCTTAAATATAAACTGTTTGCAGGGAAGGACGACGATTACAATATCGTCTCGGCCCCTCGGGTTCGCACACGACATAGGAGTCGTGGCCCGAGTCGACAACAACGGTTCATCCCCGTCTGGTACGGGAGGTAAGTCCAATCGAAACACTCGCGAATCCCTGCAAGCGAGTTACTGTACTCCTTAAGGTGATAATTGTTTGAGGACGAACCGGACTGTTTTATTTCCTAGTAAAGGGCAAGGCCTGGCCTAAACAAGATAAGGGTTCGGATTTCATCACCGCTCCCTTCTTGCCCGCCTTAGGAAAACGAAACCTAAGCGAACCTAAGCCTAAAATTTGGACTAGAAAGAGACCTATAGGGTATCGAGCTTAACAGGACAATCATTCGAAAAATATTGGTTACTCTTTTAAGCACACCTCGAAGTTCTTGACGGTTTCTGCGAGTTGAATGCGTGACTGCGCCGCATTGGATCGGTGAGGTTTTGGGTATCAAAGCTCCACTGAGCTTCCCTCGCCTCGATTCAACTTACTTTAACTCGGATTGATTCCAGAGGGGTTTGCTTAAATTGTAACGAATTCCCTTTCGAAGGATTAGAAGCTGGTCTAGAAACAATCTAAGTGGAGCCATCATGCTTGTTGTTTGCTAGAAATCTTTAGGTTTGCTGTGGTAAAGTCGAGTCAGCCTGCTGTGTGATTGCTAGAACCTTCCTGTTAGGATTTTTATTTCTTTTTGAATTCTTTTTAGTGTATGCCCGATTTTGTTAGGGCTTGGAAAAGAGATACTCTAGGTCGATTGATTAGCGAAAAACCTAGTAGTTCTTCTGAATTAAGCAGGGAGCTCGAAGATTCTTCTTTTGAGAGCCCTGTTTTTGGAAACTTCAGTTTTGAGAATTTATCTCTGAGTGACAAAAGTACCCCTAGTACTCCAGTTGTGCCAACGATGGCAACTTTGAAAGATTACATGTTCCCAACTAGGACCAACCGAGCTTCATGCATTAAATTGCCAGCCACTACGGCTAATTTTGAGATAAAACCTAGTATTCTTCAGATGATACCTATATTCTTAGGAAAAGATGATGAGAACCCTTATTTCCATATTAGGGACTTTGAGGAAATCTGTGGGACAATTAGAATAAAAGACCTTACTGATGAAGTCTTGAAACTTAAGATGTTTCCATTTTCCTTGAGAGATAAAGCCAAGACCTGGCTAAACAACCTACCATCTGAATCCATTGAAACATGGCAGGAACTTATTGCTGCTTTCTATATGAAATTCTACCCTAAGCATAAAACTGCAGCTGTTAGGCAGAAAATTAGTGCTAGTGTGCAACAAGAGGGAGAGTCTCTTTATAGGTTTTTAGAGCGATTCAATGATCTCCTATCTCAGTGTCCTCACCATGGATTTGATAATATGAAACTTGTACAGATTATTTATGATGGTTTAGACTATTCGACCAAAGCCATGGTTGAGTCTATGTGCGCTGGTGAGTTCACTAGTAAAAATGCTGATGATGCTTTTACCTTCTTAGGAGCTATCGCTGAAAAATCCCAACAGTGGGAATCTTGTGTTGAACCCCCTAAAAGACTCTTGGTCAATAGAAGTAGCACCAATGTGGTAGATACAAGTTTTGGTTCAGATGCTAAGTTTGCTGCTTTATCTAGAAGGTTAGAAGCTTTGGAATTGAATCAGCCTAATAATAGGTCCCTTGTTGAACCTAATAGAGCCGCCCAAGTCTCTAGTTGTGGAATAGAGCCCGATAATCATTCTGGGAAGGTCAGGTTAGTGAAGAGCAAGCCCATGCTGTCTATAACAATGCTAGGTTTGAGAACCGTCAGAAGTTTGACCCATACTCAGAAACCTACAACCCTGGTTGGAGAAACCATCCTAATTTCTCTTGGTCTAAGGGCCAGAGTCAAGGCCAGTCTAGCAATTCTCAGCCTCCCCCAGGTTTTGGTTTTAAGAACTCTTCAGGTCAAACCCAGTTTCAGAACACTTCCGAGAAAAAGATCTCTATCTTAGAGGATACTCTCACTATGTTAGCAAATAACCATGAAATGCTAACAAAGAACCACATGAGCTTTCAAAGAAACTAGGCAAGAATTGAAGAATAATTCCCAGAGTCTTGCCAAATTAGAACTTCAAGTAGGACAAATAGCTAAGTTCATAAGTGAGAGAGATGGAAGGTTCCCTAGTCGTACTGATCCAACCCAAAAGGAGAGAAATCGTACAATCATGTGATGCTGTCACAACCTTAGGAGTGGAAAGATAGTTGACAACAAGGTTGACATGCCTGATAGTGAACATGCTGTAGTTCCCTGCTGAGCCAGAAATGAGGAGACTGATAGAGTCTCCAAAGACCAATGAGGGTCCTGTTGAGCCCGGCTTTGTTCCCAGAGCCCCATTCCCACAGCTGCTAGTTCCGACTAAGAGGGAGTCCAACTTTAATGATATATTGGAGGTTTTTAAGCAGGTTAATATCAACCTTCCATTATTAGATGCAATTAGGCAGATTCCCTCTTATGCCAAGTTCCTTAAGGACTTGTGTACGCGAAAGCGTAAGCTCAGTGTCCAGAAGAAAGCCTTCATAGCTAGTCATGTGAGTTCTATTATTCAGAATACCACTACTCCTAAGTATAAAGACCCAGGGTCCCCTACCATTGCTTGTACAATAGGTAAGTACCGTGTTGAGAAAGCTTTGCTTGACTTAGGAGCCAGTGTAAATTTACTTCCATATCATGTGTACCTTAAGCTAGGACTTGGTGAGATGAAACCTACCCAGATGACACTTCAGTTAGCTGATAGGTCCGTTAAAATTCCTCGTGGTGTGATCGAGGATGTTCTCATAGAGGTTGACAAGTTTATTTATCCAGTGGATTTTGTTATCCTAGATACCCAACCTGTCCCTGACCCAGAGAACCAAATACCAGTGATTTTAGGTCGCCCGTTTTAGCTACATCCAATGCGATCATTAACTGTCGAAATGGTATTATGAATTTGTCTTTTGGTAATATGACTATTGAGCTGAACATTTTTAATATTAGTAAGCTACCCTCTGAACTAGATGACTCGAATATAGAAGAGGTGAACATGATAGGAACATTAGTCGAGGAGTCATTACCAAACACTTTGTTAGAAGATCCATTAGAAAAATGCCTAGCTCACTTTGGGATTTTTTGATGATGATAATGTAATTAATGAGGTGAATGCTTTGTTAGATTCAACCCCTTTGTTAGATACTAGTAATGGATGGAAACCTAAGTTCGAACCACTACCAGTTTCTAAGTCTACCCTAGTTCCTTCTTTAGAAGAGCCTCCTAAGTTGGACCTAAAACCATTGCCAGATACCCTGAAGTATGTGTTTTTAGGCCCGTCTGAGACTTTACCTGTGATTGTTTCTTCCGACTTGGATATAGATCAGGAAAGTAGGCTAGTAACCGTCCTTCAAAACAACAAGGAAGCTTTAGGGTGGACCATAGCAGACATTAAGGGTATAAGTCCTACTGTTTGTATGCATCAGATCTATTTAGAGGAAGACACCAAACCTTCTAGGGAGATGCAACGTCGACTAAACCCTAATATGAAAGAAGTAGTTCGAACTGAGGTTCTTAAGCTATTAGATGCAGGCATCATCTACCCTATTTCAGACAGTAAGTGGGTCAGCCCCGTTCAGGTTGTTCCCAAGAAATCTGGTATTACTGTAGTCCAGAATAATAACAATGAGTTAATCCCGACCCGAATGACCACGGGTTGGCGTGTTTGTATTGACTATAGGAAATTGAACAAGGTCACTAGGAAGGACCACTTCCCCTTCCCTTCATCGACCAGATGCTAGAGAGATTAGCTGGACATAGTCACTACTGCTTTTTAGATGGCTACTCTGGATATAATCAGATCGTTATTGCCCCAGAAGACCAGGAGAAAACCACTTTTACCTGTCCCTTTGGTACCTTTGCGTATAGACGCATGCCTTTCGGGCTATGTAATGCCCCTGCGACTTTTCAGCGTTGCATGATGAGCATATTTTCTGACATGGTAGAACGGTTCTTAGAGGTCTTTATGGATGATTTTTCAGTGTTTGGTTCGTCTTTCGATGAGTGCTTGCATCATTTGTCATTAGTTTTGACTAGGTGTAAGGAAAAGAATTTAGTGCTTAATTGGGAGAAATGTCACTTTATGGTTCGTTCAGGAATTGTTCTAGGGCATATTGTATCTTCAAAGGGTATAGAGGTGGATAGAGCCAAAGTTGACCTTATTAAAACTTTACCGGTCCCAAAAACCGTAAGAGATATTAGGTCATTCTTAGGACATGCTGGTTTTTATCGTCGTTTCATTAAGGATTTTAGCTTGATGTCTAGACCTCTTTGCAATTTGCTTGCAAAAGATGTTAAGTTTTTTTTGATGATGCTTGTTTAGAGGCTTTTGAGAAGCTTAAGTCATTACTCACTACCGCCCCCATAGTCCAGGCACCCAACTGGAACCTACCCTTTGAGATCATGTGTGATGCTTCAGATTATGCTATTGGTGTTGTGCTAGGTCAGCGAGAAATAAGTTACTTCATGTGATTTACTATGCTAGCAAAACTCTGAATGATGCCCAGTTGAACTATACCACTACCGAGAAGGAACTATTAGCCATTGTGTTTGCCTTAGACAAGTTTAGACCCTATCTCTTAGGTTCTAAGATCATCATATATACTGATCATGCTGCTTTAAAATATCTTTTGTCTAAGAAGGATACTAAACCTAGATTGATTAGGTGGATTCTGTTGTTGCAAGAGTTTTCTCCAGACATTAGAGACAAAAAGGGTGCCGAAAATGTTGTAGCAGATCACTTGTCTAGGCTAGTTGTTAGTTCCCCAGATGATTCCCTTCCTATAAGGGATAGCTTTCCTGATGAACAATTGTTCTTTGTTACCCAATTACCTTGGTATGCGAATATAGTGAACTATCTTGTTACTGGTCGAATGCCCCAACATTGGGGTAAACAAGATCGTTCTAGATTTTTAGCTGAGGTTAAGCACTTCTTTTGGGATGATCCTTATTTGTTTAAGTATTGTCCAGACCAGATTATTAGGAGATGTATACCTGAGAGTGACCAGTCCAGTATTATCTCCTTTTGTCATGATCATGCTTGTGGGGGTCACTTTAGTGCTAAGAAAACTGCTGCTAAGATATTGCAGTGTGGATTCTATTGGCCTTCGTTGTTTAAAGACTCCCACAGTTACTGCGTTACTTGTGAACGATGCCAGAAATTAGGAACCATTTCCCGTAGGAACATGATGCCCTTGAACCCTATTTTAATTGTTGAGTCTTTGATGTGTGGGGTATTGACTTTAGGGTCCGTTTCCTAATTCTTTTGGTAACCTATATATCCTTGTCGCCCTAGACTATGTCTCTAAGTGGATTGAGGCGGTTGCGTGTAAAACCAATGACCATAGGGTTGTGATTGAGTTCTTGAAGAATAATATACTTACACGTTTTGGTACACCGCGAGCTATAATTAGTGATGGAGGGTCGCACTTTGTAATGGGACTTTAGGCTTCTGATGAAAGAAATATGGTATTACACATAAGGTAGCTACCCCGTATCATCCACAGACTAGTGGTCAGGTACAGTTTTCCAATAGGGAGGTAAAACGTATATTAGAGAAAACAGTTAATCATAATCGGAAAGACTGGTCGTCTAGGCTTACTGATGCCTTATGGGCTTACCGTACTGCGTTTAAGACCCCCGTTGGAATGTCGCCTTATCGACTTGTTTATGGCAAGGCATGTCACTTACCTGTTGAGTTAGAACACAGATCTTATTGGGCTGTTAAGCAGCTAAATTTTTCACTTGACAAGGCAGGAGCCCATAGGAAACTCCAGCTCAATGAGTTGGACAAGATTCGTATAGATGCTTACGATAGTGCGAAGGAGTATAAGAAAAAAATGAAACTTGTGCATGATAGAAACATATTACGGAAGTCATTTTCTCCAGGTCAAAAGGTTCTTCTGTATGACACTCGTTTGCATCTATTCCCCGGGAAACTGCGCTCTCGGTGGACCGGTCCTTTTGTGGTCCGTACTGTTTTTCCTCATGGAGCTGTTGAGATCGAGACACTGGATGGTAGTAGTTCTTCGAAGGTTAACGGTCAGCGATTGAAGCCCTTTTTAGAGCCTTTTCCTACAGGTGATGTTGAGGAGGTCCCTCTGGAGGACCCTGTTTACCCTTGATTGACCATCGAGGCGATTTGTATGTTGTATAATTTTTGTATTCAGTTTTTGGTTTCACTTCACTCAGGTACTATCTTTCCGAACTCTCTCTTTACTATTTCCTCATGTTACTTATATTTTTGGTACTGTTCTTTCATGCGAAACATTGAGGACAATGTTAGATTTAAGTTTGGGGGTATGGGAGAAACTTTTGTGTTGCACTTTTGAAACTTCTAGCGTCACATGGTATCCGGTTATCTAAGTTTACATACTGTTTCTCACCGAAAAGATAGAAATTGGAATGCTACAGATAACAACTTATTGAGACATTAGAGAAAAAGACATTGAGATCCTTGAAATTCAGGAGAGAACTTGTTCTTTTTAGAGGGTAACCGTGATGGACCTAACCATACATGATGGAAAGGCAAGTAGGTCAGGAAATGCCAGAAAGACAAAGCAACCTCACAATGTAGTCTTAGTTACTGGATTGCGACTCTCTCTCAGTAGAAACTTATCATCATCAACAAGCGGAGCGACATCAAAATCTATGAAGAAAGTGAAGACGTTTTAAGGTTTAGAAGCAACAATAGAAAAGAATAATTCAAAAATCAAAGTTGAAGACTTAGTTACAAGAAGTTACAAGAGCAAATGATATAAGTTGTTAGAATCCATGATACCAAGACATCACAAGTTGCGAAAAGTCAAGTTTTGAAAGTCCTTCTCTCATGGCCATGTAAATTTTCGTCTTGTAATTTTTTCTATTTTAAAAAAAAAAAAAATAAAAAAAAAATATGAAACATCATTACGTTCTTTTTGTTCAATAAGGCCATAGGGAAGAAGAAATTTATAAGTCAAGCAAGAAATCGAAGAGAAGAGTTAATTGTCAAGGTTCTATGAGGTTCGATAGTTTATCATCAATAGTTGAAGACCGAAGAAGACGTTGTTTCTACTGAGCACTATGAGAGAGTCAAAGAAAGATACATTTGGTTGCTTTGTGTCCGCTTTCAATTTGGCACAAGATCTTTCTAGCACTGGTTTAACTCATCACACGTAATTAGTCCAGCTGTGTAGCAGATGTCCCTCTCATTTTTATCTCTCTCCTAATCTTATCCAGCTGTAAAGCAGCGGACGCATCTTACAATGTTTATCTAGCTGTATAGCGGATATCTCTTTATCTAGCAGTCATGCAGATGTGTCTCCCCTTTTCTTCAGTCAGCTTTAGAGATGACACCTTTAATTTCTCTGGCATTCTACTTACTTGGAGATAGGTTGAGAATATGTATGTCCTCATAGCTCTTTGGATACTTGTGACCAATTAGGAGTACAGGTTTTGTGGGTATATCTCTGATAAACCCTCCCGAGACTATAACTCGGCCACTAGGGCCACCTAGGGTTTTAAAGGCTTATTGCATACGCTAAATGCAATCGACGATGCCTGCAATAGTGAGTTAGGATTTTATTTTTTAGTTTTGATTTGCTCGAGGACTAGCAAATAATAAGTTTGGGGGTATTTGATAGACGCATTTATGTGTCTAATATAGCTCATTTGTATATATTGTTGGTGCTCGATATCATACTTATTTGGTTATTTTATTTATTTGTAGGTGTTTTTGGAAGAATAAGGCTTTGTGGCGAAATTGGCTAAAAATGCGGCATTTGGACCTCCGTTGATAACTACCAGAAGCACCCCAGAAGTATGTTGGAGACACCCAGAAGTACCCCGGAGGAACCCGGAAAAGTCCGGAAAACATCCAAGAAAAATTACTAAAGGCACCCAAGATTTGGTTATTTCCACCCCAAGAATTTTATTTCAACCCCACTTGCTATTCGCACCCCATCAAAGGATAGGGGGCATTCCTTCTCAAAATTCAAAAATGGGTTTTTGGCGGGAAGACTTGTTACAACACTGGCAGATTTGGTGATCGAATTTTGGACGTGATTTTTGGAGATTCAATTGTTGTATTTGCTACTAATGGGCTGTAATTGAGTAAACAAGTCTGTTACGATCGATTGGACCCAACCAATTGGGCTGGAATGACCGGGAGAATGGATCAAAGTCCAACCAGGACACGTACTCTCTGTTTAACTTTCAAAGCTATTTTCAAGAGATTCTGGGAGAGTTTTGCGCTGAAGTAAACTATACTTGGTCCTGTTCAAGTCTTGATAAGAGTTTGGTAGCAAATTTATAGCTAACAAACGCGTACAGGGAGATCACAAGAGAGATATTTTCTCAACAGCGCAGAGAAGAGAGAAGAAAGAAGAAGTCGGATTCACTTGAGATTTTTGGGGGTTTGATAGCTATATAAGTGTTGGTTCGAGTCATAAGAATGGTTAGAAACCCTTAGGAGAGAATTGGGAGTAGAGGAGAGCCGAGGAGAAGCGATTACAGAGAGTTAGAGTGCTGCTGTTGCTTCTGTTCGAGGAGGAAGAAGAAGAGGAAGAACAGACCTGCTAAGGCAGTCGTTCTTCAACAGTCTTAAAACCAGAAACTAGTGTCGTAGTTCAACAGCGCTAGATATGTATCGTTTATAAACGGCAATACTCATCTTTGTAACAGTGACGCTGTAACGTTTATACAGCGTTGCAAACTTCTCTCTATCACCATATTCATCAATAAAAACACCTATTAAGTCATGAACACATCTTTTGATTATGTTTTTGGGATGAGGAGCTAAACCCATTAGCCGAGACGACGGAGGAAGCCATTGGCACAAAATTTATTGGTATAATTCTAATTTTTATATTTATTTGCAATATTATTATTTGATTATTTGCACGAATTAAAATTGAATTAATAGTTTTTATTGAGTAATTGTGAATTGACTTGATGAAGCATGCTGGGTTTTAGTAACTTTTGATGTTTTATATTTTTTAATTACAATTATTACTTCAAAAACTTATTTGAGGCAAATATTAGAATTGATTTTAAAGATAAAATTGCATAAGAACTATTTAGAGTTTACTATTAAAATGGTCATTGGTGGAATCCTAGTCTTGGTGTTTTTCTATAAATTTGAATTATTTTGTTTATTTTCCTTTTAAATTAAATCTAAAAAAGAAATTGTTTTCGTCACAAGTCCTAAAGAACCTTTTTATCACTACAACTACAATCACTATTTAAAAACCATCAATAATCTATATTAATTTGATTCAATAGACATGCTCTCCATTAATTTTAAGAGAGATTTGCTCTACTTCGCGAATACGAGAGAATCTATGGTTTCCTGTTTGAATTAGAAAAACTAAAATATATGAGTGATAAAAAATTGTTGCATCATGCAACACACTTGAAGAATATTTGAGTTATGGTACAATTTTTTATATGGACAAGAAAAACTTGTATGGGAAAATAAATATATAACAAGGATGATTTCAGCAGACATAAAGATACCAATAGAAGTGTTACACTTTTCGTAAGAGATTGAAGGTTGTTATCCCAATATATACTTGTATTGCTTACAAATCGTGTTTACAATACCAGTTATAGTTGCCTTTACAAAAAGAAGCTTTTCCAAATTGATATTAATCAAAACATATCTTCGGCCTACAACGCTACAAGAGATGTTAAATGGATTGGATATATAGCCATTAAAAGAGAGGTTCAATGGAATATAAGCCTATTATTAGAGACTTTGATACTGAAAATGCCCGACGATGAGTTTTTACACCTAATCGGTAAATTCAATACATATTTCTGTTTAAGGGTGAAAATAGTTTCTGCTGATTTTGGTAATTTCGAGTGTGTGGGTGAGAAACGAGTCTAAACCCTAAACAATGTACTGCAAGGGAGTACTTTGATTCGAGAGATCAATCTGTACAAATCCGGCCTAAACCAAGAAATGGTCGTTACAGACTTGCTTCGGTCACAAAGTGAAGGAGAAAGGTTGGTCTAGGGAGGGAAGCGAAGAGAGTGTTGAGACTAGAATAGTTGATTCGGGAAGAGTAGTTGTTTGACGAATTATATCAGATAGCGGAAAGCTAACAGATAGGAAAGCTAACAAGTGATTTCTGAGTGTTGTATTCTCCTGACCAAAACTTGTTCCTTGGTGGAAATAGGTGAGACCTATTTATACAAGTCGCAACGAAACGTACCCTGGTCTCGTAAGAAGTGGAAACGGTTGAGTCAATGGAAGAAAGCGGTGACGGGTAACGCCTGGAATTGATGTTTCCATAATGAAGTAAACGTTTCACCATTACTTCATGTATTTACTAACGACCTCACTCTTATGACACTTTCTTGTAACGGGCGGAGTGTACGCCGCACGCTGTAAACCGCCAGACCAATACCCTGATGAGCATCCCCCAGTTTGTGACATGTTTTGATGTCTCGAGTATTTTGTGTAGCATGTTGCTATTGTTTGGAAAGTTGATCTTGGGAGGCTTGCCGGCTCGCTGGTGACCTTCGACGGTCGAGATTTTGCATCTTGAGAGGAAGGTTAGTCGTTGATTGTGGTTACCTTTCGTTGGTAGCCAGTGGCGTGGCCACGGTGCTGGCATGTCTTGCGCATGCTCTTGGCGTGGCTAATTAGGGTTTGGTGCCGTGACCATAGAATTGGCATAACTAAGTGTGCGTCGTGGCCAAAGAGTTGGCAGCGTAGCCAAAGGTTTCCACAGGTCGTTTGGCTTAGTGGTGAGTTTGTACGGCTGAAATCTGCATCTCAGAAGGAAGGATAGCCGTTGATTGTTGCAACCTTCCGTTTGGCATCCACCGCATGGAGGTATGGCCGGCATGGCTTTAGCGTGGCCAAATTAGGGCTTTGGCACCGTGACCAAATTAGGGTTTTGGCACTGTGGCCAAGAGTTGGCACCGTAGCCAAGAGATTTCCACAAGTCGTTTGGTGGCAAGTTTGTACGGCTGAGATTTGCATCTTAGAGGGAAGGGTAGTCGTTGATTGTTGCAACCCTCCGTTTGGCATCTAGCGATATGGAGGCATGGCCAGTGTGGCTTTGGCATGGTTTAGGCGCGACCAAGCTAGGATTTTGGCATAGTTTTAGGCGCGTCCAAAATTAGGGTTTTTACATAGTTTAGGCGCGGCCAAAATTAAGGCTTCGCATTGGGCCAAAAGTTGCCACGTGTTTGGTGGCGAACTTGGACGACTGAGATTTGCATCTCAGAAGGAAGGGTGGCTGTTGATTGTTTCAACCCTTCGTTTGGCAGCCAGCGGCACAGAGGCATGGCTTTGGCGTGGTTTAGGCGCGGCCAAGCTAGGATTTTGGCATAGTTTTAGGCGCGGCCAAAATTAGGGCTTGGCATTGGGCCAAAAGTTGACACGCGTTTGGTGGAGAACTTGGACGGCTGAGATTTGCATCCACTACACCAAATTCTGGGATTCGTAACAGAACTTAGGCGTTACTAAAATGGGCTGTAACGGCTCTCGCCTGTTGCAAAAGTGGGTGTCACATTTCTTTTGTAACGGCAATGGAGCCGTTACGAAATTTGGTTGTAACGGCTTCCGTACAGCTGAGGGCCGTAACTACTTTGCCACGTTGTAACAACTCATTCCGTTACGAATTTTTTGTAACCACGCTGTCGTAACGTGCTCAAGCCGTTACTACGTGGCACGTTGTAACAACTTAAAGCCGTTACTACGCGGAAGTTTGAAACAGCTTACAGCCGTTACGAACTTTTTCATAACAGCAAAAAAATTACTGCTGGTCAGCCTTGACCTGGTCCAAATTGGTCAGTATAATTTTGACCAAATCAAGGCTGACCGACAGTTCATTTTCTGCCGGAAATATGCTGGAATATGAATTATCCTGCATACACCATTCAATCCATTCATCATCCACAATCAAGAGTAACTTCTTCAATCAATTAAAATCACATTCAATCAATTCATATCAAAAAAGAACAAAATTCTTCTAAGTACAAATTATTGTTGTTAAGTATCAAATTCTAAGGAAATACATAAAAATTTACTAAGTTCTTAAGTTCAGTCAAAAAAAAAGGTAGTTGCACACCTTGATGATCTTCCCTTCAATGTCGAATTTCCCATTCAAACTTTGAGAAGTTCTAGCATCTTCAAGACGACAAAACCGAACCCTTTGCAATGTTCAGTCTCCTGGTCAAGAGGCACCAGCTCCACGGCAAACACCTGGAAAAAACAATATCACCTAAAATAAGATCAAGTTTGGACATCAGACATCTTACCTATTACACAACAGGGCACATAGTAATCCTTACAAGAAAAGGAATGATATTAGAGAGCCATCCAAAGAAACCAAAACATAATGAAAAGAAAAGATAAAGAACCTTGTCCAAGTAGCAGGTTCATTGTCACACCGAGCACAGAGATACCTGCAGACTTTTTGCCTTGTAAATAACACTTTCTCATTAGAACCAACTTAAGAAAAGACTAGAAGAGCGGAAATGATCAAAATATAACATGATATTTCCTGGAAGCATGCATGGTCTCCCCAACTGCACAACAGATTCGAAAGCTTAGGTAAATGCCTCAAAAACAGATAAGAAGTATAGATGCTTCTGGACCAGGGATAAATGTATTTACTTGGCAGGATGTGTCATTTGTGATGCTTCACAATAGCTATTGAAAGAGATTGTTGGGAAGGCCCTCATGGTCAATATAACTTTGGCATGTCTTTAATCTCCAAAAAAAACTGCCAAGAACAACGAGAAAAATAAATCGAGTGACTTATTAATAGACGCATTTATGTGTATATTTTCATCTCTATTGTGTATATTGTTAGTACCCATTTTTGTACTTATTTCGGTATTTTATCTCTTTGTAGGTGTTTTTGTAGAAATAAGCTTTTGCGGCGAAATTGGCTCGAAAAGTTGTTAAAGGCACCTGGGAGGACATTTGATATTCGGACTCTCGCTTTGGATAAGGGGTAACCCATTTCTAGGCATGTGCTAAAGGGACACCAGAACTGGATAGGGGGTCACCCTTCTTCTTCACGTTTAAAACGGTTTTTGGCGGGAAAAATGCATGCAGACGCTGTTGATTTTGGATTGAAGATTTGAACGAGTTTCAGGGTGATTCAACACTGGAAATCGATTGGGCTGGACTTGATAGAGAAAAACAGGTTTAATACATGTGTTTGGATCGATCGAATTGGGCTGGAATTGCCGGAAAAAGGAAACAGAGTAAAAAAGGAAACACGGTCCCTGTCGAGTTTGTTTTTGGACATTCAGAGAGATTAAAGGCAAGAAATTCGTTCCAAAGATACATATTCTATCTAAGGAGGGGTTTGATATAATTGGGAGAGCTCAGAAACGCGTGAAACGAATTAGGGAAGAGATTATTGCCGTGACTGCCAAGGAAGGAAAGAAGAGATTTCGAAGCGATTTGGGAGAGATTTAATCGCCTTGTGGTGTATAAATAGGTTTCCTAGGGTCTCAAGAAGGAGTGACGAAGAGTTTGGAGTAGTTTAAAGCACTACAGAGCTGAGAAGATCAAGTTGCAGGAAGTTACGTGTTTCTGCTGCTGTTGAAGAACAAACGTTGCAAGGAAGAACTCTGTCTCAAATTCGCAACATCACTTCTCTGTAACAGCTGAACTGTCCGTCACCTTTTCTTTCACTGTAACAATTGAACAACGCCTTTGCAACAGTTATTTATGTTGCAATTTTTCTGTTTTATTGTTTCACCTGTTGTAAACACTTTTTGAGCTATAAACATATATTTTGAGCAAGTGATTAATATGAGGAGCTAAACCCCTTAGTCGAGGCAACGGAGGAAGCCATTGTTCCATTAAAAGTGGTAAATTCTATTTAATTATTTATTGCAATTATTTTACATGATTATTTGCATAGAGTGGTTATAGAAAATTGATTTTTATTGAGTAGTTGTGAATCGTTTTGATGGAGCATGCTTGGTTCTAAAACTTTTGATGTTTCATGCTTTGTGATTACAACTATTACTTCAAAAATCTATTAGAGGCAAAATATTAGATCACTTTAAAAGAAAGAATTGCATGAATATTGATTAGAATTTATCACTTAATTGGTTAATGGTGGAATCCAGGGTCTCGGTATTTTCTTATTATCTTTGAAACAACTTTATTTAATTTTCGAAAACCCTTCACAAGTTTGAGTTGAACGAATCTTATTACCACTTTTTCTACAACAATTAAAATCACATCAATTTTTGGCGCCGCTGCCGGGGATTTGTATTAGGTTTTAGGTTTTAGATTTATTTTATTTCTTTTAGAATTTTTGTTCTCTTTTACGCCTTTGGTATTTTTTGATTCTTTTCAGATTTCGAGCGAAGCTACAAGGAAAGAAAAAGTGCTATAAAAGGAAAGCATCGCCAAAGAAGGAAAGAAAAGAGGAATCCGAAAGGAGTGAAGAAGAATATTTTGTATATAGTTATTTTGTTTTATTTTTAGAAACTGTAAATAGGGTTTTAGTTTTTGTAATTTTTCTTTTTATTTTTGGACACTTTTTGGACTTTATTTTTGGACTGGACATTATTTTTAAAACCCTACGGAAGGGTTAAGATTAAATATAAACTGTTTGCAGGGAAGGACGACAGTTACGATACTGTCTCGGCCTCTCGGGTTCGTACATTGACATCTGAGTCGGTGGCCTGAGTCGACTTCAACTGTTCATCGCCCGTCTGGTACGGGAGGTAAGACTCTATCCACCCACGAATCCCGTGTCAGTGGGTTTTATTTTGTGTGACAACTCACACCCCTGCAATAGAATGTCGAACTGGTATTACGATAGCCAATACAACGAATATCCGACTGAGTTTCAAAATGGACATTACTACTTTGACCATAATGTGAATAGTGGTTGGGAACATCAGCCTTTTCAAGGTTATGGCTCATACCTTGATGAGCCCAATTACTATCCACACATACATCAGTCTTACGAGCAAGAAGATTATAGTACTAGTTCTTCGTCTCTAGAGGATACAATCAAACTATTGAAAAGTAGTCCTTTTTATGATCCCTCTGTTCCTATTCCTCCTTTAGAAGAGTCCCTCAGGGAGTTAGCTGAGTCGACGCGTAAGTTAGTTGAGATGAATAGTGTAATTATAGACGAAAGAAATACAATAATGAGTGAACTTTCTATAGAGGAATCCCTCAAGCTGATGGATGAGACGAACGAAAGACTTGCTCGAAATAATCTTACTTTCCAATACAGTGATTCCAATAGTACCCTTGAAAATGAGGATAGTTATTTGCATAATCAAGATGACGAGGATAAAATTGGTAACACTACTTGTTTAGATGAGGTTCAACCATTTTCATGCTATTATGATGATTATGACGAGGATAGTGTTGATGAAGAATTTGAAATATGTAGGCATAGTGATCAGGAATTTGTTACTCCAAATGAACTTTATGATGATAGTGTTATTTCTGGTTCAGATCCCGATAATTTTAATAATTATTCACCTATTCAAAAGGACGAGGATTTGATTAGAGATACTCCCGTTTTAGACGATGTAGTATTTCCTTATGATTACGAAGCCAACGATGGTTTAGAGGAACGAGTTTTTTTCCTGAGAATATTGTTTTAGAGTCTAGCGATTTAGAAACATTAGTCTTAGACAAAGAAAGTGAACTCGTAGAGATGAGTGAGGATGAACCATACTTAGAAGAATCAATTGACCATTTTCAGGAATCTAATGACCTTGAAATTAGGGAAGTTGTGACTAGTCTTTCTAGAGACACTGAAAACTCTAAGTTTGGGGGTGATTATCATTCTCCATGTGCTTTAACTATTAGAAAGGTCCCTCACTTGGGACTTGACATATGTTCCTCAACCATTTTACAAGATTATCTTCACACACGTTTTCCTGAACCTAGTGATGTCCATAAGGAAGTTCAGTTGTTAGAAACCCATCCTCTGGTTGATGAGGTTAGACCAGGCTATGATACCAAGATTGACTTTGTTCTCCCACCAAATATTTTTCAACCAATTGTGGGAATGTATAAATTTCAGATGTGTCAATTATTTAGTTTTGAGACTAAACCTAATTACTTTAAGAGATTAGGGTCGATACATTTGCTTAAGATAGACGACCACTCTCATTGTGGTCAGCTGTGTGAGTCAAAACTGATTGACTTTAAGGATCCTCAATTATTCAGGTTATTATTATGTGCTTTTAAATTTTTACTTGAGTTTCATCATACTCTAATACCTGAACCGGATCTTAGCTTTGAGGAATTCCAACCCATGAAAATATTTTATTTGGACCCAGTTATAGAACCTGAACCTGAACCACAACTAGATGTAGTTGTCTTAAACAGGAAACTAGACAAGGGTGCGCTTTATTTGTTAATTTTCTTGGCAGGTTGCAGATTCCTTTTATTTGTGATAGCTCTATTTGGTTTTGATGACCCACAGAAATTTCGGCTATTACTTTGTTCTATGAGGTGACTAATCCTTTCTTAGTCTGGCTGAAGACTTTAAACTTAGCACTTCTTGGGAGGTAACCCAACATTCATGCGACACGGTAATATCTTTCCTTATCTCTTTTGCTTCAAATGGTAACAGTTTCTCCTTGTTCATGCTTTTAATTTCATCTTTAGAACATTGAGGACAATGTTAGATTTAAGTTTGGGGGTATGGGAGAAACTTTTTAGTTGCAGTATGAATAAATAAACTCCAGAGCTTAGAAATTTATGCCTATTTAGGATTGCACTAACTAATCTAAGTGGATGGAAGCATTTTGATTGTAGGAGTTGAGGAACCAATCTGATTAGATGGCAACATCTATAAGAGTCTATTCATAAAAGCACAGAGCTCAGGTGTTAGAAATAACATGATAGTTTCACCATATCTCGTTGAGTCCTTTTCACTTATATTTTTATTTTATTTTGTTTTTAAACTATGTTTCTCTAAGTGATAGGTGGGGCCCACGATTCAAGTTGTTACCAATGCTAGGTGAATTAGAGTGATTGAGATACCATGAAAAAAAAAGTTGAAAAAGAGATGAAAAAAAAATGGTAGTTACCAAAAAGCTGGAATTTTTTTTTTGAGACCAGACCATTTGACCAAAAGGAATAAATTCAATAAAGTCGACCACTGGTACCCTTGTATATGCCAGTTGTGTTGACCTAGAGTTAGGTTATCGACCATTGGTTCCCTTGTATATGCCAGTGTGTTGATATTAGTCAGACTAGTATCTCAATCCATTAGGATAGGTTCATTTTGGCGGAGGACTTCAGACAGATATGGGAAACGTCGTTCACTTAGTAAACATCAAAACCATCTATGTTTTTCTATATCCATCTTCTTGATCTATCCATGTGATTAGTTTTGACTCCGAATATGATGTCCATAGTGCAACTATCTGAGTAGGGCTCTGTCACTTATATATGAATTTTAGTATGCTTGAGTGCAAACTCGTGTACAACAATTGGAATTTCGCATCAGGGTACTTCCTCCTGTAGTCAATAAGTATGCCAACCAAGGAGATTCTTTAGTGCCTTCCAAGGTTCGTTGTAGATAGCTAGGGTCTGGAGTATAAAGGTTTTGTGGGTATATCTCTTGTAAGCCCTCCCGAGACTATAACTCGGCCACTAGTGCCACCTAGGGGTTTTAAGGCTTATTGCATACGCTAAATGCAATCAACGATGCCTGCGACAATGAGTTAGGATTTTATGTTCTATTTGATTTGCTCGAGGACTAGCAAATAATAAGTTTGGGGGTATTTGATAGACGCATTTATGTGTCTATTTTCATCTCTATTGTGTATATTGTTAGTACCCATTTTTGTACTTATTTCGGTATTTTATCTCTTTGTAGGTGTTTTTGGAGAAATAAGCTTTTGCGGCGAAATTGGCTCGAAAAGTTGTTAAAGGCACCTGGGGAGGACATTTGCTATTCAGACTCTCGCTTTGGATAAGGGGTAACCCATTTCTAGGCATGTGCTAAAGGGACACCGGAACTGGATAGGGGGACACCCTTCTTCTTCACGTTTAAAACGGTTTTTGGCGGGAAAAATGCATGCAGACGCTGTTGATTTTGGATTGAAGATTTGAACGATTTTCAGGGTGATTCAACACTGGAAATCGATTGGGATGGACTTGATAGATCAAAAAAGGTTTAATACATGCGTTTGGATCGATCGAATTGGGCTGGAATTGCCGGAAAAAGGAAACAGAGTAAAAAAGGAAACACGGTCCCGGTCGAGTTTGTTTTTGGACATTCAGAGAGATTAAAGGCAAGAAATTCGTTCCAAAGATACATATTCTATCTAAGGAGGAGTTTGATATAATTGGGAGAGCTCAGAAACGCGTGAAACGAATTAGGGAAGAGATTATTGCCGTGACTGCCAAGGAAGGAAAGAAGAGATTTCGAAGCGATTTGGGAGAGGTTTAATCGCCCTGTGGTGTATAAATAGGTTTCCTAGGGTCTCAAGAAGGAGTGACGAAGAGTTTGGAGTAGTTTAGAGCACTACAGAGCTGAGAAGATCGAGTTGCAGGAAGTTACGTGTTTCTGCTGCTGTTGAAGAACAAACGTTGCAAGGAAGAACTCCGTCTCAAATTCGCAACATCACTTCTCTGTAACAGCTGAACCGTCCGTCACCTTTTCTTTCACTGTAACAATTGAACAGCACCTTTGCAACAGTTATTTCTGTTGCAAGTTTTCTGTTTTATTGTTTCACCTGTTGTAAACACTTTTTGAGCTATAAACATATATTTTGAGCAAGTGATTAATATGAGGAGTTAAACCCCTTAGCCGAGGCAACGGAGGAAGCCATTGTTCCATTAAAAGTGGTAAATTCTATTTAATTATTTATTGCAATTATTTTACATGATTATTTGCATAGAGTGGTTATAGAAAATTGATTTTTATTGAGTAGTTGTGAATCGTTTTGATGGAGCATGCTTGGTTCTAAAACTTTTGATATTTCATTCTTTGTGATTACAACTATTACTTCAAAAATCTATTAGAGGCAAAATATTAGATCACTTTAAAAGAAAGAATTGCATGAATATTGATTAGAATTTATCACTTAATTGGTTAATGGTGGAATCCAGGGTCTCGGTATTTTCTTATTATCTTTGAAACAACTTTATTTAATTTTCGAAAACCCTTCACAAGTTCGAGTTGAACGAATCTTATTACCACTTTTTCTACAACAATTAAAATCACATCACTTATAATGTCCAACAACTTATCTTTGGGTAATAACATTAAACTAGATTGATACTTGCGAACTTTGCCAAGTTTCAGTTCTTTACATGGAGCCTAGACTAAGCATGAGAAATCGTTTTCCATCAAAAAAGAATGAACCCTGCATTGTGAATTATAAGAACCATCAAAATAGAGAAAAGAAAATCCTTGTAAAACTAAGATAGGAGAACCATAAAAACCGTATCGAATTAAAGTATTCAGTACACTATAGCTTTGGCTTACATTAATAAGATGCATCTGTGATAATCTTCATAGCTTATCATAAGATACTGAGTATAGTTCTTCCTCTTTTGGTACGACCTTGACCTTATTATATAAGAAAAATGCACTTCTGTAATTGAAAATTTTCCAAATACAAAATCGGTTGTTCCTGAAATATGCTTCCTTTGTTAACTTTTCTGATCTTGCATTTAAAAGTGATGTTTTTGGATCCGGAAACTATAATGAACTGATGGGATCCTTTGTTAACTTTTCTAAGGAGAAAAAAATATGGATTTAGTTAATTTTCACCATATAAAATTTCAGATTCACGGTTCTTTCCTCTTTCAATCAGGGTACCGGTTTTTTATTATTTACTAATATCCAACATTAGAGTAGTAGCATAGACTAATGTTAGGAGCAGAATTTTTCCCTGGTACTTGACAATAACATACTAATATCGACCCAATTTCACCTTATATTAAGCAGTTGTGCATCAAAAGGTACCTCTTAAATGTACATCAAATGTTTTTATCTAATTCTAGTCTTCTTGGAAGATATTGAAAGAGGTGAATTTTGTATATGTACATAGGAAAACTCGATCACTGCCATATACGGAACAGTGATACATGAAATGTACACATATGTTTACTTTCTTAATCAGTAAAAATGTTAGAAAGAGGTATATGTATTCAGACCACTTACTTGTTGTACTGAATTTCACTTCAGGCATTAAATCTTGTATTACTGTGTAGTGAACACCGCGATGCAGTAAGTCATGAGCATCTCATTTTTGGTACTTGATGATTATTGGACTTCAAATCCTAAAAGAGAATCTTGTTTTTGTTGCTTGATAATTCTTGGACTTGCACGATTGTATTAACAGAAGCATTACCTTGCAATCATCTAAGAATGAAACCAAAAAGTGAATCAAAATTTGTCCTAAAAGTTAACTAAACATTTTAAATAGAAAACCAATTCATGAAATAAAATTAAACAACGATCTTTTGTTAGGCATTTACAGGTAATAGTGTTCAAAAGAATTCCGAATCAACAAAATTAGAATAATGCCCTCAAAAAACAAAATAAAGCAATTTTCAATATCGATACGTACTCACTAATAACAGTTTTCTTAAAGGAACCCATAACAAAATGGGTATTGAAATAACACGGAAAAATTCTTACCAAATAATTTCATTGTTGGGCTGATAATCAAAGAAAAAAATATGATAATTGACGATCTAGAAGTGAAACGGAAGGGATCGAGAAAGGGGGAAGAGATTTAGATTGCAGCTCGATTTAGTTTTAGAGACAGAAATAGAGAAAAAGTATTTTCCCCCCAGTTAGAACAAAATTAACGACATCAAACACACAATATCACACTTCACAATCCTCCATACATACAAACAAAACAACAACAATAAAAAGGATTATCAGAAATTAAATTACCTCATGATTTGTCAGGGTTTTGATTGGTAAGTCCATCGATACCAAAAATTGTGTTACCCTCTGCTTCAGAATCCACTCAAACCCTTCCAGAACCACCTCCCGCCGAAGCTGCTGCAACTCCACCAGAGAACACCAAGCCTCAAATACCAACACTACCATCAGCCACTCTAAAACATAGAAAAGAAAGAAAAAAAATCCAGAAATAGATCATTAAGTACCCAGATCCACATATCTAAACCCCAAATCAGCAGGGGAAAAAAACCTAAATTAAGAAATTGAAATTAGAGGATGCAATAATGTTGGAACACCTTGGAAGTAATAATATCAACATCATTCTCATTACAAACCTGAAAAATTGAACAAACCAAAATCCGAAGAATCAAATTTAATATCTTTTTTTAGGGTTAACAGAAATTGAATGGATTATAAATATTAATACCTATTTACTTCAATGGATCAATCCGATTACAAATCTGAACAATCCGATTACAGATTTGTTTTACTGGGTTTCTAGGGTTTATCTTTTCTCTTTCAGATGAACATATTTTGAAACCTTAATACTGATCTAAAAAATGATGAACAAACAAGAGATTTTTTGAGAATAATCGTGAGAATCGTGATTTCAGTTCACTCCTAATACAAATCTAAGCTTTTCTTGGCTAATAGTTTCAATAGGGTTTTTCTAATTTCAATTTAGGGTTTGAAGAGAAGAGAGGCAGAGCAGAAAAGAGAAAGAGAAAGAAAACGAGAAATGAAAAAAATCGATTCATCTGCATCTAGTATATTCTCTAGTATATCACGCATGTGAATGGCACAGGCAAGGTAGGAAATATCCTCTAGCATTACCCATATTGGGCGGAAAAATAATAGTACGCGTCTGAATGACACACGCACAAACTCCAAGTGTTACGATCCAGGTGTGACTAAGCGTGTGGCTGACACGCCTATAATAAAATTCGTAACGGCTGACATCTGTTACAAAATATTAAAAAAATTAGTAACGGCTGCTGCCTGTTCGAATATTTTGTAATGTCCATTTGTTACGAAAAATTTGTAACGGCCTATAAACCGTTACGAATTGCTGTTGCTAATCCGGGAATTTGGTGTAGATCTCAGAAGGAAGGGTGGTCGTTGATTGTCGCAACCCTTCGTTTGGCAGCCAGCGGCATGGAGGCATGCCCGGCATGGCTTTGGTGCGGAGGTGTGGCTGGCATGGCATGCCATTGGCGCGGAGATGTGGCTGGCATCGCATGCCATTGGCACAATGGTGCGGTTGGCATGCCTTTGGCGCGGAGGTGAGACTAGCATGGCATGCCATTGGCACTATGGTGCAGCTGGCATGGTTGGGATGCCGTTGGCTCGGAGATGTGGCTGGCATGCCATGCCATTGGCATGATGGTGCGGCTGGCATGGTTGGCATGCCTTTGGCGCGGATATGTGGCTGGCATGGCATGCCATTGGCACGATGGTGCGGCTGGCATGGTTGGCATGCCTTTGGTGCGGAGATGTGGCTGGCATGGCATGCCATTGGCACGGTGGTGCGGCTGGCATGGTTAGCATGCCTTTGGCGTGGAGATGTGGCTGGCATGGCATGTCATTGGCACGGTGGTGCGGCTGGCATGGTTGGCATGCCTTTGGCCCAAAGATGTGGCTTGCATGGCATGCCATTGGCACGGTGGTGCGGCTGGCATGGTTGGCATACCTTTGGCGTGGAGATATGGCTTTTAGGGTTTAGCATGTCGAAACCCTAGTTTAAAATATGTGGCACGCGTGATTGGAAGTTTGGCTAGCATGCGCGGCTGGCATGTGCAGAGATGATGCTAGTCAGTACCGAGGGCTCTGCCGTGGAGCATGGCATATACATAAAAAAGGTACCCAGGTAATTTTACGCAGTCATGTTGAATAGTTCAATAAATGTGCTAGTGGCGACATTTTTACTCAAGTGTGACGTCACTGTTTGACTAAGGTTTTACGATTTTAACCCTAAGTTAAAAACCACCATCAACATTAAGTCCCCTTCTTAGCTCGGAACAGGGGCCTTGTTGCGAGGTAAGCATGAGATGGTGACAGATGAGGACAAAATCGAAACGGAAAGTCATGAAGAGATGGTCAGGAAGATCCGGCTAACCTTTTTCGGAAGGTAAAGAGAATCCACAACTCTTGCGTTGGCGGCTTTGCGTAAATTCGGCTCGGACATGGTATGTTGGCATCAGTGCTGCATCTTTGGCTACTAGTCGACAGAGGAGACATTGCAATTTGGTATGTGAGACGGTGCTCTGGTTAGCCATAGAAAGGTGAACAGTGATGCTGTCTAGGGCGCGGAGTGGCAGAGACGGCCCCTGGCTGGGATGCAGGAAGTTGGCGTCAGCTTGGCTTGGATTCGCTGGCATCGTGCGTCTTGGAATGGAGTCGCTGGCATGATGCAGCTTGGAATGGAACCGCTGGCGCTGGATACTGTCTTCGGTCCGCGGAATGGTGGAAACTAGTTTCGGAAATTTGTCTACCAAACGGTAGTGATGGCGCTGGAACTGCAGCTACCAAACGGTGGTGACGGCGCCTGGCAAGTTTGTCTAAATTAGGGTTTGGCATGCCGAAACCCTAATTAGCGCCTCTTACTAAAATCGTTGTAAAATTCTCGTACGAACTCGTATTTTGACGGTCCGCCCCTCCATTTCGATCGGAAAAGAACTCCTACCTCCTTACGCAGGAATATTTAGGTTTCGAGCCCGTTTAGGAGAGGAAAACAGTCCGACAGTAAAACTCAGGGAGAATTCAGGAGGGATGTTGCGGGCCCGTGGAATGATGGCAACTGGCTTCAGTTCCGTGGAAGGATGACGACTAGATTCAGTTCCGTGGAAGGGTGACGACTGGCTTCAGTTCCGTCATCTGTGGAATGGTGGAGACTGGCTTCAGTTCCGTGGAAGGATGACGACTGGCTTCAGTTCCGTGGAAGGGTGACGACTGGCTTCAGTTCCGTGAAATGGTGGAGACTGGCTTCAGTTCCGTGGAAGGATGACGACTGGCTTCAGTTTCGTGGAAGGGTGGCGATTGGCTTCAGTTCCGTGGAATGGTGGAGACTGGCTTCAGTTCCGTGGAAAGGTGACGACCGGCTTCAGTTCCATGGAATGGTGGAGACTGGCTTCGGTTATGTGGAAGGATGACGACTGGCTTCAGTTCCATGGAAGGATGGCGACTGGCTTCAGTTCCGTGGAATGATGTCAAATTTGTCTAAATTAGGGTTTGTCATGTCGAAACCCTAATTAGCGCAACTTACTAGAATCGTTGTATAATTCTCGTACGACCTCGTATTTTGACCGTCCGCCCCTCCATTTCGATCGGAAAAGAATTTCCTATCTCCCTCGCGGGAATATTTAGGTTTTGAGCTCATTAAGGAGGTGAAAACAGCCCGACAGTAAAACTTAGGAAGAATTCAGGAGGGATGTTGCGGGCCCGAGGTGGCATAGTCGCGCCCAGTCATATATTCCCGTTCATGGAGAAAGAAGGAATTTTTATTCCATTCAAACTCTAGAAACTCCATCCGCATGGAAAGAGGTATCGACCCTCTTCTATTTTTTGTTGCTCGTCTGGATCCGTGCTTTCGTCTGTAGTGTCTATCCAGTGGATTCCAAAACTTACCAAACTCCATTGCATTCTTGGAATGGATGGATGAAATATATGCTCGGTAACGATCATGTCAGGGCTAACCTTGGAGATTGTGGTTGCATTGTCGGTTCATCCTTGACTTTAGGTTGTTCAGTGTCTGGATCTTCTGATCGCGATGATGATATGATGTGGATGATTGTATGGTAAAAATCTTCCGAATCCACAGGATGAAATAGATGAGTTGGGAGACATTCTGTTGTCGATGTGCTGCTATCAAGTCTTCAAGGACTTTATTCCAAGAGACATCCTTCGAACCAGCTTCTGAATCTTGGACTATCGTATGGAATGGGATGCGGTGAGCAGTCCCCAGTTATATTTCTGCTATATCCGATGGCATGGCCGAATATGTGAATGTATCTTTGTGGCGTGCTTTTGGAATCTTCGATGCACATGTACGGCTTCATGTTGAGAAATTATTGCGGCTCGTAAAACTTCGGCAGTGATGATGTTGAAATCATAAATAACCAGGTTGAGGGGGGTGAAAGCGTCTCATGCTGGTAGTACCCATGTGTAGCATACTTTCATTGCATCGCCTTGAATCCATGTCCACGGTATTTGATACAAGCTTATTGTACTCTTCTGGATGTGACGCTGGGATGCTCATGATATTACATGGACGAAATATTCTGGATAGCAAAGAGGTAGATATGAGAGAGTTATGTTGTTTATCGTGGTTCCCTCTGTTTCTTCAAGAAAATGTTTCAGCCGCGTCTCTGGAGTTATCTCATGATTCTTTAATGATCGTCGGGATGGACTGCGATGAGCAGTCCCCAGTCGCATTTTTCTTTAGTTTTTGAAGCTGTTTTCCTCTGAGCAGGCTTGGGATCCACCGCGGCCTCGTAAAGTGTTGAAGGCGTCTTCTAGACAGGGAGGTGATGATATTCTTGCGATACACCCTTGAAGGGTATATGACCTTGTTGTGTCTATGGTCTTTTGGTTGACTGTGTCTGCTGAGCTTTGAGAGTGAAGGGATTTCGTGTAGATCTTTGTAGTGATTGCTGCTGCGGTGGAGATCTGGCTGGTATCGGCAAATGAGCAGCAACAGTTCTTGGTAGCAGATGTAATCAGAAGAGACTTCATTGTCGTGGGAAAAAAGTAAGTTGGCTGGAATTGTATGGGCATCCATGGAAGTAAAAGGATTGGATGGATGCGTAAGCGAGCAAACTTTCCATGATCACGAGTTTTTGCGGGATGGATTAAAATGTGGCCATGACTACGAAGATTGGCTGGCTGCGATCATGATCCTTGACATGGGGAGTGTGGTGGCACGACCCTTTGCAGGAAGGAGTGGCGGCTACGGAGCGGCGTTGAAGCGGTTTCGGCTCTTGGAGAGGATGTTGAAACTTAAGGAGCCAAACGCTGAAGCTTCGGCTTCGGATCCTGGAGCAGCTTATGGAGAGAACGCTGAAGCGGAGCGGCTGCTGGAGCGAACATTGAAGCGGAGCGGCTGCCGGAACGAACGTTGAAGCGGAGCCGCTGCTGGAGGACGTTGAAGTGGAGCCGCTGCTGGAGGACGTTGAAGCGGAGCGGCTGCTGTAGCGAACGTTGAAGCGGAGCCGCTGCTGGAGGACGTTGAAGCGGAGCGGCTGCTGGAGCGAACGTTGAAGCGGAGCCGTTGCTGAAGGAAGTTGAAGCGGAGCGGCTGTGTCAATCAGCGTGCTGTCAAACTGGACACCTTTCAAGCGAACAGTGGTTAGGAGTCCCCAGTTCCATCTATCAATCGTGCTTTCCAAAAGAGGTTGGGGCTTGGAAACGACTTCCCTGGATGGAAACAGCTGCTTTCCTGATGCAGTGCGGTTGAGGGATGCAAATATGTCTTGACGCTACACCTTGGAGAAACATAGAATCTCACATAAATGTTTCGTCATAGACTGCACGATTTTGTAGGCGAGGTACCCATAAATCATGCAGCTCCTGACAGGAAGAGAGTCTTTGTGAACTCAGGAGGGTTGCTGATTTTCTTTGCCTCGATTTTGGAGAAGTCGTTACTGATCTTCACGTATGGTGAAATTGGATTGCTGATTCCCTTATACCTGGCGTTAAAGAGCAACGCGAGCCTCTTCGTCTATAAACGCACGTCATGCTGAAGTGCCTGCATCGGATGTTAACAGTATTCCTTGCCATCTCCATCTGGGGTTGACGTGACTCTTGTGGTGGACGCTCCATTAGTGTCTTGATGATAATAGGTATCTCTTTCTGAGCTGTAGCCATGTCTGTCTGAGCCTTACTAGATCATTTCATCTTTCCATCAAATCAACAGCGGTAAAAGGAGGTCGGCTTCTTGTGGCTCCTCCAATCTCTCGTACTGATGATGGAGTAGCAGCGGCTCTGGTGATGGTTGGAGCTGTCACACTTGAAGAAACGTTGGGGGTGGCGAAAGCGTCTCTGGCTCTGGTGATCGGAGGTGTAATGCCTGAAGGGACATTTTCTGCATCGCCGGTGTTGACAGGTGGCGTATTAATATCACTTTGTTAGGAGGCATGAAGAATCTGTGATCCTTGCATTCGCGGATTTGCATAAATTTGGTTTGGCCATTGAGTGTTGGCGTCAGCGCTGCAACTTTGGCTACTGATCGGTAGCGGTGGCACTGTAACTTGTTCTGTGAGACGGTTCTATGGATGGCTATGGAAAGGGGGATGACGCTGCCCCGACCGGCTAAGGAATGGCCCATGGAGCTGCTGGCTAGGACGCGAGCTGATGGCGTCAGCTTGACATGGAGCCGCCGGTGTTGGTTTTGAAGTTGAGCCGCTAGCATTGGCTCAGCGTGCGCCATCTTGGCTCGGTGAGCCGTCAACGTCGTTGGCTCGGCTTGGGACGCGGAGCTGTTGGTGCAATCGGTAATGGGCGGAGAAGTTGCGCCGGAAGGGTGCAAGCTGCTGGCGTTGGAAAGATGTAAGTTGTTAGCGCTGTAAAAGATGTAAGCTGTTAGCGCTGGAAAAGATGAAAGCTGCCGGCGCTGGAAGGACGCAAGCTGTTAGCGCTGGAAGAGATGCAAGTTGTCAGCGCTGGAATGACGCAAGGTGTTAGCGCTGGAAAAGATACAAGCTGTCGGCGCTGGAAGGACGCAGGCTGTTAGCGCTGGAAAAGATGCAAGTTGCCGGCGCTGGAAGGACGCAAGCTGTTAGCGCTGGAAAATATGCAAGCTGCCAGTGCTGGAAGGACGCAAGCTGTTAGCGCTCGTATTATTGGCTTCGTTTCTATGTCTTGGTGATAGCGGCAGAGTGGTAGCAATAAAGCAGGCGGACATATTCCAGGTACATATCTTCGTGTTTCTTTTTTCTGTTTGCTCTTCTATTGTTGGTGCAAACCCTAGCCATAGGCATGTCCGCAATAGTTTTATAGGTGACGCCGTCCTGACCGCGAGAAGTCCCCAATCACTCCTTGTCGTGTGATAACTGGTAACTGAGCCGTTTGGTGACTGAGCCATTGATCCCCGAGCGGATAGTTTGCTTTCACCATCTTAGAAGTCCCCAGTCACCCCTTGTCGTGTGATAACTGGTAACTGAGCCGCTTGGTGATTGAGCCATTGATCCCCGAGCGGATCGTTTGCTTTCACCATCTTAGAATATGGGTTGAAGAATGAAATCGGGAATTGGAAATTGATATTGTAACCGAGAGACTAATCTCCCACTGTGGTCGCCAATTGTTTGAGGGTGAAAACAGTTTCTGCTGATTTTGGTAATTTCGAGTGTGTGGGTAAGAAACGAGTCTAAACCATAAACAATGTACTGCAAGGGAGTACTTTGATTCGAGAGATCAATCTGTACAAATCCGGCCTAAACCAAGAAATGACCGTTCCAGACTTGATTCGGTCACAAAGTGAAGGAGAAGGGTTGGTCTTGGGAGGGAAGCGAATAGAGTGTTGAGACCAGAATAGTTGATTCGGGAAGAGTAGTTGTTTGACGACTTGTATCAGAAAGGGGAAAGCTAACAGATGGGAAAGCTAACAAGTGATTTATGAGTGTTGTATTCTCCTGACCAAAACTTGTTCTTTGGTGGAAATAGGTGAGACCTATTTATACAAGTCACAACGAAACGTACCCTAGTCTCGTAAGAAGTGGAAACGGTTGAGTAAATGGAAGAAAGCGGTAACGGGTAACGCATGGAATTGATGTTTCCATAATGAAGGAAACGTTTCACCATTACTTCTTGTATTTACTAACGACCTCACTCTTATGACACTTTCTTGTAACGGGCGTAGAGTACGCCGCACACTGTAAACCACCAGACCAATACCCTGATGAGCATCCCCCAGTTTGTGACATGTTTTGATGTCTCGAGTATTTTGTGTAGCATGTTGCTATTGTTTGGAAAGTTGATCTTGGGAGGCTTGCCGGCTCGGTGGTGACCTACGACGGTCGAAATTTTGCATCTTGAGAGGAAGGTTAGTCGTTGATTGTGGTTACCTTCCGTTGGTAGCCAGTGGCGTGGCCACGGTGCTGGCATGTCTTGCGCATGATCTTGGCGTGACTAATTAGGGTTTGGTGCCGTGACCATAGAATTGGCATAACTAAGTGTGCGTCGTGGCCAAAGAGTTGACATCGTAGCCAAAGGTTGCCACAGGTCGTTTGGTTTAGTGGTGAGTTTGTACGACTGAGATATGCATCTCAGAAGGAAGGATAGCCGTTGATTGTTGCAACCTTCCATTTGACAGCCAGCGGCATGGCCGGCATGGCTTTGGCGTGGCCAAATTAGGGCTTTGGCACCGTGACCAAATTAGGGTTTTGGCACTGTGGCCAAGAGTTGGCACGGTAGCCAAGAGATTGCCACAAGTCATTTGGTGGCAAGTTTGTACGGTTGAGATTTGCATCTCAGAGGAAAGGGTAGTCGTTGATTGTTGCAACCCTCCGTTTGGCAGCTAGCGGCATAGAGGCATGGCCAGTGTGGCTTTGGCATGGTTTAGGCGCGGCCAAGCTAGGATTTTGGCATAGTTTTAGGCGCGGCTAACATTAGGGTTTTGGTATAGTTTAGGCGCGGCCAAAATTAGGGCTTGGCATTGGGCCAAAAGTTGCCACGCGTTTGGTAGCGAACTTGGACGGCTGAGATTTGCATCTCAGAAGGAAGGATGGTCGTTGATTGTTGCAACCCTTCGTTTGGCAGCCAGCGGCATGGAGGCATGGCCGGCATGGCTTTGGCGTGGTTTAGGCGCGGCCAAAATTAGGGCTTGGCATTGGGCCAAATGTTGCCACGCGTTTGGTGGCGAACTTAGACGGCTGATATTTTCATCTCATAAGGAAGGGTGGCTGGTTATTGTCGCAACCCTTCATTTGACAGCCATCGCCATAGAGGCATGACCGACATGGCTTTGGTGCGGAGGTGTGGCTGGAATGGCATGCCATTGGCACTATGGTGCGGCTGGTATGGTTGGTATTCCTTTGGCGCAGAGATGTGGCTGGCATGTCATGTCATTGGCACGATGGTGAGGTTGGCATGCCTTCGGCGCGGAGGTGTGGCTGGCATGGCATACCATTGGCATTATGGTGCGGCTGGCATGGTTGGTATGCCTTTGGCGCGGAGATGTGGATGGCATGCCATGCCATTGGCACGATGGTGCGGCTGGCATGGTTGGCATGCCTATGGCGCGGAGATGTGGCTGGCATGGCATGCCATTGTCACGATGGTGCGGCTGGCATGGTTGGCATGCTTTTGGCGCGGAGATGTGGCTGGCATGGCATGCAATTAGCACGGTGGTGCGGCTGGCATGGTTGGCATGCCTTCGGCGTGGAGATGTGGCTGGCATGGCATGCCATTGGCACGGTGGTGCGGCTGGCATGGCATGCCATTGGCACGGTGGTGCGGCTGGCATGGTTGGCATGCCTTTGGCGTGGAGATGTGGCTGGCATGGCATGCCATTGGCACGGTGGTGCGGCTGGCATGGTTGGCATGCCTTTGGCGCGAAGATGTGGCTGGCATGGCATGCCATTGGCACGCTGGTACGGTTGGCATGCCTTTGGCGCGGAGATATGGATATTTGGGTTTAGCGTGTCGAAACCCTAGTTTAAAATATGTGGCACGCGTGATTGGCACGTTTGGCTAGCATGCACGACTGGCATGTGCAGAGATGATGCCAGTCAGTACCGAGGGCTCTGCCGTGGAGCATGGCATATACATAAAAAAAGTACCCCGGTAATTTTACGCAGATATGTTGAATGCTTCAATAAATGTGCTAGTGGCGACATTTTTACTCAAGTGTGACGTCACTGTTTGACTAAGGTTTTACGATTTTAACCCTAAGCTAAAACCACCATCAACACTTTCGAGTTCATCTTTTTATTCTATTACGCATATAATCATAATCTAATAAAATAAGTAGTCGCTTAGTTTACTTACGGAGTTAAGAAATTATCAAACAATATCTTTTTTTTTTATATATAGCCTTGTATAAGGGCATCATATTTCCTATACTAACTTCGGGGCACTAACATCTCAGGGCCGCTCTGCCCCTTCAGATAAAGAGCAGTTGTATCTACCCTATAACTCATCAATGTTCTTTATAACGAAAAATCTATCACACTTCTTGATCCACGCTCTTAGGTTGTCACCATCAAATTTTTAAATATCTAACTTAGAGGGACTGTGGGTATAAAAGTGAGAGTGATGGTTGTTTTGGAAACCTGTATTTCCTTAAGGCGATGCAGAAAACTCGTGAACCCCTGACTTTTCTTAATTTCTTTATGTCTAGTAATTCTCAACCAAGACCTTAACTAACGTTGTTTTGGACATATAAGTTTTATATGCAACTCATAACATCTTATATCCTTTTTAATAAATGTTGTATGATCTTCAGCTTCTCACGAAGCATGTGTTGATAAATATTCTGCTACTTTTGTAAAAAGAGAAAAAGCTTCATCTCTTTAAAGCGACTATCAAAAAATTATATAACTACTCTTTGATATTAGGTCATAGCATGATGGATACAACCTGCTCTTGATATCAATTGCTCTTTTATGAATATGTTGATAAGAATAATCCTAAGGTATGAACAAACAACATATGCCTCCTTGCTAAAAGAATATCCAACATTTTATTTGATTCATTCATGAATTAAAACCTACCTCGAGATACTTAACAACAATCACAGTCACTCACTGCTAATAACCCATAATTACCTAATAACGGCTCCTTAACTCAATTGATACTACTTAACTCCCTTATACCAAATACACCCAGAACTATTGCTAAGGCCCCACCAGCGTTATGACAATTGCCTATTTCTGGTCGTAAGAGTTTCATAATGGCAGTAGTCGATCGTTTGTCCAAATATGCTCATTTTTGTCCAATTTCGCATTCTTATAATCCCACTATTGTAGCAAATGTCTTTGTTTGTGATGTGGTACATGTATACGGCATGTCGATTATTGCAAATGATCACTGATCCTATATTCCTTAATAATTATTGGAAAGCATTTTTTCTCAATAATATATTGATTATCATCAACAAACCAATAATCAAATGAAGGAGACGAATTGCACTCTATAGTATTACTTACTTTTTTTGTTGGTGAGAAATCTCACGAGTGGGCTCGTTGGTTGTCATGGGCGGAGCAGTGGTATAACACCGCTCATCATTCAACCACTAAAATGACTTCTTTTAAAGCAGTTTATTGTTTCGAATTATCGACGAGGCTCTACCTTTGTCCATGTTGTAGATATCTCCTTACAGGCTCGAGATTGCACCTTACAGTTTCTTTAGACAAGGAAGGTGATTTGTTTTAGTCCATCTATGACCATACCACGTTATTATATCATCAAATCAAGCTTACCTAAAACTTTTTCAACATTTTTATGGAAACTTTTGCATTGTTACAAAAAATGAACTTGTTTTACATAAGCTAGACATGCCTGATATGTGTCGTATAAACACTGTCTTCCATATTTCAACTTTGAATTGAAACTGAGAGCACATGATAAATTAAACTGAAACTCTCTTACATATATCATTAGAGACGCCTAAATAAGAACCAGATAAAGTTTTAGCTTATAAAATGTTTTAGCAACACAACATTACAATTACTCATTGGTTGATCGAGCAGGAAGATCACTCCGACGAATAGTCCACATAAGAAAATGTTACAGATTTCATTAGCCGTTTTCCTACCTTTGCAGGTTGAGAACAAGTCTTACCTGAAAAAGGGTCGGATATTAGGATACCAGCACCAATTAGAATTCTAACTATTTCAGTAATATTTATAATTCTAGTCAAATTAGGAGTTTTGATTTAAATAGGAATTATTAGTTTTCAATATTTTAGTATTTGGGCAGGATTAGGACTCTATATGGTGTCATATATACTTCCATATCTCTATTCATTCCGTTTACAATCGATACCAATTAAACTTGCTTATTTGAGGTGGCTTATCTCTAATCAGCTGGTTATTGTTATACTTCTTCCCTCCCAAATTAATTGAGCTATTTGTAGTTTGCACAATTCTTAAGGGGAGGGGAGTATATTTAAGTATTTTTTACAATTATACCCTTTATAATAATAACTAGTAAAACTTAGAAATAATTCATCTCTTAAACTATACCACGGTTTTTCGTAAACTTTATATCGTTGAAAAACATTTTAAAACATCTACTTAACGAATATAAACATGATTATCAAATTATACAAATTTCTTATAGTAACAATAATCATCTACGTAACGAATATAAACATGACTATCAAATTATACATATTTCTTATAGTAACAATAATCAATTAAAAGTGTAGTTTTAGAGATATCCCCTTGATTAGTGAAATAGCTCAATCATTTATGGGACAAAATTTATAACCAAATAGCTCAATTAATTTGGGACGGAAGGAGTAGTTAGATTTCAATGCAACAACAACTACGGTGTGCCCAACGGACCCTTAAAACCGACTCGGCTACTTGCTACACATAGCAATAACTTAAAACGAGTGAAAACAACACTCTATGGTCGTTTCGTTTTTCGAGATAGGGCTCTACAAAATATGTTCTCCCAAATTCCTTTCAAGATTGTCGAATTAATATCTTCAAAAAAAAAGATTGCCGAATTAAGGGTTTAGGAACTAATTGTTTGTGTAAGCCCGAAGTTTGAAGTTTGGTAGAAGAAATCAGTATGGAATCTTCAGTGATTAGTCCTGAAGATGTAACGGAATCACTGATGAATGATGGTACAATTGATGCTATGAGAATGAAGATAATAACTCGATTAAAAGCTAATGTAGGTGAATTAAGAACCCTTTTTTTCTTAGTCTAAACTTTTGATTTATACGATCGTTTTATGTGTTTTTTTTTTGTATATGTTCTAGAGTTGATGAAATTAGGGTTTTTTTTTTAGATGAACCGTTTAATTGGTCATTTAGTGATTTAGTGTTTTGTCTCGCTTGACTCGGGTGAACCTGATTCTTCCGAGTCCGTCTCAGCTGTATTTGACCCATGAGTAGCATCACCATCTTATGCTAATCAGAGACGATTGAGTTTCCAAGTCAGGTGTTTTGGATGAGACGACAATTCTGACATCTGACTCGGTCAGAATTTGATTCTGAATCTGATGTATCAAGTGAGTTGATAGTCAGTCATCTGATCCGGGACAAGTTGACTCCGAATCAGATGATGTTTGAATGCGGTGGGTGGCTATCATTTGTCATGTTGAAAACCCAGCAGAGTATATGTCTAAATGGATGTCATATTATTTATCAAATAAATAGTGTTGGATGTCATATTCTATGCCTATGGTGAAGTTGAATGTGACCAATCTGGTGAATACGGTTACAGGAGGAACTGAAGAATAACACGCTTGAAATGGTGGGGAAGAGCGAGGTTCCTAATACACCTGGTGCTGAAAAGAAAACAAAGAGAGAGCTGTTTGATGCGCTTCGGCAGGAACTTGAGTAAGTGGTGGTTTACAAGAGACTTTTAACTGTTGCATCATGCATGTGTACTTCAAATTGCTTATGAAGTAAACTTGATTAATAATTCAATGCAGAGCTCCTGTGCTTGAGGAGGCTTCTAAATCTGTGTGGGAGTTGATTATGGACGATAATGGGTTAGGAAAAGAAATAACTGAAACTGTTCAGAAAGTTTTCTGCCGATTAAGTGGGCGTGAACCTCCGTTGTATCCTCCACCCGAGAATGAGAAAGAGAAAGAGGACTTGGAGAAAGAAAACGAGAATGTGACCTCGTTGAAGACGAAGAAAAAGAAGAAGAGGAGCTTCAGTGATATGAAAGGGAAAGGAGGACTTATCAATGGAGGTGGTGGTTCTCCAGCCATACCCGGGGCTTCTGGTATGTTGCTTTCTTACAATGTGAAGACATGATTCACTACTTGACATGAACTTGATTATCATTGCCTAGTGATCGATCTGAAAACAGAAAATGATCTATATTCTTATCATATATTTTTGTATAATAATACGAATACTCAGGAAAAAAACAACTAAAATAGTAAATTATAGTTACGGTTACCTGCTTTTCATGTGCTTTAGTAGCAGGATATATATTCAGATAGATTGCCCTTTTACCTAATAGTCCTGTACCGCTGTACATATAAGTGAATCAAATGTTTAAGTCTTGGAAACTGTAGGTGTTGAACACCCTCTATGTACTGAACTATTTTTGTGATTTGTTTATTTGATGAATATTTAATATGTTCTGTTGAGGCTTACTCGTTTCATCTTTTGAGCTAAGATTATTGCCTCTGGACACCTTGATCTTCTGATAAGTTGCTGCAGTATAAATTTTATTCATCAAATAGGTAGAAAATAGGAGCAGCTTGGACATTCTCAATTGGAGTAGAAGTAATTATTGGATCTTGTAGATTTTGGATTAGATTGGGGAATGAAATAGCATAATTATCTTTTCCTTTCACTTGGTAGGGAGGTGAGAAATTGTACTTTTATCTTAAGCTTTTGAAAAATAAATTACATTATGGAACAACGAGAAATGCTTCTCTCAGAACAAGTTGAATCAGAGGTCTCCTTCCACGGCACGAAGAGAACTTGTTCTCTTTCCAGTAAGCATATCAACCAGAACAGGCTGATCTCAGCTTCAATGGCTCTGTAGCACGAAGCTTTTGTATGCTTTTGCTAAATTACTATTTTTTTTTGTCTTAACTAGGGGTTCAATGACTGTTTCTTCTCTCTTTCAACATTGAATTAGGGGTTCCTTCCAGTTTCATCTAGTGTTACATTTGTACTTTTTACATTGTTCTTTATACATCTAGATTGATATGTTAAATTAGATTATGTCGTGTGTCATCTTTCTGCGCATTTATTAAAATGGTTATGAGTTGAGTCAGTTTTCTTGTTTATCTTTGTTCCAGTGCTGCAAAGTCGGAAGAAATTTAATGAGCGTGAGAACTACATGGAATCTGGAGCCAGGAGGTGTAGCAGAACAGATGGAAAGAGCTGGCAATGTTTCAAGATGGCTGTTCCAGATCAAAAGTATTGTGAGAATCACATGAGCAGAAGAAATAAGCAATTAAAAAAGAATGCAGAAACCACAACCTCCGCAACTAAAAAAACAATGAAATCAAAAAAGCGTGCGAAAGCCACATCCGTAGCAATTAGTAAATCATCCGCCGATATTAAGGAATCAAATGCCGGCACAGCCTCTATGCTTCCCAGCGAAGGTAATGATGATGTTTCTCCGATGTTGAATTTTCTCCCCTAATACTACTCACCTAAGTACTGCACATGTATAGCAGAATCCAAAGTGATGATGATCTGATAAGGCATATATTTATGTATCTTTAAATACTAGTAAATTATAGATATGGTTACTTGTTTTTGTGCTGCGTGATATATCAGCAGCTGAAAGTTAGATATATTTCCTTTTCACCTTGAAGTGCAAAGAATAGAAGCTAGTCTTAAAAAGTCTTTATAACTTTTGGTCACTCTTTATGATTGTATTATATGCTGCTATTTGTTTAACTATGTTCTGTTGAGGTTTTACCCATTTCGTCTTCTAAGCTTAGACTATCGTTTCGGGGCATCTTAATTGTCTGGAAAGTTGCTGCACTACAAATTGTATTCTCTGAAATAAAGGAGGCAGCCTGAATATCTTATTTGGTTGCATTTGTTGAGTAACCTTTAGGCAGCCTGAATATTGTTATTTGGTTGCATTTGTTGAATAACCTTTATATTGTGTTGGTAGGTGGTAGGTGAAAAAATAAATGCATGCCGGAACAATGACAAGTGTTTCTCTTAAACAAGTTGAATGTTAGAAATTTCTTTCAAAAGCACAAAATAACGATACTTATCCCCTTTCCAATAATCATGTATGTCGGAATGTGCTGGTTTTAATGTTAATATTTCTATAGAATCAAGCTTTCATATGCTTTTGCTAATTTTATTATTTTAGGCCTCCAAGTTCTTCTCAGCTTTTCCTTTTCATCAGCCTTTCATAGTTTAGTTTAGGGGTTGAATAGGATTTCCTTGCAATTTTATATAGTCTGTATCTGCTTTATTTGTAACTCTTACACTGATCCTTGAATTTCTAGATATACAACGTTACATTCATCACGGTTAGGAAACTGTAATCTGTACATTGTTTTTATCACAATTTGTAATGTATCGAGTTTCGACTTCCTGTGCTTTTACTGACATGTTTAATGTGGTTTGAGTTAGTTTTCTGGGTTTTGTTTTCAGTACCGCGATCCCAGAAAAAATCTAAGGAGAATGAGAATGGTTTGGAACCTGTAACCAGGAGGTGTAAAATAACAGATGGAAAGAACTGGCAGTGTTACGAGACGGCTGCTCCAGATCGGAAGTATTGCCAGAAACACCTGAGTAGAGGAACTCGTGTAAAAAAACCAGCAGAAACCACGCCATCTGCAACTAAAAAATCAATCAAATCAAAGAAGCGTGTGAAAGCTGCACCCTTAGCAACTGCTAAATCATCAGTTCATATTGAGCAATTAAATACCGACACTATCTCGATGCACCCCAATGACGGTAATGATGATGTTTCTCCAGTGCTAAATTCTTCTCCTAAAATTACTTGCCTAAGTACTACCCCTATAGAGCAGAATCCAGAATATGGCAATGTAGAATTATGATGAGGTGGCCGAAGCTTACAAAGTGACCAACTTTTTTAGGAGTCCTTGTAACATGACTGTTTTCATTTTCCTCTTGTAACCTGTCATATGCAGCACATGTGTTTTGGTTGAATGAAAACCTTACCAGTTATCATTCTCTCTTGGCGTGTATTGCTGTTTTTTTCTCTGAAACTTTAGCCTGGTAATTTCCTCAACTGAAGCGTCCAATGCCCAGGGAGAGCAAAAAATTTTACACCGACTTTAAATGGAATATACAAATCCTAATGGTAACCATCATCCAGGCCATTTACAAGCAGAAAATTGAACAAATTCTGAAAGTTCTTCTAAAAAACTTAGCTAACTATGGTCTGGAAGATGCAAAAAGACAGCAATATTTGTCAGCAATTTGGTACAGTTCGTGTTCAACATTTCAGCAGCACATAACTACCGTACACGTGCTCGCAAAATTCTTAATACTACTACTTTTGGGTCCGTAAATTCTAAAGGTGTGGATACCAACTACCTTGTAACTTTACCTTCAGTCCTTGCTACTACACATTACATCTTGGCAGATTTTCTTTCCCCTTTAATGGAAGAAGGGAAAAAAAGAGAGAAAAGTAACCTGCTTGGGGACAAATTTCATTTTGGCGGAACCAACTTTAGAATTTTTGTTTAGATCATGCTTTTTGGCTTTGTAATCCATATACTGAGGAGGGCCATATACCATGGTTTTCGGCATTACACTACATTCTTCTCCAAGACTTCCGCATCAATCAGTTTGATAGTTGAAATATGATTCATGCGGGGGGCCAAGAAGAATGGCCGTATACCATGCAAGTGAGCTAACTCAGCTAATTGAAGGGCTCGGAGCAAATCCTATGGGTAGTGTCACCCTTTTAAATGAAAGAGTGCACCACCAATTTGAGCAGATTAGAGGCTCCTATGGGTAGTCTTTACCCCACTTTTTTTCCAAACACGTTCATGCATTCGTTCAACTGAACGAGTGGTTGGTAGTGAAACACTAGACGGGGGACGGTCCTCCGTCAAAAAAAAATTAGAACTTTTTGAACTAGACGGGGGACAGTCCCCCGTCTAAGTAATTTTTTTAGGTTTTTTTTTTGACGGGGGAAAGTCCCCCGTTTTAGGAGTTTTTTTAGTTTTTTTTGTCGGGGGAAAGTCTAAGTAGGTTTTTTAGGTTTTTTTTTAACGGGGGAAAGTCCCCTGTTTAGTGTTCCCTTTCATTTTTTCCCATAATGGTTTCACTCGTTCATATGAAAGAGTTAGTCTTCATTTGGGGACTACCCATAGGATTATGGCTGAACATGGTTACGGTTTTCCGCCGGAACCGGACCAAACCAAACCGATTAGGAAGAAACCGAACTAGACCATTTACTAATGGATTGGTTATGGTTAAAAAAATTGAAAACCGAACCAAAAACCAATGGAAAACCGATAGGTATAGGCAGTTAGATTAAAATCATATAGATTTAATCTACCCTGTCCATCTCACTCTTTGTAAACTTAAGTTCTACCCTTACCCCAGACGGGTTCATTTTTTCTCTTCTTATTTTCTTCGTCTCCAGTCGGCATTCACCAGAATCTTCAACTGAGTTATGAATTTGGAGCATGCAGAACTGGAGTTTATGTATTTTGAATCTGTAATGTTTATTTTTTGAACTATGCTTATAAACTTCAGTTTTGAACTACGCTTATGTGTTAATTACGTTCTGCAAGTAGGTTAAAAATATTCAAATGTTATTTTTTTAAAAGATATGAACTGTCAATTTCAGAAAACTGACATACAGTCGGTTTTCCATTAACCCAATGGAACAAATCGAAACCGGCTAAAACCATTTAGAAACCGAACCAACGGTTAATGGATTGGTTTGGTTTAGATTTTTAGAAACTAATAGTATTGGTTTCGGTTTTGGTTTGGCCGGAAACCGAGCCAAAACAATCATGAACAACCCTACATAGGATATGCTCTTACGACCAACCAGAATTCAGCTGGGCTCTGTATATTATCCAACCTATACTGCGCGGGCCTGGCGATGTATTTTTTATTTAGTGTCATCCCGCACAGTTCGATGCATTCAAGAAGTGGGAAAAATATGGGAAATATGTAAGCTTTCTTTCCCTTTACGTATAATTTTAGAAAAAATAATCCTAATATGGTAGGTATTCACTTCCCAAATTGAATTTGGACTTCCATAATATTCCAAACAATAAGTTAAGTTTTCATTTTGAGTTTGTAATTTTTAAACCAATTATACATTGCCAACTGTTCTCATAATAACACTCGTTTCACAAAACTTTAAAAAAAATAAAAAATAATCTAATTTCAGTCGGACCAACGTGAGAGCGTTATTTATCCAGGCCTTCAAGTCTTTAAATAACTATAACAAGGGGAATAATGGTAGTAACCCGCATATTTCATACACTAAGATTATTTTTATTTTGTAATTGCTTTCCCCTTGCCATAGTTTAGGATCAAAAATGAAACACCGCTTGATTGGGGGCCATGGAAAATAATCGGGGGCCTCACACTACCGGACAAAAAAGGTCACTAAAACCTAATTTGAGTCACCCCTTATCCAATTTTTTGTATAATGGTTAAACTGTCCTTAGATGATTAGTGTTGATAGGTAATTAAGTTAGGTTAATAGTACGGTTAGGTTAAAATCAGACATCAGAATTAAAATTTGTGGAAAAAAATAATTTTGTGTTTTTTTTGAGTTGAGAAGAAAAAGAGGAGGTTTTAGAGCGATCATAGACACTATGTCATAACTCAGAGAAACAATCGTTAATGTCGGGAATCTATTCCCTGCCGACTCCGTAACGTCGTCAACTTATTGTCACAAAAGTTGACGACTGAAACCTGTAACATTTGCAGGTTATAAAAAATCGTTAATGTAGTATTTTATACCATAACGATTCTAGTTATCATGGGGTCGTTCTCATTTTGTCATTTTGAAAAAAGAAAGGGGTCGTTACATAACAAACTCAACTACTAGAGTTTTAAAAAAAGAATAAAGTTTTGAAAAAAAGAAGAAAGGGTCGTTGAAAAACGAACAAAGTTTTGAAAAAAAAAAGAGAGGAAGGGTCGTTAAGAACTTATGTGCACCTCAAGGTCGTCAAATAGTGGAGTTTTGAAAAACAAGAAGAAATGGTCGTTAAGATGACGACCCTTGAGACGACGACCCTCGTATTTTTTGGTCAGACCTGAAAGGGTCGTTCTCATTTTGTGTCATATTGGTGACGATTCTCAAATAAACAGTGACGATTCTACTGAATTAAGATGACGACTCTTCCATTTTTTTGGTCAGATAGGTAGTTTTTGGTCGTATAAAGTCGTTAGTGTATAAAAAATGATCGTCATAGTAGGATCGTCAATTGGTTCTATAATACATTGACGGCTCTATTATAGGGAAAAAATTCTTAAAACCCAGAAAAAATGTCGTTATCTCTTACACCTTAAACATCAACGATTTTTCATATAAATATCATGCAGATGAAAAATCGTTAGGGTATATAATTATCGAGGTGGACGACCCTTATTCTGTAACTGTTATTTTTCATTTAAAAAACGAATTTTGCGACCAAAACATCATATTAAACGCAAATAGGAAGTAGATTCATAAGTTTTAGTTCACTTACTTTCTAACTGGGCCATATCTTCTTCTGAGTCGTTAATGGAGTTGTGATGGAGAGTCGAGAGAAAGGGGAGGAGGGGACTGATTATTTTTTTAGGTTTAAAAATGAAAATGAGTTGGGATTTAAAATCAAGGGGTAAGAAAAAATTTAAGTTATAAATTTAGTGAAGGATAAAAAAATATTTTCACTATATTTTTGGGTGGGAATAAAATTACTGAGGCCCCTAATTATTTTCCAGGGCCCTCAATTAAGCCCTGATATGAAACCTTAAGTTCCCGGGATTTGTTTTTACTGAACTAGTGCCCTTGCTTAAATTGAAATGCATGTCATATAAATATATACAATCATCACTGTCGTGGATCCTGGTCCTACAAGCAGGAAATTAACAAAACATTAACAGCAAAACATGGAGACCTAAACCGTTGAGTGGAAAAAATTTGCATACTAATAAACAAAACCTTGGCAACTATGGTGGAAATTATAAAAGATGCGAGCCTGGTTACGCTTCAACTCCATACAGCTGACTAGCTGAGGTTCAACATGTCACAAAAAACTAATGTTACCGTCCTAATGAAATCCTTAATTATAAAGAGACTCAGTAATTCACCAGTAATGTGAAATTTCAGGCGAGCACAGCCTATTGAATATAATATGACGAGATATGTTAATGCATATAATTTACAGCAACAGAAATAAATCATCAAGCATCAATAAAGCGGATATCAAATGTGTTGGGATGGATCTGCCACACATTCAGAGCCGCATATTCCTCCAGACACTCCTTCAGCTGAGCTTCAGTGTATCCCTGTTTAAACACATACAGACAGCACCAGTTAGACAATGGTAGCATCCCTTAAACCAAATCTTTTCAAACATTTTAGAAAACATAAAACTAACCTTTCTGGATATCCAATTGAGTGCATGAGCATAGCTCACATCCATCTTCTTCATCCTTGCAGCTTCATCCCGCAGAACTGAATATATGTCAGAAATAGCATCCAGACCAGATTTCTGGCGATCCTCAGAATATAGAGAAAATTTAGACATCTGCATCAACCTCAGTGCCTCGTCTACATCGCTCTGAGCCAGGACTTCAGAGAATCTAAGCCTTGCTAGTGCCTATAATCCAATAATCATTTTCAAGTTTAACTCAGTAACGAAGTAAACCAAAACCAATGGAAAGTAAAAGAAGAAAAACACAACACTTACAGTGGAAAGCCTTATAATGCTTAGTAGAGTTCTAATAGTTGTGTAGGAATGAGGAGCATTTGATTTAGCCTCATCTTGTCTGATACTAGAGTAGACGGTCGCAATGTACTCCTCCAGCTCTTTTGGAACGTGAGGGCAAATTTTTCTAGCAGCAGAGATATATGCTCTGGTAACCAACAATAAAAAGACAAACACACATGAACATCGTACAAAGTATATGGGCAATCTGGTAAGAAACATATGCTTGTGTATTTGGTTTAATGATGAAGAACTACCTAAGAACAGATGCATCGAGTGGAGCGAACCCCAGAGCAGGAGATTTACTATGCTGGTGCACATAGACAACATGCCTAGCCATTTCGAGGTCACTATCCATATCAGCTCGATCTAGAATTAACCATAGGAGATCAAAACGAGATAGCAAGGCAGGAGGAAGATTGATATTCTCTGCTGGCGTTCTTCGTAGATCATATCTTCCCCTTCAAACAGAAAAACCAAATATGATCATCAAAGCTGATAAGCTTAGCTCTGAAAAAAACAGCATTCTATATAGACTATAGTAACTAGTCTTAAACTGTAGGAATAATTCCATCTCAGCAGTAAGTAAAATCCTTTGAGTATCAAATTAGGGTTGTACCAGGCAGGATTTGCCGCAGCAAGAACTGCAGTTCTTGCATTGAGAGAAGTAGTGATACCAGCCTTTGCAATGCTCACAGTCTGCTGTTCCATCACTTCATGAATCGCAGTCCTGTCTGAGTCATCCATTTTGTCAAACTCATCAATAGCACATATACCCATATCAGCGAGGACCTGCAACACAGAAATGATACCTAGTTAAATCACATACCCACAGCACAAACAGGTTAACTCAAGATAAAACCTTCATACCAATTGATTGACTACCCTATTTCCTCGTAACAAATAATCAGCAGTTATAATAGCAGCATCAGGTGCACCTTTGGTATATAAGCTAATAAAAGTTTAACAAAATCCAGACGATAAAGGGTTCACCAATGAACATTGCATGCAAAGTGTTGTGTATGTCATGAAGAGTCTGATAATGGATGAGCAAGTAGATATGCCATTACAGATTTATTCAATAATATATATGGTGATTTTATGTTCGGTTTCTCACCAGGGCTCCTCCTTCAAGAACCATCTCATTTGTGACAGGATCTTTCATAACAGCAGCAGTTAGACCAACACCACTACTTCCTTTACCCGTTGTGTACACTCCTCTCGGTGCTACACTTATTATATGCTTCAGAAGTTGACTTTTCGCAACACCAGGATCTCCCATTAAACAAATATGTAGGTCACCTCTTATCTGCAGTTCCATTAAGATATTAAACAAAACAATCAAATCAAATAAGAGCAGGATATATTTTGCTTTTTGACGGATAATTAATCTTTAAGTAATGACTAGTGAAAGCATGAGATAGGGAATAATATATCAACAAAGAAAGACCATAGCACTTATGGCTATTTAAAAGCTGCTGAGCCTGATTGGGGATTGAGAACCATAAAGGCAAAGCAGTTTAACTCGACTCTTAGCCGATCACAGCTCAAAACACGAGCAATTCATTAACTCATAGCATTAAGAAATAGCCTAATGGCGTTAATGTACATTTTAAGCTTTACCTTCATTCCGTCCTTCAATTGCCTGTGAGGAGCACCAACAAGGAGAAGAAGAAGAGCCTTCTTTACATCCTCGTGGCCAAAAATCTCAGGAGCTAGCGACCTAGCTAACTTGTTATAGATGTCACCATCCTCAGCTAAGTTTGCAATTTGCTCCTCCTCATCTCCTTCTAATTTATACCTGAAGATTAACGAACTCATTAATACAAGAATTTTCTGAATTTCTTTCTAGTGGTCTCTTGAGAGCTATCCTCCCAACAAGCATATTAAGATGGTTCCTTATCAAGAAGCTGATGAGAATATGGAATGCAGGACAACAATGCAGAATCAATTTTACTAACTTGCTGCTAGACACGTTTATTTATGCATGAATATGAAAATTACATATAACTTACTCTTCATATTTTTTCTTGTAATGTGAAACAGACATAGCCTCCAAGTACGTATCTGCAACCAAACCCGCTCTCATTGCTCTAAAGCCTGTATAAGGAATGGGGAGGAAAATCCCTGATAACTCAATGACATCTCCTGGAGCCACCTGGTCAAGTACGAGTAACGACAACCCGAAAACAAAAATGATACATTAGCATCCCCAACTAGAGGTGAACAAGCACATTTGTCCACTTCAAAAGTTTCAAATACATTTTAAAAGACTATTTTAGGAAGCCAGATATAGACAACCAAAAAATAACAGATATCAAATGTCTCAAATGCTCGAGAAAAATTTCCATGTAGGAGATTCAATCCACTGCAATTATCAGAACTTTAACTCACCTTCCTTGTAAGCTCCCCTCTAAAATGAACCGTCATTGTCCTTGGTATATGACCCTTTGGGACATGCTCAGATAATTCTTGAATTTTTGCCTGCAATAGCATCAGTAGTACACTTGAGTCGTAAGGAAAAGCAACTAAGAAAGCCTTATAGAAAGGATATTAAGTACTAGTACAATCTCTTCAGAATCCTTCACAAACCAACAGATGATTTAATATCTCAATAGCAATTGTTAAATGAAATTACCTCTTGAAACCTTAAGAATTTTGAAGCTCTGAGCTGAAGGATGAGGTTCCCTTTTGCATTGTTTATTTTACAACGCTCAGATGGGCACTCAAATAGGGGCATGAATATTCGAGCAGTTACTTCCTGAGTTTGTACATCACAAAAATAAGTTAAATATAAGCTAAACCTCTCATTATTGGATGAAAAGTTTCTAGAAATTCTACGAAGGCAAAATAAATTTGTTACCTGGTAGATTTCAAAACCACATTCTTCACATGTATAAACAGCTACCTGCATCAAAGGCTTAACATCCGAACATCGAGTTACAATGCCAGAAATCCTTACAAGCTGGCCGATATTTGAAGCTTTAACCTCTCTTATAGTAAATGGCCTTGCCTGACCCTTACAAGATGCTTTTATATAAACTTCACTGCATTCCATGAGAAAACGCATAAAGGAAGATACCAGAGTCAGTTACCAAACCAAGAAACAATAAGGTAGCATTAAAAAAAGAAAACAATAAGGTTCCAAAATGACCATTTGACATTTCCTAACAAAACCAGCTTAATGTTTAAACAGTTTAACAAGAGCCGTAGCTGATTTTAGATTCATAGATACTACAGAACTTGTGTCCAAGTAGCTCCCACGCAAGCCACTACCACCACTACGCATGCCACTAACACCACCACCAAGCAACAATACCACAACCCAACTCATCACCCACCACTGCAACACCAAACAAGCCACCACACACACACACACACTACTACCACCACCGCAATGCTGGCGGGTGTTGGAGGCGGTGGGTGATAGTGGTGTATGTGGTAGGCAGTAGCACATGTGTTGGTGGTGGTGGGAGGCATGAGTAGTGGTGGTAGAGTGTTATGGTGTGTATATGAAAAGTTTCAAACGGGCACGTAAAAGAAGAGTTTCTCTATCAACTCACAAGAAACGTTTAATCTCCTTTGGCATTCTTTGATGAGGATCAGCAGAATCAGCATTTTCATTTCCATCAGCAGCTCTTTGAGTCATCAAGATATCATTATCATCCTCTGTAAATGCTTCTGTAGCTTCTGGAATAAGCTCATCAATGGCATCAGCGAAAACACCAAGATATCGTCGAGTATTCTCAGTAACCCTTCCAAAAAACTCCTCATCCAAATCCTTGTACTAGACAAAATAACACAAAATCAGAACTTCCTCAAAAATCCAAAACTAGGGGTTTTCAACTTTGAGAATGGAAGTGAAAATTAAAGAGAAGCATACATCGAGGAGATCTTCAAGTTCAATCTGCACTGCTCGTATCTTCCTGTTAGCTACCTCTTGCTGGAAATTTCATAAGAAATTAGGGTTTAGGGTAAAAAAATAAAATCAATACGGCAAAACTGAAACAAAGAAGTTAAGAGTTTGATAATAAGTGTTTTCTCATACTTACAAGAATGCTCATGTATTTGGCTTCTCCATTGATATCAGCAAAGTTTGTTAGAAAATCCTTCGCTAGGTCTGAAAATGAGAAAATCTTGTTAGAAATCAAAACCCTAACTCGGCCGAGCCAACTCGTGAGAAGAAAAATAAAGAGTGTTACCTTTGTCTGTTTGTAAATCAAAACCCTTCGACATGATTTCGTCGAGTGTGGAGAGATCGGTAGAGTGAGAGAGAGAGGGAGAGACACAGAGATGTGGAAGAAGAAAATAAAATATGGTGAAGGAGGGAAGAATGTTAGAAAGAATTTGGCGGGAAATAGAAGGGGAAATGGCGGGAAACTGGAGATTGGTATATCGCTGCCGCTGATGTTGGTAAATCCTACGGTGATGATTTGTTGAACAAAAAGGCTTGTAAATGTAAAAAGCGAAAAAACGAAGTGTGGCTGCTGGGATTCGAGCCTAGGTCGAATTCTTACCACTAAACTACAGCCACTTCATTGTTTGGTCATCAAATTATAGGTTTTAGTTTGAGGTCTATCCACTTTATCGGAGGCCCACATTTTCTTCAACTATCCTCAAGAAGGGATATGGTTGTCCAAAGGATTAATTATTCTTATGACCCTAGAAAACATGTGTCTTATTCTTTAGGTTTTGGGATCATAAAAATAGTTATGCAAATTATTCTCTTGACCCAGAAATAATTGTGAATATTTCCTGTACACATTTTAGCTGTGCATATTTCCTGCATGGATTTTATTAGTGGATATTTTCTACACAACTTCATATCAATGTGTTTGCTCATCTTTAAAAAATGGTTTTATAGACTTATTTAATATACATATTATAGTGTAAACTATTATGAAAGGTTAATTAACATTGTGGATAATACCTGCGAACTAGAAACACACTGTGAATAATAGCTGCACACCGAAAAAAGTCGTGGATAATATCTCTACACTAAAAAAAAAAATACTTTGAATAATAGGTGTACTTTAAAAAAATTATGTGTATAATATCTACACACAAATAAGAAAATAAATAAAAATCATTTAAGGAATAAATTTTTTTAAAAATACGAATAATTTGATACTTGTATTTATGCTCAATGGATTGGTCTTTCAAGAACCTTTCTAAATATATAAAATTTATCAAATTCCTACGTATGGTTTGTGAGATATGTTATATTGAAGTTGATTTGACAATTATAACCTTTGAAAGAGTTTATGTCAAATTTTAACATTATTTTACATCTTTATGTAGGAAATACCTATTAGTCCTATAAATAATATATTAGAGACAGTCTAGTCCAATTGACCTAGTCAATTGTCTGTTTGGTACATTTTGGAAATATAAATTATAATTTGGTCCAGAAAATTACAGTTTGGTCTTAGGGTTTTGTCCACCCACACGGAATATTCTTTTTTTGTTACCAAAACACTCATGCACGTGCAAAACTTATTGTTTGGTCCTAAAATTTTATTGTTTGGTCCTTTTACCGACATATATAAACAATAAACAACAAGAATCAGTTTCAGTTTCAGATTCAGATTATTTTTCTCTCTCCTACTCCGATCTGTGGATTTCTTCTTTTGCTGCAGAAAATTTTCTTTTAGGGTTTACAAAATCTTCCTCGATTTCGTTTTTGATACCAAGATCGATTCGATTTACAGCAGATTAACTTGGTTATGAAGATATATTTGACTACAGAGTTTGATTTTGGAATTACAGATCTTTTGAAGATTCAAGGCTTTTTGAAGATTAATTCGAGGCTTTTTGGAGGTTTGATTCGAGGTTTTTGAAGATTGATTCTAGGCTTTTTGAAGATTTATTCGGTTGGAGTTGATTTTTTGGAATTACAGATTCGGAGATCGGTGTTTTTTTGGAGCTTTGATTTGAATTATTCTTGTTGCTGGTGAGTTTTCACGCTAATCCTTTCCTTTATTTGAAGTAATTCTATAGATCAGCTAAGTTTTTCTTTGAATTTTAAGATGAAGTCGTTCTGTTAAGGCTTTATACCAAGAATGAACTCTTCTTTTGTCATGGAAGAAGTATTGTTGCTGCTTTGTTTATCTGTTTAGGATGTTAATGAATGAAGTCATTCTGTTTTTAAGGCTTCATTATTGGAATGAACTCTTTATTTATCTGTTAGAATGTTATTGAGTGAAGCTATTTTGTTAAGGAATAAGCTATTAGTGCTATTCTGTTACGGATTCATTCCAGGAATGAACTTCTTTTTTTGTCATTGAATAAGTATTGTTGCTGCTTTTGTTTATCTGTTTAGGATGTTAATGAATGAAGTCATTCTGTTTTTTAAGGCTTCATTCTTGTAATCAACTCTTTTTTTTGTTAAGGAAGAAGTAGTGTTGATGTTTTTTTTATCTGTAAGAATGTTATTGAATGAAGCTATTTTGTTTCAGCTTCATTTTAATGATGAACTATTTTGTGTGTGTGTGTGTGTTCATTTTTCAGGTTCAGTATGGTCCTTTCTAAGTGTTATACAATTGTGTATTGCAAAGGGGATGGTATTCCATTGGAAGTTTCTTTAGATACTATGATGTGTGACCTAAAAATATATGTTTGTGATTATTGGAAAAACTTGACTCCTCGGAGCATAAGATTTAGGCATGGCCAAGGGTCTGATAAAGCTGTCATCAACTGTGATTATTCTCTTCATGGTCTAATTGTTGTTATTTGTTCAAAGGAATTGCCAAGTTTTGATTTGTTCATTGAGGAGGTTTTTAATGGTGGTGCTTCTAGCTCTTCATCTATTATTTCCACGGAGTCTCTCAGTGACGATGAATCATGTAATGGGTTCACTAAGACTTTAAAGATTAAATACCTGATGGAAGGTCATGAGCAATTAAAACCTCTTTTATCTGATGGTTGGGAGGATATTTTTAAAGGTGTTGGTCAAGTTTTTCATGGTGGTGTTGATGAGGTTCGTTTAGCTGTCAGCAAATATTGCAGCAAGTCTGGTTATTCAGTTGCAAAAGTTAAGAATTACAGACTTAGGTTCACAGGCAAGTGTGGTAGGGATGCAGAATGTCCTTGGTATCTACACTGTATTCTAGTTTATACCTCTAAAAGTGTCTTTGCTATAAAGGAATTCAATGGGGAACATAAATGTGGTGCTGCTTATAAGCTGAAGGACCCCCCTGTGAAGAAGAAATTGATAAAACATCTGTTCAAGGATCAAATACAGTCAAAATACGTCGATAAAGCCTAATAACATGGTTGCTCAGGTGAAGAGTTGTTACGATATTAACGTAAAATACCATCATGCTTATAAAGGAACGAAAGCATCTAAGGCAGAGATATATGGCGATGATGTAAAGAGTTATACAGATATTGTTTGCTATGTTGAAGCAATAAAGGCTACTAATCCTGGCAACTATATTAAGTTTGAGTATGATAAAGAGACTAAATGGTTTCAGAGGCTTTTCATTTGTTTTGCTACCTGTATGGAAGGATACCGGTTCATTCGCCCTATGCTTTACTGTGATGCAAATTTTCTCACTGGAGATTCAAGGGAACATTGATGGCTACCACTGGTGTGAATGGAAACCAAGGTAAATTTCCTTTCTTTTCTGTATAAATCATATTAGTTTGTTGTTTGATTTTTAAAGAGAAATGTGAATGAATGAAGTTTCTCTGTTAAGGCTTTTCATTTTTTAGGATGAACTCCTTCTATATTAAGTATTTCCTATCAGTTACTTTGTTATTTTGTTAGGAAGAAGGTCTTCATTTTAAGAATGAACCCTTATTTTTTGTTAAGTTTTTAGTTGTTCATAAGAGGGAATGAACTCATGCTGCTATATTTTATCTTCTACTTTGTTAAGTTCTTCATTTTCTGAAGAAGTATTCATGCTGCTTGTTTATCTGTTACTTTGTTATTTTGGTAAGAAGAAGGTCTTCATTTTAAGAATGAAACCTTCATTTTTTTTGTTTAAGTTTTTGTATGCATTGATTTCTTAACGAACTGACACTTTTAGTTCTTTTTGTGTTCTTTTCATTTTGTAGGTTTCTTTCCTTTTGCGTTTGCTTTAGTTCCTTCGGAAGATATTGAAGGTTGGAAGTGGTTCATGGAAAACTTGCATCATTGTGTCGACTCTCGTCCTATCACCTTTATCACTGATCGTCATGAAGGTCTGAAGCAAAGTATTCCTAAGTATTTTCCCAACTCTTATCATAGTTACTGTTTTTATCATTTGAAGAATAACCTCCCCATCAAGAAAGGACATGAGAAGTATAAACAAGTTCTGGATTTGTTCCATAAAGATGCATACTGCTACAGCGTTGCCAAATATGAGTCTGTTTTGAATGAGATGTGCATCATAGGATATGGTTGGGTTGCCAAGTACCTTAGAAATATCGATCCGAAGCACCGGGCAAATGCTTTCTTCGTAGGATGTAGGTATGGGACACACTCATCAAGTAATAACTGGATTTATTGCGAAAGGGATATGCCTATAGCTTTTCTTGTTGATGAGATCAAGATAAAGATTATGAGGATGAGTGTAGAAAGGCGTGAGCTTGGTAGAACATATCATGATAGTTTGACTCCCATCTGTAAATCTTTACTCAAGTAACATGTCGATATAGGTCGTCCATGGAATGTTACTGAGTCAGGTAATGGTATATATGAGGTTTACCCTCCCAGCTCTCATGTTGTTGATCTGATGAAGATGACGTGCACTTGCCAGAGATGGAAAGTGTTTGGCTTCCCCTGTGCTCACGCCACTGCTGCTATTACTATGAATGATACTGAGATTTTGAGGTTTATTCAGCCTTAATTTGGTTCAAACCATTTTTTCAATACCTATGCTCCTGCAATTCGACCAGATCCCAACTACGACAGGCCAGAAGCGTATGAACCTGAAGAGAAAGTCCTTCCTGGTATTCCAAGGCCACCTCTAGGAAGACCACCAAAGAAGCGTATTCACAATGCCTATGAGAAGGAGAGGAGGCCTATGAAGTGCTCAAATTGTAAGAAGATTTGGAACCACAACAAAGATACCTGTCGTGTATTAATTTTGGAGTAGTATGCCTGAACTTTTATTTCTAGTTTATGTTTTTTTATGTTTTATGAACTTCTATTACTTTTGATTATGTACTGGTTGTAGCTTCTTTTTTTTTTAACTTTTTGATATGAACTTCATTTTCTGGAATGAACTCCTTTTTTTTTTTTTTATAAATGCTTTTTTTTATGTTATTTAGGTTATGGAATGAATATGCTACTGAAATGTTGATGTTATTCAATGGGATATGTATAAACTGGTGTTTAGGTTATGGTATTTTTCCTACCTTCTTAAATGTGATTTTCTTTGGGATATGTATTTCATTATCTGGAATGAACTGCCACTCTATCAGTTCATTTTCTGGAATGAACTTCATTTTATGGAATGAACACAACTTTTCCTAGAACTATTACTGAAATGATAATGTTATTCAATGGGATATGTACTGATATTTTTTTAATCGGGTTATTTACTGGAATGAACATGTATTACATAGAGTTCATTTGGTAAATGAACTGGTATACATAAGATAGCAAGACAAAACACTGAAGTACTGGAATGAACCCACTTCATTTCTGGAATGAACAGGTATCCATTAGACAGTAACACAAGGCATAAGACAGAACATTGATATTATCTACTATTCAAAATATTATAGATGAAAATATAAAACATACTAGAGTATCAGTTACATTAGAAACTAATTCAGGTGATATTAGACATAAGAGTTTTCTGTTGCAGTGAGAAGTAATCTACTGTCCAATACACTAATTATAGTTAAAAAGAGTTTTTTTCTGTTTAATCTGTTCCTAGTAAGTAATTGCTAAGGTATTCTGAGTTTGTATATTCACCCCAGCTCTCTTCATCTCCTGATGTAGTAAGAAGTTTGTAACCCATCCCAACTCTTCTTGCTTGCATCTTCTCTACCATGTCAACTTTCTTAAGCACACTCTGCGACTTGTTTGTGGTTGGCTTGACACTTCTCTTGATCCAATAGCAGGTGTACAACAGGCAATCTGGGAATGGTCCTTGATCTGGCCCTCCTTGCATATTTTCAAAGGTAACGTTGGTGCATCTTTTCCTACCATGAGCTTGTAGCCACAAGTTGATGTGTTTCATGCAGTAACCAGCTATTCTGTTTGCGTCGGCCTTGCATTGCTTACCAAGCTCTCCTTTTTTGATGGAGTTGTAATGCTCCCATGTGTAGTTGCCAACGTCAAAAACCAGCAGATGCCAGTGTTCACCTAGAGGCCTTTTTGATTTCGCATTACCGCTGTGTAGGTCAGTATTCATAGGAATGAGCAGCTTTTGGGTTTTGTCATTCATGCCTCTTATAAATTGATCAAATTTTTCCGTTCTCTTCAGTTCATTGTGCCGCGCAAAATATGTCTGAAAAACAAAAAGAGAAATGAACTAGATAAGAAGTTCATTCTATGCATGCTGGATTATACAGTTCAAATAGATAAAAATCAAATAACCTTCATAGCCATGCATTTTTCTCTAAATCATATAAACTGCAAGCAAACAGTTCACTTTTATCAATGAATAAGAAGAAACACACTTACGAATGATGTTGAATTCATAATCTCGAAGTTGATATACTTTCTTTGAGTCTCACTGTTCTCGCTATCATTGAGCATTCTATCGTTGTTTGCAGCTTTATACTTTCTGCATATATAGTAGTCCAACAAGGTGGTGTCCAAGTAATCATTGAAAAACATAGAAACGATTTTACTTCCTTGAACTGAAATTGGAATTTGCTTGTGATTCTCTGCTTTCCAAGCTGCTTGACTACAAAAATACAAAGAAAAATGAACTGTCAAAAGTTTATACCAAAAAAGAATTTTTGAGAGAAACATATAAAGAGTTAGTAAGAGAAACATACGTAGTCATAGCTTTGCGGAAGAAATCACCTAATACCGACAACGCAGCATTATCAAATTTGTGGTAAAGAGGAGATGTTCTCAATTCTGGTAGATTTGGCTTGATTTCTTGTTTTACTCTCCTAGGAGCCTGTGGTGCTGCTTCTTGAATCCGTTCTTCTTGCTGCGCCTGTGGTGTTTCTCCTTGAACATTTACAGGCTCGGATCCTCTTTTCCTCTTACCATCAGGTTTCTGTACATTATTCTTATTCTCTTCTTTATCTCTATCAGCTTCATGTGATTTCTTTGACACTACCTTCTTTTATTTGTTCAACAACTTCAGTCTGATTCTTGTTTTTCTTAAACTGTAACCAGATCTTGATATGAATTCATCCCCTATTGGTTTCACTGGTTTGTTTGATCTAGTAGCCATTCTATTACTTTCTTCCGGTACTACTTTCACTGGTGTCTTCTGAGTCTGCTCCATCGATGAACCAATGCATGTTTCATTCAGTTCTGAAACTATTTGAAGATGTTTCCATATCTGCTGCAGTTGTCTTTGCTTTCTTTGACCTAGTAACCACTTTAGTTGCTTCTTGTAGCACAGGGTGGGCTGGTACTGTGTCATCCCAATCGAGAAACTAGGAGGACTACAGTTGATCTCTTTCAATGTAGTTTTGATGATGGTGTCAGCTTCTACATCAATCAAATCTTTATTCTTCTGATTATTGTCATCAATTAGCTGCAGACTCACATGCTCTTCTCTCACGAATATATCATCTGTGTTATTTGTTGTTAAAAATAATTCAAGAAGCATAAATCAATTGTTGTCAAAGTTCAACTTGTGCATGAAAAGTCAAAGTTCATCCCTCAGAATGAACTCCAACTTCTATATTTGTATCCATAGTTCATCCATAATAATGAACTCCAACCTCTGCTTGAAAAGTCAGAGTTCATCCCTCAGAATGAACTCCAACTTATATATTTGTAGCCAGAGTTCATCCATGAGAATGAACTCCAACCTCTGCTTGAAAAGTCGGAGTTCATTTTTCAGAATGAACTCCAACTTCTATATCTGTAGCCAGAGTTCATCCATGATAATGAACTCCAACTTCTGCTTGAAAAGTCAGAGTTCATTTTTCAGAATGAACTCCAACTTCTATATTTGTAGCCAGAGTTCATCCATGAGAATGAACTCCAACTTCTGCTTGAAAAGTCAGAGTTCATTTTTCAGAATGAACTCCAACCTGTAAAACTAAAAAAATTGCAGAAGGAAGAAAAAATTTAAAATTCTTACCCAGGTTCACACATTGACCAATACTCAAAGGAACTGCGGTGTTGTTTGTTGGAATTTAAGGAAGCTCTACTTCAGTCATCTCATCAAGGAGATTTTTCTGAATATCACTTGCATCAACTTCTATAGAAGGATCTCCAATAGATAAGATGGAAAGAAATGATCTGAACCTCCAGCAGCTTCATTTACAACATCTGGAACTGCTTGCATTCCTTCATTCACAGCAGCATCTGGGTTTGCAATTCCAACATCATCATTCACATTTCCAACACCAGCTTCCACGGATTCATCAACTCCAGCATCTGGTAATGATTGCATATCTTTAGCAGCACTATGCATTCCAACATCTTCATTCACATTTCCAACACCAACTTCCACGACATCATCCACTGGTTGATCGCTCAACAATGCACTCTTATGCTCATCAGTGAAAAGTGTGGTACGCATGTACTCTAATGCTTGGTCTGCCATGAATTTCGCCACATTTCCTCCTCGAGCTAGAAATTCATCAACTTCAGGTTGCTTTGAAGCCAAGTATATTTGAAGGCATTCCATCTTTATATCAAAGAGTGTCTTTTTAGTTGTGGCTTCTGCAAGTGATTTTTCAAGGTCTTCTTATTTTAACAAAAGATCTCACATCTCCTCAACATGCTTCTTTGTCAACTGTTGTATCTCTTGAGCATGTTTACCTCTCAGGTCCTCTATTTCTTGAGCATGTGTAGCTTTCGTATTTTCTACCTGATCATTCATTTGATTGAATTATTCCTCAAGCAACTCAGCTTTTTTCTTGGCTTTCTGCTTTTGCAGTAGCTTATTTTCAGCTTTTGTATATTCTTCCAAGAAATTTTGTGATAACTGCACACACAAAATTCAAATAATCAGATTTTATCAACAATTTTTTTGAGTTCATTTCACACAACTGCATACTCATTAAACATTCCTTGTAGGTATCCATTCACAAGGAGAATAAACCAGAACGTCAGAGGAATCGACATCAACAGTCAGAGTTCATTTTGTGGAATGAAGTCCATTATCTTAAAGCAACATAGTTCATTATGTGAAATTTGAAAAGAATATAATAGTACCATGTTAAACTAGATTTTTACCTCTCCAAAATCACCAACATTCATCTTGGACGTTAAGTGTTTGCAAATGGTATCGATTTTCCACCTCGCAAATCTTGAACGGTAGTTTAATGTTTCTTGCACCTGCCACTTGGTTTTTAATTTCTTTGAATTCTCAGAAAACCAAGGTTGTAAAAAGAAGAATTATACTAGTCAGTTATATGCAACAATTCATTTCAACATCAAACCTCAAAATGAAGAAACATAATTATGAACAGCCTTTCGTCTCACCAATAAGTAAAGGTAACACCCTTCAGAAGAACCTCTTCTAAAGCTTTCCATCAAATGATTGTGTATGAGATGTGGAAGAGATACTCTATCAATTGACTCTAGGCAAGCTAGGTACTTGGTGTGGATGGAACCTCCATCACCAGTAGTAAGAAAAATAGTAGACAATATAGGAAGAGTTCAAACATGGTTACAAAATCTTCAATAGATCCTGTATTCCTAATCAACTCAATGATTTTTTCTTCTAATTTTGTGTTCTTTATATCAGAAAGTTTCTTTCTTGGTGGAACGTAGGTTTTATAGAACCTTCTAGAAGTGTAGTCAGCTACGTTTATAGAGTCCAAGAAAGATTATTCTATTCCACCTCCAACAATACATGGTATTCCAAACACTAACGACAACTTTTCAGGTGATGATCTTAGCACATATGTTTGATCCTCTACGTTGAAAACAAACATATGATCATTTGTTTCAGGAATGAACTGGTGTGCATTGCAGACAACATGGACAGCAGGTAATGACTTATTACATTCAGTAGCAACAATGTCCTCTTCCAGAGATACTTTGGCTACACTCCCCAACGGACTCCTCTATAAGGCATGTCTCTGTTCTTCATTCAAAGCCTTATCTTTTGGAAGAGCTTTAATATTATTAGCAAGAGCAATGGCTCCAGCAAAGCTACACTTTATCTTCTTATCTACAATTTTTTTTTTAAAAAGAAAAAGATTAATGGTTACTTTTTATAAATATTAGCTGATAAAAGAAGATAAAGTGTGGCTTGAGAAGGACGAATACTTCAGTTCATTCTATTTGGTGAACTCTCAAGTTGTTCGAAGTTCATTCAATAAAATGAGGCTTTCAAATAAGAACCAACACAAGAATGAATCTAGATAACGAACTGAAGTATTCGTCAACACCTGCTTACTTCATTTTTGTACAAAATCTAGGTATAATATGTAGGTATCAATTTTACAGAAGAAACATGTTCAATTATACAAAATGAACTCAAACAAACAAGAACCAACACAAAAAGAATCTAGATAATGGACTTCATTCTCCAAAATGATGTCCATTCTATATAATGAACTGTAAAATCTAAATCAACAATTTTTCTATATTTCATTATAGAAATGAAGTCCAGCAAATATCAAAGAAGAAACATGGCATACAACTTCATTCTAAATAATGAACTCATAAAACATGGTATTATTCATCAAAAAGCAAACAAATATACGCCTTCATTATATAAAATGAACTCATAAATAGATCTAACTTCATTCTACAACTTCATCATATATATCTACTTACTTCATTCTACAAAATGAAGTCTATCAAACATCAAAGTTGAAACATGGTATACACCTTCATTCTAAAGAAGGAACTCGTAAAACATGGTACACACCTTCATTCAGAAGAATGAACTCAAACATCAAACATCATGGTATTTTTCATCAAACTCAGTACAATTTTTCTAGACTTCATTATAGAAATGAAGTCCAACAAAGATCAAACATCAAACAGATATACACCTTCATTCTACCATATAGATCTAATAGCTTCATTCTACAAAATGAACTCCGACAAGATATACCCTACTTATAACTGAAATACAACTTCATGCAGACAACAGAAAAATTGGAATATAAACTGAATTAATACAACAAACAGATCAAAATTCAACTTCAGAAGATCAAAAATCAACTTCGAATTAGTGTTTTTGTACCTTTCGTTGGTTTATTTACTCTTGTTTTCTTTGTCTTTGGTTCTTCTTCTTCTTGATTATCTCCTTCAAAAACAACTAATTGGATGTTTCTTTCTTCAATGTCGTCGTCTGAAGATGAATCTACTACTACTTTCCTCTTCGATTTCCCCATTTAGGGTTTTGATTTCTTCAAATTTTCTAGGGTTTTTCGATTTTTTTTGGTTTGGTTTTCTGATTTTGAAGACTCTTTTGATTTCGATGTGCGAGATTTGAAATGATTTTCGACTGATTTTGGTAGTTTTGAGTTTGATGTTGTTTCTCTGGGTTTTTGAAGAGAATAAGATGAAAAAGTTGTGTTTTCTCTGAAAAATGAAACTGAAAATGAAAAAAAAAGGAGAGAGACGGTTAACACGTTTTTAGGAGATCGTGGGTTGATGGAGGTAACATTTAGGTAAGGGTATTATTGTTTGTTTGGAATTTTTTTCAATTATGGACCAAATGGAAAAGGTAAATTCTAAAAGGACCAAACTGTTGTGGGTCCGGGTATAAAAGGACCAAATGATATTTTTCCCACATCTTTATTCATGGGTCTTCCTTTATATACCACCATAAAAAACTAACGATACCCCTATTAGTTAGTTGTGATAGTTATAATTTGATAAACATGAAAATTGTTGAATTATTAGAAATTTTTGACATTGATACCCTTTATATATAACCATAAATAAAAATCAAAAAAGTAAAATCCGACATAAAAGAATATCCCTTCAAAATCTTCCTACGTGATTTTAGTCGTGAGAAGATACAATGGGGAATCATATTGTTTTCCAGAAGAACATACCATTTGTAATCATTAGAATTCGGAAGGTCAAAAAATTGAACCATATCATGATCAACTCAACATATAAAAATTTCTTTGAAGATTGTTGCACTTCATAACCAAGTTTTGAAGTGATTATCATAGGTGATGCAAATGCTTTGCAATAAATACAGATGATTACTACGTACAACTAAAGGCATCTTTTTAAGATTTGCAACTGAAGTGACGATCATCCCTTATCTGGTCCTACTATTCTCTGTAAGGAGTATCCCTTGCGAGTTTAATCCATGCACAAACAGGGGAGTGGGATCTCGGATTAATGTAAGATTAGCTTTAGAAATTTAACTAATGTATACAACAAGTGAAAGCATACAATGAGTGAAACCATGAAAAGCAGAGTAAATGCAAGTGTAAATGTAGATGATGTTCTACTCGATGATCGAGATGAATATTTCATTCCTTTTGTCATTGTTTTGACTGTAACAAAAATGATATGTTCCCAAAACAAGCCCTAAATCCAAGTCAGATGACGATCACCTGTTCCGAAACTTAGTGCATCTTTTTGCAATTTCGATTGTGGCGTAATAATTGATTTTCAGAAAATCTTTTTTATTTTCACAAGAGGTTCTTCTATCCAGATCTGTGAAGAGAGCGGAATAAGAATAACTACCTAATACTCTCATCAATTTCAGAATTCGGAGAGATGGTAGGCTTGTGATTTTGTTTATCTCGGGGGTATGCGAATTTAGAAGATTTAATGGGTAGGTAGATAACTGTTGAGGATATGTAGATAGAGGGGTACTGCTAGTATTTATAGGGGTATATAGAAGAACATCTTTATTCATATCACGCTCCTTCTTTTTTAAGGGTCATTTCAATAAAGTAGGTTGATTTTTTCTTTAATAGGCTTTAAGACCAAGGCCATAAGAATAAGAAAGAATGAGGTGAGGCCAAACACTTAATTCCCACTTGTCTAAAATACGTTAAAATACTAAATTTTCCTTTATACAAACCTTAATAATTCTAATTATCTAAAACAAATACAAAACCTTAATCATTCCCCCCCCCCACGTTTCCCCATTTTTCAAGAGATGAGATACCATAATACAAAATTATCTATTAACAATCCAATCTTTAATCAAAACATAATTTATTTATTTTTAACTTTCGTGAAAACCAAAAACTAAAACTTAATCACACATAGCAAGTGAATTCTCCATTTTATTCGGTTTTGAAATAATATTTCGGTGATAAACAATTCAAGTGATTAAGTTAACCGTTCCTTTTAACAGAGACTCAACAATGTTTTGGCTATGAATTTCTGGAATTTTCTCATCAAATTTTCTGAAAATCAACCAGTATCGTTCTATGTATGTATTAGCATAAACCGATTATGGTTGATGTTACAAGGAATCAGTATTTATTATACACCTATATAAACTGATTCTAGGTTGATGTGATGAACATCAACCACAATCGGTTTATGCTAATGCACACATAAACTGATTCCGGGTTCAAGTTTGGATTTGTAGAGAAATCAATAATCGCCCTTTTTGTGCCTCATATATAAACTGATTATGATGGAAAGGTGGTTATTTCACATAATTCCAAATTCACAATCGGACTATATGCGCCTATATATAATTCGATTTTTACCGTTATTGTTTCTTTTTTTTTTGCTCGAACGGTTACATTTTTTGTTGTTGTTGAAATTATAGTCGTTGGTCCCTTATGTATATAAACAGGATAGCCTATTCCCTATCATAAACTACTTTATTCAAATAAATCTTTCGCCACTGGTCATTATTTCATCCAAAGATGTCAAATCCGTCATCATCAATTACCCATTCATTTGAACACATACTTAAAAGATGCAAACGAGCTACTTCATCATCATCATCAACTACCAATTCATTTGAAGACATGCTTAAAAGAAGCAAACGAACTACCACATCATCGTCAATTGCTGCGACTGAAAAAGAAGACGTGCTCAAGGCAAAGAAACAAGGTCAATACTAATTCCAACTAATGCACAAATTAAAAGATGTTGAGGAAGAGACCGAATGGGTTAAAAATTATTTCTGAAAAAGTGGGGGTACAACAACCACACCCAATATTTCGCTTAGCAATCTGTATAGACAAATTCCAAGAGAATCAACAAGACAGTCAGACTCAATCAATGAAAATATATCCAAGAGTTATATCTTTGTTTCTCAATTCAATACGCAATCAAAAAAATAGGAATTTGCGATCCCGATTGAATATAAGAAATAACTTGGACGGATCAAAACCAATATCCAAGTGTCAATCAATTTAATAAACAACCAAAGGTTCGATTCCCAATTGATTGAACTTACACACAACTGTGATATTTATATTATATAACAAAATATAATGCGGAAAAGAAATAACACAGACACCAGAAATTTTGTTAACGTGGAATCCGCAAATGCAGAAAAACCCCGGTATCTAGTCCATATTTGAACACCATGTTGTATTAAGCCGCTACAGACACTAGCCTACTCCAAGTTAACTTCGGACTGGAACGTAGTTGAGCCCAAACCAATCTCACATTGATCAAGGTACAGCCGCTCTCCTTACGTCTCTGAATCCCAACAGGACTCTACGCACTTGATTCCCTTAGCTGATCTCACCCACAACTAAGAATTACTACGACCCAAAGTCGAAGACTTGATAAAATTTTTTGTCTCACACAGAAAAGTCTATTGTATAGATAAGTATGTCTCCCACAGATAAACCTATGAGTTTTGTTCCGTCTTTTTATAAATCAAGGTGAACATGGACTAATTGATATACCAAACTTATATTCCCGAAGAACAACCTAGAAATATCAATCACCTCAAAATAATCTTAATCGTATGGTAGCGAAATAAGATATTGTGGAATCACAAACGACGAGACGAAAATGTTTGTGATTACTTTTTATCATGCCTATCGGAGAATAAATCTCGAGCCAATCTTAAAGAAGATAGAATCACGATAGAAACAACAAGATCAGATCACGCAATTACAGAGAAAATAGGTGGGTCTGGCTTCACAATCCCAATGAAGTCTTCAGGTCGTTAACCTACAGGGTTTCGTGAAAAACATAAGGTTAAAGGAGAATCGACTCTGGACGCAACTAGTATCACCCAGGAGGTGTGGCGATTAGGTTTCCCAGTTGCTAGAGTTCTCCTTTATATAGTCTTCAAATCAGGGTTTGCAATCAATGCTACCTTGGTAACAAAGCATTCAATATTCACCGTTAGATGAAAACCTGATTAGACTCAAGTTAATATCTTTCAACCGTTAGATCGAACTTAGCTTGTTACACACAAATGAAATATACCTTCATTTAGGTTTGTAACCGTGCCTAAACGTGTACACCTTGTTGGCTCAACAATAGTTAACCGAAGTTAGCCATATGAACACTTTCATATCAACCTCATTCATCTTAACCATAACTAGTTCAAAAGACTCACATGAAACTAGTTTTATATTTGTTCAATTGTTTATATTCTCATAGAAGTATACAAGATACTATTGAAGCAAAATTGATTTTAATTCAAGTCATGAACATTATATCCACGGTTTGCAAAAGATTGCATTCCTTATTATATAAATGTATTAGTTCATGAACAAACCGATTTTAGAAAATCATCCACTTAAGCATGTGTACGTGTATCCGTACCTAAGTAGCCGGATCAAGTATGGGTTTCGCCAGTACGCGAACTGGTACGCATACCATCCAAACACAGCTGAAATTCCTGGACCCGAACCTTACGCAAGTACGCGTACCGGTTTGCACACCAAGTTCCAGGACTTTCTCAAAACCAACAAGTACGCATACGGGTATGCATACCATGATTCCAGGACATGGATTACATATATGCAAGCACGCATACTATGCTTAAATCCAATTGTTCTAAGCTCTCATTTCGACCATTGAAACATTCTCGGAAGTCGGGAATATCTATCTCACACAAACTATTAGCTTCAAAGCAATTTTCAAGTCATCGAATGATCAATACGAGACATTCCGAGTCTACATCAAATGATTGTCTCACACAAATCATGTAAGATGTTACCAGGCGATTTTCACATGATCATCTTTTGACTTTCGTCAAGAATATAAGATGAACTTGGTTAAAGCGAAAGCTTACCAACACATATTTCGAGAAATATGTTAGCGAGTTAAACTCAGCTCGAAATATAAAATGTGCATAAATGAAGTCTATATAGCTCTACGACTTTTGTCTCAAAGATGAGATACAGTAGATAGACTTTCGAGTGATAGATGAGTTCAAGTCTCCATATACATTTTGTTGATGAAGTTCCACAAGATCCCCTTAGTAGTTCTTTGTCTTCAATAGATGAACGCTGTGAAGTCTAATGCTCAACTGCACTTTCTACCTAATCCGATACTTAGCTATAAGTAGACTAGAAATCAAGACTTATAGTTTTGGCAATTAAACTTGACAACAAGCTTGAGATATTGGGAGTTCACCGAGCAGTGCTCTAACAATTACATTATCAAGGATCCTCCCGAAGAATATCAACATGAGAGTAAATTTTGGATTCAAGTTGCATCAGGCCCTTTCGTTCCAAAGATGAACGGTAAATACAAGAAACTACGCCATCAATATCGACCCTATTACGTTTGTTCAAGGACGATTCACGTTAAGAAATTGTACCACAAGTACAATGAGTTTCTCGCTAGGCACAAAGGTGACAGGTTTGCGGCACAAGATGCTTATACCAAATGGAGAGGAGAGTCATTTTATCATTTCGAAGCCGCATTGATAGTTGAACCACGAACTAAGAAATAAAGAAATTTCATTTTATGCGGTTACAAGATCAATGTGGTAGTCTGGTACCGTGCTAGTTTATCGTCGTAATGTACTAAGTTTGAATTTTAAGAGTTTATGCAAAGTGGAAATGGACCACAATCGGGGTATTGTTATATTAGATGTAGTCTGATTGCAGAATTAAAAATTATATATTTTCCCGTAACCTAATTCATCCAAAATCGGATAATATTTCCAACTACGTAGACCGATTCTGAAAAGCCTTTTGAAAAAACGGGGGTCTAACAACCACACCCAATATTTCGCTTAGCAATCTGTATGGACTAACTCTAATATACTTTCAAGAGAATCAGTTAGACGGTTAGACTCAATCTTAATAAAAGTATATATTAAAGAGTTATATCTCAATTTCCCAATTCAATCCGCAATCAAACAAATAGGAATTTGCTAGCGTGATTGAATATAAAAAATAACTTGGACGGTATCAAAGCCAATATCTAAGTGTCAATCAATTTATATCAACAACCAAAGGTTGGATTATCTAATTGATTGAACTTACGGACAACCTGTGATATTTCAATTATATAAACAAATATAATGCAGAAAAGAAATAACACAGACACCAGAAATTTTGTTAACGAGGAAATCGCAAATGCAGAAAAACCCCGGGACCTAGTCCCGGTTTGAACACCACATTGTATTAAGCCGCTACAGACACTAGCGTACTACAAGTTAACTTCGGACTAGAATGTAATTGAGCCATAACCAATCTCACACTGATCAAGGTACAGTTGCGTTCCGTACGCCTCTTGAACCACGCCGGATTTTGCGCACTTGATTCCCTTAGCTGATCTCACCCACAACTAAGAGTTGCTACGAACCAAAGTCGAAGACTTGATAAACAAATATGTATCACACATAAAAGTCTATTGAATAGATAAATTTGTCTCCCACAGATATACCTACGAGTTTTATTATGTCTTTTGATAAATCAAGGTGAAAAGGAACCAACTGATAAACCAGACTTATATTCACGAAGAACAGCCTAGTATTATCAATCACCCCACAATAATCTTAATCGATTAACGAAAAAAGATATTGTGGAATCATAAACGATGAGACGTAGATATTTGTGACTACTTTTCAATCTTGCCTATCGGAGATATAAATCTCAAGCCAAATCAGGAGCATTTTCATGTGGAGATTATATTTCCCAGTTGCTAGAGTTCTCCTTTATATAGTCTCCAAATCAGGGTTTGCAATCAATGTTACCTTGGTAACAAAGCATTCAATATTCACCATTAGATGAAAACCTGATTAGATTCAAGCTAATATATTTCAACCGTTAGATCAAACTTAGCTTATTATACACAAATGAAATGTACCATCATGATAAAGGTGGCCGTACCTAAACGTGTACACTTAGTTGTTGTTGTTTTGAAGGAAAAAAGAGGTAACCCTCTTAATTTTCATTAATATAATAGATTTGAATACATCAGATTCAAGTACATCAAAAGTGAAATCCATGAGAAAATAAAAAGATTTTGTAACATAAGAACAACAATTGACTCATAATACATCTTAAGCATCAAAAACTTGAACTTCGAAGATGTTACTGATAGTATTCGAAGAATGGCTTGTGAATTGAAATTCTTCCATTTTGATTTGGGTTCTCCATTGAGATTGAAATGTCCCGAGATGGAGTAATATGCGCAAATCATATTTATCACGATCATTTCTAGTAGCCACTGATCTTCAAAGGATCGTAAAACCACATCACGTTGGAGAAGATCGCTCTTGATGATATATTTGAAGCGATTATCGCAATCGATGCCATTAAGGCTATAAGAACCATCTTTGAAAGTGTACTTGAATAATCTGGTTGCCATGAATAAGCCATCAAATCTTCCAAGTATTCACAGACTTCTCATAGAACACAAAAAAATTCAAATAAAACACAAAAAATGTGATTTTATTCAAACAAAATACCAGATTTATATACAATAACTAAATTTCTGCCCGGATCTTAAGATATAATCAAGATCCAGGCAGTAAATAGATTTGAAACTCTGTTAAAATCAACGAATCTAGGTTTGGAAGGAAAAAATTAAGGAGAAGAAAGAAAAAACGGTGGTGTGTAAAGACGAGGGTACCCAAATATACCTCAATCTAAAACTTTTCCACCTATAAGTCCTTTCTCCGAAAGTGATTGTCTATGGACTGAGTCTAGACAATACAACGAATCGGTTCACACTTCGTGTGATCATCTATGGATACGAGATCGAGACAATACGACAATAAGATAACTTGCGTGATTGACTATGGATACAAGATCGAGACAATACAACGACGTAGTATGATTTATAATAGGTTCGGACTTTAACCAAACACTATAGGATTGCTATCAAGTAATTAGGAATTAACATTTTTGTATTTTACTTTTAATTATAATAAAAACAATTATAAATGCGGAAATAGAAAAGTAAAAAACACAGCAAGATTTTGTTAACGGGGAAACAACAAATGCAGAAAAACCTCGGGACCTTGTCTAGAATTTAGTACTCTCAGAATTAAGCCGCTACAAAATGTAAATCAACTTCGTATAATTAAGACCAAGCAACTAAACCTATAGTTCACCGAGTTCCCTTAGTATCCTTGCGCCTCTAACTTGTAATAAGTCACGCACTTGGACCAATTCCTTTGGTTCGTATTCCAAACAGTAAAGGAACAACAAGTTTGTTCGGTAACAACTCTTTTCAAACAACGTGATATGAGTATGGAAAAAGGCTCTTCCGTTTATACCAATAAACTCCTTTGTCGGGTTCTTAGATCAATCTATTCAACAACTACCAAAGTAATTGTTTAGACTATGCAATCAATACTATTAATGACAAAGAAATATATTGATGCCGATCTACGCAACTAATCAATCCAATCTATCAAAAGATAAACCGATTATAGTTGGATCCCCGGCCGATCAAGTTTGTGCACACCAAATATTATGGACTCAAATAAGAAATCTTCTTTGTCTTCAAATCTTCTTAGATCTTCAATAAACACCTGCACACAAACAACTGAATCTCTTGTGATCAATCATACACAGAACGGAGTTTGTTAGCGATGGTTTATCACAAGACGTATTTAGATCTACAAACAGTCTAAAGATCCCCGTCGATACTTCAATCTAGTTTGAGTGAATCTTATATCAGAAGAGAAGATTCTCAAGCATAAATAAACTAGGTGCAATCAAAGTTCAACAACCGTTAGTCAATCAAATCAATCGAAAACTAATAATAAACTGCAATTATCTAATTTCCCACCAACGATACTCGTAGAGCTTCTCAATCCCTAAGAAGTCTTTAAAACAAGCGGTCGTAAGATATTTCGCTTAATTAGGTTACTTTCCTCTCCGAATAGACGGCTCCACCAGTAACAACACAACTAGGTAGTTTTGCTGGCTCTGAGGATTAGTTTGCTCGAAATGAAAACTTCGATATTTATAGACCAAGGAAGTTTGGACACCAAGGAATTTCCAAAATTGAATATTCTCAGAGACATGCAATAAACCCAAAATAGGTTTTCATAATTCCTGGAAATGCTCTATCCAAATATTGACCGAAATCTCAGTAGAAAATCTCCAATTAGTAAATGCACATTACCAATTTTTATTTTCTAAAGATATGCATTTAATTGCTGGAAATTAAAAGCATATAAAACTAAAAGCCTTAATTAAAAGATTCTCAATTTATTTCGATCCGGGGTTCTCCTTTAGTGATTAAGGAATATCTTTAAACAAAAATAGATAAGAATTACCGCACATGTTCAAATTATGTCGACATCTTTAATTTGTAAATCCTTTTTCATATTTACAATCTTGGAACCGATTTGCCACACTTCCAAACGAGTTTAGAATTGGTTCATTTGATTTCCAAGAACTAGGTGATTGATCAAAAACAATCACCATTAATGGGTTTAACAGTTCTACCAAATACAAGTTCGGTTCTACCTCCAAGTGGTTACTAGGATTGGTCACAATAGTTTCCAAAACTTTGTTAACTAAGTACCAGGATCGGTTACCACTACTTGTGGTACTTACTTGTGATCGGTTGCACAAGTTATAGGATCGGTTGCACCAATTACTAAAACTTGTTAACCTACTACAATGATCGATTACACATCTTGTGATTAGTCCCACCAAGTTCTAGGATCGTTTACCCAATGACTAGGAATGGTCACACCAATTACAAATATCGATCATACCATCTCAGATGATTACTTAAGATTGGTTTACTAATAAAAGTCATACCGATACATAAGTCAGGCATTGTGAATAATTTTACCAAGATATATAAACAAGTTATGAGCGGTTATACTAAACACAGATATTGGTAATCCAAAAATTTGCAATGAATAACAATACCAATAAGCCTAGCGATTTCCCTTTCGATTCACAAAACAAGTTTATGAATTGTACTTCCTTTAAACTAATGTAAAAACATTGTTTCCTAGGACGAAATCTTCACCCATACCGATGCATAATCACAATAGGATTCATACGATTATGTCGATGTCTTATATACGAAGTTCAAAAGATAGGTGTTATATTTCGTATTATAATTCCTTAATACTATGTATAACTAGAGTATAATCATTCACAGCTTCGCAGTTATGTTTTCAATATAGCACGACTTGAAAGATACGTTAAGAATGAAACAGTTCAAGTCAAAATATTACTAACCTCAAGAGGAAGGATGATGTCATTGTTGTAGCTCTTTACTTCTTCATATTCTCCAAGTCTTCGAGTAATACTTGTATGTCTCATATCCTAATAACTTTCTAGCTAACCTATACGAAGTTCACTATAGTAAATAATCAAGTGACTCTTTAATGAGTTTTGATTCACTAAAATATGACAACCAAACTTGACATACCAACGCTTGGTGGGTTCAACCGAGCTATGCTCTAACAGTTAGCCATATGAGCACTTTCATGTCAACTTATTCATCTTTGTCACAACTAGTTCAAATGACTCAAATGAAACTATTTAGAGAGTTGTTCAATTGTTTATATTCTCATAAAAGTATACAAGACACAATTGAAGCAAAATCAAGTTTGATTCACTCGAATCATTTCATGAACATTATTTCCGCGGTTTGGAAAATATTGCATTCCTTATAATATAAATGTATTGGTTCACGAACAAACCGATTTTGGAACATAACCTACTTAAGTATGCAAACGGGTACGCATACCTAAGTAGCCAGACTGAGTTTGGTTACGCAAGTACGGGTACGGGTACGCGTACCACACTACACTTCCAAACTCCAGCATAAATTCATGAAACTTGAACTTCCGCCAGTATGTGTACGGGTACGCATACTTAGTTTCCGGACTTCCAACAACCAACCAGTACGCGTTGGGTATGCATACCATTGTTTCCCGGTTTTGGACTTTACACAAATGTGAATACACACTATGTTTGTATCCAATCATGGTTACATGTTCTAAACCCTCATTTCAATCATTAAAACATTCTTGGAAGACGATAATAACTGTCTCACACAAACTATTAGCTTGAGATCAATTTTCAAGTGATCGAATGATCAATACGAAACATTCCGAGTCTACATCAAATGACTGTCTCACACAAATCATGTAAGATGTTACAAGGCGATTTTCACATGATCATCTTTTGACTTTCATCAAGAATAAAAGATGAACTTGGTTAAATCGAAATCTTACTAACACATATTTCGAGAAATAAATAAGCAAGATAAACTCAGCTCAAAAATGTGTTAAATTGAAGTCGATATAAAAATACGATTTTTGTCTCAAATAGGAGATAGAGTAGATAAACTTTTGAGTGATAAATGAGTTCAAGTATCCACATACCATTTGTTAATGAAGTTCCACAAATTCCCTTGAGTAGTTCTTCGTCTTCATTCGATGAACATCGTGAAGTGTAAAGCTCAACTACACTTACTATCCTAATCCGAGACTTAGCTATAAGTATACTATAAATCAAGACTTATAGTTTTGGCAACTAAACTTGACAAACAAACTTGAGATAACAACGCTTGCGAGTTCGATTGAGCAGTGCTCTAACAATCTCCCCCTTTGTCAATTTTAGTGACAAAACTATCAATACATATGGATTACAAAATAAATAAACTTTATAGCTTCTCATCCAAATGCTTGATCTCCTTGGTTCTTCAACATTACTTGAAATCTTCGTCACTTCCAAGTACACCAATGATTCTAAATGTGTTCAACTCAGAATCATAGTTGTTGAAGATCCGTAGTTATAACAATGAGAAAACAATAGCTCTCAATCATTATTATACAATGTCATAGTATTATTACACAAAATCAAAGTTCAATTGTATCACAACTTTGAAAACAGTACTATGGTGATATGTATCACTCTCCCTTAGTCAATACTTCATCACCCATGAAAACTACTCCCCCTTACATAATGATCCGTAAACCATATGTATTTGTAGTGTGAACTACACATTAATTCTCCCCTTTTTTTATCAATATAAATTGGCAAAGGTATAAAAACTAGTGGGATCCTAATGAAATTTCCATAAAGATACTTCATGACCAAGATAGAAACACATATCAACTTTGTTTAGATGCAATCATATAGCCGAAACTAATGCATTCATCAAGGAGTTTATAAAGATACAAGATAACCCCTATAATATTCCACAGCCGCACTCCCCACAAAGTTTGGAAATTAAGCACGAGTTCAAATAAGAACTCTCCCCCATAAAATATCATCCCCAAAGGAACAACAAGAGCGACCTTACTTTCACAAGAAAATAAGGATTTCTTTGGACAATAAAAGATCACACGATACATGAATTTGTATCCAAAATACTCAATTAAATTAACCACTAGAGAATACATGATTAATTTAATCCGAAATGCTCAACATAAGAAAAGTTACTGAGCCACACAATATTTACACAAAGATGTGGATCATGAAAACCAATACTGCGGAATATTAAAAGATTCATTCTATTTTTCATCAATATTTGCATAGAGACATATAATAGACTTAATCTTTGTAAACAAAAGTTCATCCTATCTTCCATCAATAGTTGCATAATGACATAATAGGCTGAACTTTTGTTTTTCAAAAGTTCATTCAATTTTTTATCAATATTTGAATAATGACATATGAAAGACTTAACTTTTGACCACGTATAGGACAATCATAGTTCACGGACGCAAACACACATGAAAAGACGAGGGTACCCAAATACACCACAATCTTTTATTTTGATCACAACCTATACAAGACCTACTGTGTATAAACCTCTTGGAGTAACAATCACTTAAGGAATATTTCAACACAATGTCCACTTGAAATAGGGTTAGTCCGAACTGGCCTAACACGTGAATAATTATATCAGACAAGTGGAGAAATCCAATACACTTTGTGTGATCGTCTATGTATATGAAATCGAGACAATACAACAACAAAGTGTTCACTTGATAATAGTAAAACCTTATAAGATAAATATCAAGTGCCTAGTTAAAATACAAATGTAATTACTTTAATTATAATATAAAAACAATTATAATGCGGAAATAAAGTAAAGCACACACCAGAATTTTGTTAACAAGGAAAACTACAATCTCGTAGAAAAACCTCGGGACCTAGTCCAGATTTGAATACTCAATGAATTAAGACGCTACAAAAAGTAAACCTGCAACTTCGTGTAGACTATACTAAGTAAACTAAAATCCTAGTTGCTCAGCTTCAGCAGTATTCTTGTTTTGATAATATCTAGCAGAACCGAAGTTCTCAATAGATATTTGATACCCAATATCTTAGCAGAACAGACGTTCTCTTTAGGACTAGATATAGTATATCTTCTTAATGATTCACAACAACTTCTTCTTCAAATCTTCAAAGTCTTCAATCTTCGATTTAATCTTCAAAGTAACAATCTGCAAAAAACAAACTTGATTCCTTATTGATTTGTCGCACATAACGGAGTCTGTTAATAATGGAAAATCAATGAATTTATCTTACGGATCTAGAAAAACTTAGATCCGTAGAAACGTTAAATCCTTGATCTAGTTTGAGCTTTATATCAGAAGAGAAGGTTCTCAAGAATAAAACAAATAGGTGCAATCAAAGATTCAACAACCGTTAGTCAATCAAATCAATCGAAAACAAAAGATAAACTGCAAATATCTAGTTTCTCATCAACGATACACGCTAGATCTTCTCAATCCCAAAGAAGACTTTAAACTGAGCGGCCATAAGAGATTTCGCCTAATTAGGTTACTCTCCTCTCCGAATAGGCGGCTACACCAGTAACAACAACAAAGAGGAAGTCTGTTGTTACGAAGGATTAGGTTGCTAGAAAGGCAAACTTCAAGTATTTATAGACAATGAAGTTTGGACACCAAGGAATTTCCAAAACCGAAAATATTCTCAAGATATTCATTAAAGCACAAATTCGGTTTCCATAATTCCTGGAAATGCTCTGTCCAAAAATAATGATCGAAATCTCTCGGAAAATATAATTAGTAAATGCACATTACTAACTCTTATATTTCCCTACAAAATAAAATTAATAACCTTAATCAAAAGAGTCTTAACTTACTTATGTTTCGATCCTGGGATTTTCTTCCTTTAGCTATTAAGGCATAACTTTGAACAATTAAAGAAATAAACATTCACATCACGTGTTCAAAGTATGTCGACATCCTTACTTTGTAAGTTCTCTTTCACACTTACAACCTTGAAACCGATTTGCTACACTTCCAAACAAGTTTAGAATTGGTTCATCTGACTTTCAAGAACTATGTGATTGATCAAACAAACATTCAATCACAATCATGGGTTTAACGGTTCTACCAAAACAAGTTTCGGTTCTACCTCCATGTGAAGACTGTGCATAGTCAGACTATCTTTCCAAAATTCGGTTGACTAGGTACTAGGATCGGTTCCCCACATATATATGGTATCTAACTTATATGTGTTGCATATGTACATAGGATCGGTTCCCCTTTCTGCTATAAACCTTGCTGCACCCCATACAAGGATCGGTTCCCCTTTGTGATGTACTGCAACTCTTACTAGGATCGGTTCCCCTTTCCAAAATTTGGTCAGACATAAAATCACAAACCCGATCATACCATCTCAGGTGATTACTTAAGATCGCTTTCACTAATAAAAGTCATACCAATACATAAGTCAGGCCTTTGTTAATAGTTTAACCAAAAATACAAACAAGTCATGGGCGGTTATACTAAATCACACATATTGGTCGTTCACAAGATATGCAATGAATAACAATCCCAATAACGCCTGGCGATTTCCTTTTTGATTCATAAACAAGTTTATGAACTTACTTCCTTAAAACACATGTAAAACATTGTTTCCTAGGATGAAATCCTCACCTTATACCCATACATAATCACAATAGCATTCAACCGATTATGTCGATGTCTTATCTACAAAGTTTAATGGTTAATCAATAAACCTCGTATTATATTCCTTAATACTATGTCTGACTAGAGTGTAATCATGCTTCACAGTTTTGTTTTCAATATACATAACTTGAAAGACACAAGATAGATATGGAACAAGTCAAGTCATAGTTACTAACCTCAAGCTGAAGGATGATGTCTTTGTTGTCTTCAATCCATCTTCAGATCTTTGTGAGTAACTGGAGCACAATACTTCTATCATTTCTAGTCTAACCTATCGAAGTTGACTGTAGTTTACATAATAGCGACTCGAGTTTTGGAACTAAATATGACAACCAATCTTGACATACCAACGCTTGGTGGGTTCAACCGAGCAGTGCTCTAACAACACATATCCCATAACAAGTTGCAGTATATAAAACCATGAATATCAGTACTGCAAAATCATCTTCCAAATAAACTTTAGAATTTAAATAAATAAATCTAAAAACATTGCAAGATGAAAATCGTTGGAAATAGATATGTACTCACAATAATGGCTATTACAAACCCTAGTTATCCTTCTTAAAACACAAGAATAAATTCTCATAAGAAGTTTCCTAGATAACTTTATTAAAAGCAAATAACATTTCACTTAATTTGAAGACTTTTCTCATACTCCCCGTAGTCATCGAGTTCATCTTCAATAAGATCAATCATGGATTTAAGATTATCCATCTTGTCTTCCAGTCTTTTAGTTGAAGATTCAAGTTCAATCTTCAAGGCACAAACTTGTTCTAGGACGAGATTCATGGTAAGGGATAGCTTCTCAAGGTGAGAGACATTTGGATTCACATCAGATGAGGAATCATGTTTCTCTTGACACATTTCACTATCATAGGAATCAAAACGAACTTTCTTAAAGGGAAGGAGAACCGTCCACACATCATCTTCTTTACTAGAAAGGCTTGAATAAGACATGATGGAAAAGGTAAATGAAATGCTTGCTTAAAGGAAAACTTTCACTATAAAAAGGATGAAAATAGGAGATAAACTTCCTCAAACAACCTTTGACAAAAACCCTAATAGAAAGAGTTTTGTTAGGAAAACCTTTTATGAGTTGAGAAACAATACTTATCTCAAAACCAAAATAGAGCAAAATAGAGAGATATACGAACTAGTCAACAAAAAACTTTTCACACCCCTCTTGGAGATTATGGTTCCTGTTTCCAGGGTAAGAGACAAGAACAATACTTTTTAGAAAAATTACAACATGTAATTTCTCCCTTTTATGGAGGGGTCGGGAAAATTCACAGGAGAGGAGGACAACTTTGTTAAGTCGTGTTTCTGAATTTTCTAAGAATCCAAAGAGGACGTTTCTCTCCCCTTTATTTTTTGGTCACTCGTATTATCATATCACGTCACGTGTACTACTCTTGTGGTGGTGACGGTGATGATGAGACGAGGGGCATATTCTAAAGCAGGGACTATCCGGGCTAGAAGTCTTGGTCGAGCAAAAAAAAACAAAAGATTGGTTTGTGGGCTAGGAAGACTATCCGGGCTTTATCCCCTTCCCAGGGATAGGTCCGTCCCTGTTCTAAAGAGTACTAGGATGCCGCTATGCCTACCCTTTATTCCAGTGTATGGGTAATTGGGAGCCCCGATTACTCAGAACCGAACCGGAACCTGTTGATTTGGGAAACTAGGACGTTTTTCTTCTTAGTTTTTATGATAGCACCACACATGAAGAAGATGAACAACAGAGAACTGAGGAAGCGCCACCCACCCAGCCTTCCCTCAAGGAGCTACAGGAGGAACTAGAAGGCCATATACGCAGGGAACAAGAACTAAGAAGACTCATGAAGGCATCAAATTCCGAAAAGAGCGCCAAAGAAATAATGGAGAACGCAAAGGAGGAAGAAGAAGAGCCCGTAGCTACGACGCAAGAGGCGATGGTAAGATACTTAGAAAAAAATTATAGAGCTGTAAATCAAGACAATTACAATTTCATGGCGAGTCCTTATTCCTCTGAAATAACATAATATCAATACCCGGAGGACTACATTTCACCCAAATTCAAGATCTATAATGGTCAAGGCAACGCAAGAGAGCATCTCAGCAGGTTCTTATCCGCTATGAATGATCACACAACTGATGGGAAACTATGCTTAAGAGAGTTCCCAAAGTCGTTAACTGATACATCATTCAATTGGTATGATAACCTAAAGTCAGGAAGCATCAGCTCGTGGTCAACCATGTCCACGCTCTTCCTCAAGAAATTCTACTCAGCAAAGAGGACAGTCACAACAATAGACCTGAGTAAGTGCAATAAACGCTCAGGCGAGGAGATAGGAAAATACATCGCCAGGTTTCTCCTGCTCACCCTTGATTTCCATGAGGACGTCAGGGAAGAAGCGCTAGTGGAAATTTGTGTACGAGGGATGACCCCATCCTTTAAGAAAAGCCTGGTCAACTTCCGCTTCCCCACTTTTGTGGAGTTAGAAGAAGCGGCTGCAAGGATCGCTGACTGCATTGAGGAGACGAACTCAGACTACATCTGGAGAAACTCGGTGAACACCGCATCAAGCGCGCCTAGAAATACCCGCACAAATAGAAACCGAGAGGTCTGGGGAACACAGACGCTTCCACCACCCTTGCCCTGCAGCAAGGAACAAATTGTGGGATTATTGGAACAATGGATAGAAAACAGAGAAATCCAACTGCCGCCAACAAAGACAGACCCCAGCGTTGTTGACACAAATGACGCTAGGTATTGTCACTACCACCGTAGGGTACAACATCCCACGATTGATTGCTTCAACCTTCAGAGGATGTTCCAGAAAAAGTTAGATATAGGCGAGCTTGAGATGAAACAATCCGGAAAACGACAAAACGACCCAACACCAAATCATGATGCTCTCCCATGACCCAAGCGGGGGTCTTTGGCAGCCATGGGACGACGAGAAGGAAGAAGCATGTGAAGTCGAGGCGGAAAACCCAGCATTCCCAAACACAGACAGTGTAACCATCCAGTTCGCAAAAACGGTGCTAGCACAATAATTCTTCGACACCCTAGGCTTCAACGAAGACCAAATCAGAGAAGCGTCCAAGTCTATAGCCTCCATAGCGGCGGGGAAGCCTTGTGGTATTCTCCACAAGGAAGCAATCGTGTTCACAAATGAGGATATCTGTTACCCGGGAGAACACCTCAGGCCTCTGTACCTCATAGTGCACATCAAAAAGCAACCGCTAAAGAGGGATTTCATCGATGGGGGAACGTCCCTGAACCTGTTCTCAATGCACACATTGGAAGTCCTAGGTGTGCAACGGTCCGCCATCAGAATGCAAGCTACAACAGTGAAAGGATTCAGAGGCCACGCTTAGACAGCCATCGGGATCGTCAGCTTGGTCATGAGGGTCGGTCCCATTCGAGGGCCAATGTCGTTTTACGTACTGGAAGACGATACTACGTTCCATGTGTTACTAGGACGAGGATGGTTGCTTAATCATAAGGTGGTCGCGTCAACATATCATCAGTGTGTAAAGACTAACATAGGCGGTAAGCAGTATCGAATTCCCGCTACGAGTAACCCCTTCGGGCTAGAGGAAGCATACATGGCGGACACAATTTTCTATGACGAGCCTAAGAAGGAAGACGAGGTGACAGAAGTACAACTCATCCCGTTACCAAAATGGGGAGAAGAAGAAAAATCAGAATCAACCAACTCCGTATTTAGCACGTGCAGATTGGTGTTCCCAACGGAGAAGAAGAGGAAACAAGGTGAGCAACCCGGTTTTCAACGTTTCTCCAAGCCAAATGGGGGACATGTGTATCGCTTATAGCAATTAGCTCAGGGAGCGCCCACAAGCACACAAGACTACGTCGACGTACAAATGAACGAAGCGGAAGCTCCCGATGAAGGCATCAAACAAAGTTTGTCTGAGCTCCCTTATAGCACGATTGATGATGAGGAGATTCAAAACCAATCAGTGGATACTATCACCAAGGTCGCCGAAGAACGAACACCAGAAGACCACACTATGGATGAAATGGAAGAAGTCGACATAGGGAAGCAAGGAGAGGAGCGCCCAATCATGATAAGCAAGAATCTGGACAGAGAGGAGAGGGAAACCTTTATCGCGCTGCTTAAAAATTACAAGGACGTGTTCGCCTACGATTACAAAGAGATGCCGGGTCTGGACAACGACCTTGTGGTACACAACCTCGGAGTATCACCTGAATTCAAACCCGTGAAACAAAGGAGCAAGGGATTACCCAGAGCCACTGCTCTCGCAATAAAAGAAGAAGTGGAGCGACTGCTTAAAGCCAAGTTCATCAAGCCTATCCAGCACCTTACCTGGATAGCAAACATTGTGCCAGTAACCAAGAAGAATGGGAAAGTCAGGTGTTGTGTGGATTACAAAGACCTGAATTGGGCTTTCCCAAAGGACGATTTCCCGCTACCAAACATCAACATGATGATGTACGCGACAGGGAGAAAGGGGGGGTATTTCTTTATGGATGGCTTCAGCGGATACAATCAAGTGAAGATGGATCCCTCAGACGCCAAAAAGACCGCCTTCCAAACTCCTTATGGCAACTTCTATTATGTGGTAATGCCATTTGGCTTAAAGAATGCTGGCGCCACGTACCAACGCGCCATGACGTCCATATTCCATGACTTGCTGCACCAAATGGTGGAAGTGTACATCGACGACATCGTGGCCAAGACACAAGAAGCCGAGGACCATATGTATCACTTGAAAACAACTTTCGAAAGGTGTAGATTCAAACTCAAGATGAACCCACTCAAGTGCGCTTTCGGAGTGACATCCGGGAAGTTCCTAAGCTTCATAATAACTAACGAAGGAATCCAAGTGGATCCAAGCAAAGTAGAGGCAATCACAATGATGGCATCGCCATCCAGCACCAAAGAGATGCAAGCTTTCATAGGGCGGATATCATATTTACGACGTTTCGTTCCTGGTTTGGCGCAACTAATGACTGCATTCCTTCCCCTCCTAAAGAAAGGCACACCCTTTGTGTGAGGAGAAATACAATGCATCGCGTTCGAAAAGTTAAAAGAATGCCTCGCCATCCACAGAATCCTCAGGCCCCCAATACGGGGAGTCCCCATTTATCTCTACACGGACTTCAATGCTTCGGAAATAGGCGCGGTTCTTGCAAAATACATGGGAGGAGATGAGTTGTCGCCTATCTATTATGTTAGCCGAGTTTTGCGAGATGCAGAATTAAGGTACCCACGCGTAGAACAAGAGTGTATAACTTTCATGTATGCGACGCAGAAGTTGAGGCCCTATCTCTGGACACACGAGACTATCGTGGTAGCGGCGGCGGCGAACCCCATAGCCCACCTAGCCTCGAAACCTGTCTTAACAGGAAGGACCGCCCGATGGCTGATACAACTATCAGAATTAGAGCTCAAATACCAACGCCCGAATGCGCTGAGAGGACAAGCAATAGCCGATCTCATGGAAATGTTCCCAGGAGAAGGCGAGGATGAGGTACACGAATACATACCTGGAGAAGTGGAAACCGCAGATGTTGATAAGCCTTGAACAGTGTTCTTTGACGGGTCATCATATGGTACCGTCGCAGGAGTCGGTGTGGTATTCGAAGCGCCACAAGGAGAATTGCTATCGTATTCGTTTAAATTGGGCTTCCCATGCAGTAACAATGTCACGGAATATGAAGCCTTGATTTTGGGACTCTGAATGGCAAAGGAGCTCAATTTGGGAAGCGTGGAAGTCAAAGTTGATTCAAGACCTGTGACAAACCAAGTGAATGGCGACTTTCATGTCAAAGAGCCGCATTTAGCGCCCTATCGGGCAAAGGCCCAAAGATTGATGAACCTAACGGGGTGACCCTGGATCATACATGCAGGCGTGGAAACAAACACGCAGACGCTCTGGCAACCCTGGAAAACAAAGTGCAATTGAATGGCGAGGAAGAAGGTACTGTCATAATAAAGAGAAAGGAGTTACCTAGCACTTGGAAAGAAGACTTGTCCTTCGAGGAAGCAGATGACTGGAGACGAGTGTATATTGAAGACCTGACTCATATGGACGAAGGACGAGTGATACCCACCCAAGATCTGAAGCAATTCGTTGCGATCCAAGGAGCCTTGTATTACAGGACGGCCGGAGGATCCCTCGCGAGGTGTGTAAATAAAAGAGAAGCTGAGAAGTTGCTCCAGGAACTGCACGCGAAAACATGTGGACAAACTGGTGCCGTTCACCTCTATGGGAAACTTCAGAGGAAGGGCGTGTACTGGCCAAGTATGTCAGCTCAAGCATCATCACTCCAAGACAGCTGCGCCAATTGCCAAGCACCACCACAACCTGCGGAAGTCTTCACCATCGAAGAAGTAGATTGGAGGCAACCCTACTTCGATTTTATCCAGCAAGGGAAGTTACCGAGTGAAAGACAGGCGGCCCTCAAAATCCAAAGGAAAGCGACGCGTTTCTTCATACACGAGGGTGTTCTTTATCACAGAAGCTATGGTAACGCTGCATTACGGTGTCTGTCAAACCAAGAAGCGATAGAAGTCATGACCCGGTCCCATGATGCGGAACATCAAGGAATACGGAAACTGTTCCTACAACTATACGAAGGAGGCTTCTACTGTCCAACCATGGAGAGTGATACCACGGAACACGTCCGAAAATGCTTACACTGCCAAACACACATAAATCTGATCCAAGCACCTCATTCCCTGCTACACAGCATAGTAACGCCCTGGCCGTTCCATAGTTGGGGACTTGATCTCATAGGAACAAAAAACCCAACGTCCTCAAAGTGTCATAAATACATAATAACAACAACGGAGTATGCGTCCAAGTGGGTCGAAGCAATACCCCTCAAAGATTACTCCGGAGCTACATTAGCCGCGTTCATCAAGGAGCACATCATTTGCAGGTTCGGCGCGCCCATGATAATTAGAGCAGACAACGCTAAGTCGTTCGTGAATAAATACGTGATCGACTTGCTCCGCCAATACAACACAAGGCTTCACACGTCAACCCCTTATTATCCCAAAGGGAATGGGCAGGCGGAAGCAACAAACAAAACGCTCATCCGCATCCTTAGCAGAATAGTGCATGATCATCACAGAGAATGGCACGAGCAGCTACCATTGGCACTTTGGGCATATAGGATTTCAAAACGCAGCTCTACAGGAGCATCACCTTATTCACTAGTTTATGGGGAAGATGTAATACTACCTGCAGAGATAGCGATCCCGTATGCAAGAATAACAATGGCTAGCCATACTACACCCGACGAAATAAGCCGTTTCGCTCACTTAGACACATTAGAGGAAAGGAGAACACGAGCATAGAGATTTGCAGAAGCTTATAGAAAGCGCGCAGCTAATTACTACAACCAGAGGTTAAGGAAAGAACATTCAAGGTGGATGAGCTGGTTTCAAAAATCTCCCCGCATGTACAAAGGAACGCCAGCACCGGGAAGTTCGCTGCTAACTGGGAAGGCCCGTTCATGATAAGGAAAGTGGCAGAAAGCGGGTACTATAAGCTCAGATGTATGAACGGAACCAAAGTCAAAACGCCCATGAATGGCAAGTGGTTGAAAAAATTCTACGCATAAGTCACACTATGTAAACATCCGTCCAGAGCAATAAAAGTAACTTGTGAAAACGGTGCACCCGCAAAAGGTCTCAGGGCAGCCAAAGGAGCCTGATTGACTGAAAAATTCACAAAAGGTCTCAGGTAGGCAAAGGCGCCCGATAGACTGACAAATTCACAAAAGGTCTCAGGCATCCAAAGGCGCCCGATCGACTGAAAAATTCACAAAAGGTCTCAGGCAGCCAAAGGCGCCTGATCGACTGACAAATTCACAAAAGGTCTCAGGTAGCCAAAGGCGCCTGATTGACTGACAAATTCACAAAAGGTCTCGGGCAGCCAAAGGCACCCGATTGACTAACAAATTCACAAAAGGTCTCAGGAAGCCAAAGGCGCCCTATCGACTGAAAAATTCATAAAAGGTCTTAGGAAGCCAAAGGCGCCTGATTGATCCACAAATTCACAAAAGGTCTCGGAACAGCCAAAGGCGCCCGATTGAATGATATTCACAAAGGTCCCAGGACAGCCAAAGGCACCAAATCGACTAATGCCCAAAGGGGGGGGGGGAGAGTACATGCGTTTCACTAACGCCCACTCCACCCAACACCCTTTCAATAAAAATAGGGGGAGTAGGCGCGTTTCACTAATGCTCATCCCACCTAACACACTTTCAGTAAAAGGAGAGAGTAGGCGCGTTTCACTAATGCCCACCCCACCCAACACCCTTTCAACAAAAAGAGGAGGGGAGTAGGCGCGTTTCACTAACGCCCACCCCACCCAACACCCTTTCAATAAAAAGAAGGGGGAGTAGGTGCGTTTCACTAACGCCCACCCCACCCAACACCCTTTCAATAAAAAGAAGGGGGGAGTAGGCGGGTTTCACCAACGCCCACCCCACCCAACATCCTTTCAACAAAAAGAGGGGGGAATAGGCGCGTTTCACTAACGCTCACCCCACCCAGAACTCTTTTAACAAAAAGAGGGGGAAATAGGCACGTTTCACTAACGCTCACCCCACGCAACACCTTTTCAACAAAAAGAAGGGGGAGTAGGCGCATTCAAAAAAAAAAAAAGAGAAGAAGAGAGAAAGGGAAGAAAATAACACTCCAACTTAAAAAGCAAAAACTATTCATACTGATTCAAAACAAACATAAAAGGGAAACCAAACGCCAAAATGAAAAGACAACCCTGCAGAGGGACACACAACCTAATCATCCCTTAACGCCCGACAACGAGCAACATCCGCATCCAAAACTTCCACCATCAAACGTCCGTCATCACACTGTGCAGTAGCCAAGCGAAGATCCTGATCAGCTTCATGCACCAAATGATGGATGTCTTGAATAACTTCACCCTCGGCCTTGGCGGCTGCGTCTACGCTCGTACCTTACCCCTATCTTGAGGATGAGTTGGCGCGCTTATTAGTTTTAAAAGAAGAAGCGGGTTTGTTGTGGACGCTTCGGTTAATTCGTCAGAATAAAGCTCGTAAAGAGTACGGTGATCATGAGGACACGCTTCAGAAAAGGCTTTAAAAATTCCTCCTTAAAACATTCATATTTTTATTTTAAAGGCTTTAAAAATTTGGCGGGAAAGGAGTTGACTAAGTGAAAAAATGCACTTCACATAACCGCTTCAGAACGAAATGCTGAAATTTGAAGCGAAGCATACGCTTCATAAAAGATGCGCTTCACATGACCGTTTCGGAGCGAAATGGTGAAATTTGAAGCGAAACGTACTCTCCGAAGCGTGAAATGTACGCTTTTAAAAACCATGACCTTAAGCAAGATTGCTTCATGATGAAGAGGGGTAAAGTTATGCCGCCAGCCATACTAGGAATTTTGTGATTGGTGAGGTACTTCGAACCAAATAACAACCAATGACACTCCCGTATCTCATCATCAGCAAACAACAGATAAATGATATCCAAGGAATCACTCCTATCAGTTTGCAACTACACTACAATGGTATAGATCAGTATTTCAGGTACTTCTGTTTTCATTGGTTCTTTAACAGCTGCATTTACACCTTGATGTTATTCCCGTCGCTAAGCCTTACACCAATCACACAGATGCGACTCTCTTGTCCATTAGAATTCCTTAAAAATCCACCTCTGGAATGATTGCATACATATTGTTTCTTAGAGCTCTTCTATTGTTCAGTAGTGAAATGTTACAGATGCGAATCTATTAGTGAAATTCGTCTAACACATGATTAGAGAAAGCGGACCATGTATATCAGTCATGATTTATGACTTGTGATTATTTGTATTTGTATGCACCGAAGTTCTATTTACAGGATGATTTCACAAAGTAAACCATGCATGTGATTATCACAAACTAGGGATGAGATCTCAGAATCGTTAAAGAAAATAACCATGCATGGTACCTAGTGATCGATGCTTATCAAACTTGTAGCTGACAAATGCGGATTGAGAATTTAATAGTTCCTTAGATGATACCTACACAAATCAATCTTGGAAGTATGTTGGTGGTCGGCCTGATGATAATTAAAAATAGTCTGACCTATCTGACGTTGTATATGTTTTTTTTTTTTTATGTAAAAGTAGAATTGTTTGTTATCATCCTCTGGTTGGGGTCCGACATGATCCACTGATTAAGAAAAACGTGCTGCAGCTGGAATGGTGTTAGGTTATATTTCCTTTGGTTGCTTTCCTTTTTCTATAACTCTTGGATTTGCTCTTCATTTTTTTGTTAGTCATGTTAAAAGAAGATTGGGAGTTTGGGTTGTGTATTTCAGTTCTAGCATCTTTGTTAAAACTTCCGGAGGTCTTTTAGTAATTCAAAAGAAGTTTGTGTCAGCAGCTTAGGATTGCTACGCAGAATCTGGTATTGTTTGAGCTGATTTGACTTTGGGGTATATTAATTATATATCCCTAGTTTTGATACCCAATAAATATCCGGTATGCAACAATAAATATACTCTTATCATTTAATAACCTTATCCATTTAAAAATAGATTACCTTAATATCCTCACTTATATAATACTTTTTTTTCTTCAAAATAAATAAAAAAATTTCTCGACAAATTCACCGCCGCCACCACCACCATTCCACCACCACTAGCACCACCATAAATCCACCACCACCATCACCACCAACACTCAACCACAATTCCATCACCACCGCTCAAGGACCACCACCTACCAACCACCACCACCACCACCATCACCGCCAGTTCACCACCGTCGCTGCCTCTGCCGCCACCGCCACCACCCTGCCACCGCTGGTTGTATCAACAGCCAAAGTTGATCTCAAAACAAAATCAGGAGAAAAAAAATTATAGTGTCAACAACCGAAGTTGATCCCTAAAATATGGTGTCAACAATCGAAGTTAATCCCAAAACAAAAATCAGATTTTTTTTTATAACAATATGGTGTTAGCAACTAAACTTGATCCCAAAAACAAAAATATATATATATATATATCTATATATATATATATATATATATATATATGGTGTCAACAACAGAAATTGATCCCAAAAGCAAAAAATCAGAAAATAAGAGAAAAAAAAATGGTGTCAACAACCGAAGTTGATCCCCAAAATATGGTATCAACAACCGAAGTTGATCCCCAAACAAAAATCAGAAAATAAAATAAATAAATAATATATTGTCAACAACCGAAATTGATCCCAAAAATTAAAAATTCAGAAAATCTTCAGATTATTTATGGTATCAACAACCAAAATTGATCCTAAAGTATGGTATCAACAACCATAGTTGACCCCAAAATCTAGTGTCAACAATCAAAGTTGATCCCAAAAATTGATGTAATAAAATTAATGAATCTGACGTAAATCGAACACGCATCTTCTGGCGTGGAGTCAGTTGTGATACCATTACACCAAAGATTCCAGTTCCTTTAAATATACATACCATGATGTTTTCACAGTTCAAGTGTAAAATAAATAAAATTAATTGTCATTTACTATCCTTTTCACCAAGGTTTAAAGCCAAGGACACGTGACAACTAAGTTGTAAAATTGTAAGCAGTAGTCCAAAATCACAACTTCCACATTCTGTTAGCTAGTGGTTTGTTTTTCTGGGATATATGTCAAATGACCAATCGAAGTCACATAAGTCCAGACTACAACAAACATCAAGCATCTTAATTAGTAAAGAATGTCATACGCACATTATTAGACAAACAAAACTAAAGGGGTATGTTCTATTATATTTGATTAAGTAAATTTCTTAGTGTAAGCGGGATGATGTGAAAAAGTAATTAATATGTTTTAAATAATTGGATTTTGTAATAGAAAATTTAGTAATACCTCAACGAACAACAACTGAATCTAGTTGATGGCGGAAATGCAGAGAGGAGAACAGAGGATCCTCTTAACTAACTATTTATGTTCAGATGTATATGAATGACGCGGCTCCTCAAGGAGCTGAGATAGTTGGTGCCTATCAACAACAGCCAAAACATAAGTTAAAAGAGGAATATCAATGAAATTGAACCTAGTTGTTAAAGCCAAGGACATGTGACAACTATATAATCTAATAGTTCTTCAGCAACCATATCCTGATCATACCTATTTATTTTTGCATCATTATATACGACTTGTGATCATGCAAAAATATAATAAAAATTAAACAATACTGATTTGTTGATTAAATAATGCCTCCTATCAAATCCAGTTCTAACCAGACAATTCAGTTCCATAGAAATTTAATCTATTCCTCGCAGTATCGCACTGTTTACGCGGAAATTGGGTCTCCGCCTCCAAATAGAAAAGGATCATAGTAGTTTTCATTTTTTTCTACTCTTGCTTAGCTACATCTCTGAAATTCAACTAGATCAAGCTAAGAACATATGCTAATAGTCTCAAGATCACCTGTACTAGGGAATTTCCAATGATCTTCCTCTAAAAATCAACAACCTTGCACTCACTATTGAGAAATACTTGTGAATAATATCATGATCCAGTCAATCACTGAGTCTACCACTAGGATACCACTTTTCAGAAAACATGTTTGGTATCTTCACCATTTCTAAGGATACTAAAAACCATACCAAACCAAATCACCCACCTGAGATAAAAAAGACAATACATAGATTTGAGATTGAGCTTCATTACCGTGAGTCAGAAAATCAAATTCCACCACCTACACTTCTTCTTTCGCCTATTCCATCGCCACCACAGAAACACTTCATGTTCATGTATCACAACAACAATAACAACTTGAGATCCATCTTCTTTATCAGTAAAAAACAAAATTAAATCAATATTCAAAATAATCAAACAACTTTCGAAACAAATATAGTGAAGATGATAGTATGATTTAGCAAAATTAGTTTCAAAACCCTACAAAAATAGAAATTACACGAAATCACAAACTCATTTATGTTGTTTACCTTTCACCGAATCTTCTACGTTGCATGTTGTTGAAGGTTAGAAATCTGGATCTTCAAAATCGACTTTTTAAACCTAATTTTTCTGATGTTTTTGAAGACAAAGGGAAGAACAAAATCAAAATCGAACCAGAAAATTGAATTCTGAGATCGAATATGGGATATGAATCTGAATCAACAGGTACATCTGATTTTTGGGGTTATCGATTGATTCATTAATTTATTTGCAGTTGCGGAGGTGATGGCGGAGGAGGTGTTCCTAAATCTATCTGCGGCAGAGGTGATGACGGAGGAGGTGGTAGTGCTGGTGGTGGCTGTCGTTGGAGAGAGTGAGAGAATTTGGTTTTCAAAAGAAAAATGAATATGATTGATTTAATCGACAGTGTACTGTGCAGGGAGGGTAAATATGGAAAGAACAAAAAATATTAATGGATCTAAACGGGCTTATATTTGGAGAGGATATATTTATAGTATGATAAGGGTTTCCGTGAATTACCATTTTGGGTTAAAGTATTGTTTAAGTTATGTTAAATATTAGTGATGCACTGGATTTGTTTGGTAAAAGGTCCGACTTTAATTGTTTCTTGAGTAATCCCGTTTATCGATCTTTTTCCTTCATCAGATTACTTATGTCTAGATATCCATCTGATTCAAGGTATCTCAAAGATGAGCTAGATATCCATCTGATTCAAGGTATCTCAAAGATGAGCAGGAAGTACTATAGACGACCTTGGTGATGATTGCTTTACAACAAAGGATGCTGAGACAAAGCATGGACAAAACGTAAAGCTTTGAGAGTTTGGTTGTGAAAGACTTGAAGGTGTCATGACTATATGATACCTTTTGCTGCACTGATACGAAGAAAGTCACACACAAGGTACACGACTTGATTTTCAACCTCAAACTTGACTTCCTTTCAAGATGGCCTGTAGATTCAAATATAACTTGTACATTAGATAACTCTGCCATAAGTAACATTAAGTTTCGCATTAGAACTAAATTGATGATCAAAGCAACCACTGTCTTGTATTCAAGAGGTTTTACAAATTTCTGGAAGGGAGAATGATTAAAAAAGAACTAGTAGACATGTTAACGATATTATCATGTAGTGCCGATGATGTTGGGATAACTTGCTTACGGAACTCATTGAACCAAGAATATGAGTTTTTGTCTCTAACAATTTTTCTATCAGTAGGGTTTAGAAAGATATCATAAAGTTTGTTTCACTACTCGCAAATACTAAGTTCATTGACGTTGGTGAGAAAGTTACTCAATATCTAACGGAGCTCCCATAGGGTATACAAGAAATATATCGGCATTACATTTTTTATTGGCTGCAGTTATGATGTTTGAAAATAGGTTTTCATGACCACACTTGCAGTCGAACTACTATGTTTGAAATTTCATGCAGTAGTAGTTATGAACGTTTAACTCGATGGTTATACATTAGTTCAACTATTATCTGATTTCAACAAATCTTCCAAGAGGGAACCACTGTGGTTGCCAACTCATTGTTCAGTTTCCATGTAGAATTTTAGGAACCTTCAAAGAAAGCGTGTGATACCCTTAGACCTCACAGCTTATAAGCTATTTATGTGATTAGGCCTCAGCACTAGTAGGTAAGCATTTTCATGAGCACCTAAAAGGAAGAGCACAGTTAGATTAGACGAGACCTAGGTTGGTGATTATAAAGATTACTAAAGACTTTACCTTGCATAGATTGCTAAAGACTTATTTATTGCTGTTTGAAAAAGACATCTTTTTTTTTCTAGAGAAGTTGTGGTCCTTTTGAATAGGGGATACTCTCCACTACTTTGGCATTTGGCTTTAGCTTTCGGTCTTGACCCTTGACTTGTGTGGTATACTGTTTACCCCATGCTATAGGGTCTTGACTCTTTACTTGGCTCTCATCTTTTTCATTCAATCTTGATTACATTCTGCTAGTTAACTATAGCTGATCATAATTATCTTCTTCTTGATATTATACTACTTAATCTTCTTCTTGATATCATAATTATCAATCTAGTATGGCTTATGATGGAATTATTACTAATGTTGTAACTGAGCTCTTGGAGGTGTTGGCTCCAGCCATAACTCAAAACATTAATCTGGCTTGGGGTTTCAAAAATGAACTGAAAAAACTTGAAAAGACCTTGGTGAAGATTCAAGCAGTAATGGAGGAAGCTGAGAAACAACAAATAACGGATAAGTCTGTGAGAGAATGGTTGAAAGATCTCAGAGACATAGCTTACGACGTTGATGATGCTTTGGATGATTTCTCATATCAAATCATGCGTAAAGATCAAATCAAAGGCTTGGAAAAGAAGTTACGTGATTGCTTTTCAATATCTTTCAATAATCCACTTATATTTCGTTTGAAGACCGCTAGCAAAATCAAAGATATCAATAGAAGGTTAGAAGATATTCTTAAGAATAAAATTATGTTTCAGTTCCCAAATAGTACTACTACTGCTTGCTGTCTAAGTACTGAAGATATCCGAGAGACCATGAGTTTTGTTGACGATCCATCAAAATTCATTGGGAGGGATGATGATATGTTAAGAATTGTAGAACTTTTGACAGGCACATCATCTCATTCTGAAAAGCTCCCTGTTGTATTCATAGTTGGTATGGAGGGGACTGGGGAAAACCACCCTGGCTCAATTTGTCTGTAAACATGAGTCCGTCCTTAGCTGTTTTGAGCAAATTATTTGGGTCTGCGTATCTGAAAACTTCGATGTCAAAAACATTGTAAAAGAAATTATTGATCAGGTCATAACTGGATGTAATAAAAAGTGTGATAATTCATCAAGCATACAGGTGATGGTTCGTGAACTACATGCCAATCTGAGTGGCAAGAAGTTCTTGCTAGTATTGGATGATCTCTGGCACGAAGATAAAGACAGGTGGGAGACGCTTACAAGTGTGTTAACAGTCGGCGCTGATGGAAGCAAGATCTTAGTCACCACTCGTAAAGATCAAGTTGTATCAACGGTCCATTGGGACAATTAGTCCCTACTATTTGCAACGACTAACGGTTGATGAATGTTGGTCTATCATCAAGAAAAAAGCATTTGCTGCTGGTGGTGCGAAAGAGACTTCGAGAGTGGTTGAAATTGGAAAAGATATAGCGATAAAATGTGGTGGTTTACCACTTGTTGCAAGAACTCTTGGAAGTCTTATGCACACAAAGAGTACAGTAGGAGGCTGGGAGTCGATCAAAGCAAATGAGGTTTTCAAGATGCCAGAAAGTCAAAGTAAAATCATACTGATATTGAAGCTCAGTTATGATAATTTATCAATGCAATTAAGGCGATGTTTTTCCTATTGTTGTGTGTTTCCTAAGGATTCTGAAATTTCAAGAAATACTTTGATCTATCTATGGATGGCTGAAGGATTGCTTAAAAAATCTGGCGAAGGAAATAAAAATACAATGGAGAATACTGGAAATGAATGTTTCAACCATTTGTTGCAGAGCTCGTTTTTACAAGATGTAAAAAAGGATAACCATGGAGAAATAGAGACATTTAAGATGCATGATCTAATACATGATCTTGCAAGTACAATGATTGAGAATCACGAATGCTCAGTATGGAAGACAAGTGAGTTGGAGTATAATTCAAAAGCTTGTCGTATACAGGTGGCTTTTGATGCAGGAAATCTCTCCACTGTTCCAAAAGTCATTGGATAATGCACCGAAGTTACGCACAATTATTGCCGTTCAAGGATACTGCCGTGATATTCAAGTTGAGATGTTCTTAGCTAATAGGCACTTGCGGGTTTTATACGTGATGTTTGGCTCCAATATCCAAAAGTGCCTAGCTTCTGTTGGGTGCAATAATCAAAAACAAAGAAAAATCAAATAAGCAAAAGTTATTGATACTTAGCTCCTTTATAATGGAAGTGATTGCTTTGACGAAACGAACAAGCTCCCCGTATCTCCGCAACAGCAACAAGGAAAAACTTTGGAAAATAGAGTGAGTCACGTGTTCAACACGCTGTCCTTAAGACATTAGCGCCCGACTACACTCAAGAGTGATGCTATAGCCCTCACAGGACGGATATCTCCAGGATAAAACACCCTAATACACCTACTACTAGCATATGTAGTAGATGCTCAACTTGAGCTTGGCAACTCCGAAAAAACCGTTAAGGAAAATCGCGAATGCTTAAAAACCGCTATAAAATATTTTCCCTTAGGGGTCCCTCTAAAATATAGAGCAACCCCTTTCCCATAGATTTTACAAAAGTAGTGAATTTCTTTATATAATTGACAAATACAACTTAAGAAGAAAAACTCCCGATGTGGGACTAAAAGGTTTATATAGTTTCTTAAAACTACTAAAAATTGGAAACTCCACGATGTGGGACTAAAAAGTTTCATTCACAAAATAAAACAATAAATTATAATTTTTTATTAAAACTTTAAAAAATTATTTTTTTATTAATCGTTTTCCAACAATCCCCCACATGAATGAAAACTCAATAAAACATGAAAACACAGATAGATCTTGGTAAATAAACATCCCAACCTCACGATCCAAACAGACTGATCGTGCAAGTGTTGAAATCATACTAGTCATTTCTACGTCCTCTCCCTCACACAAAAGTGTGTTGACCCCAGGGTCATACTATGGATTGCATAAATCATAATAGTATTGAGAGCTTTCATCTTTAATTCTCACATGGTGAGACTATAGGTATCTTTCACCAAAGTGAAAAAGCATGAACTAGTGAACCCTTAGTGACCTTTAGGTCCTAAGTTCCAGTAATACCAAAACCATCAAAATGAAAATCACATAAAAAACGCAGGAAATACCATTTTAGGCAGAGGTGTCCATGAGGTCTTGAACCTTTGCTTAGTGAGATATTACCAGAATTACTTGCTAGAGACAGTGAACTATGTCTTGAACTGCTAGCATTTGATGTAATTCGTGATAACAACCACGGGTGATATCTCCAAGATTGCTGCCAAGCTCGTGCCGTTTTGTCCGTTTTGGCCCTGGACGTATCCTGTTTCTCAGAATGCTCTAGAGAATCAGCTCATATTCTCACAGGAAGCGACCCACTTCCTCATTCAGATAGGTGAGTTTCCATAAAGAGTGTTACTGCTACACCCCACTTCAATCTTAAATTGAAACTATAGAACTCATTAAGACTTATTAAAAAGTCATCCTCCACATGCAGTCACACTATCACGTCTACACCATAGGGAAGGGACAGAGAATGAAAATCTCTGATAGTGTTTACCTTTACCCACCACAAATTAGTTGTCTCATTCGAAACCTTGATCATGGGATCTCCAGTCAGCAAGGTTGAGTATCCTTCATGGCAAGTTTAATATATGAGCTTAAGCCCCAACCCCCTCGATGCATTTTTAACTATCTCTTTGTACAAACCTTTCGTCAAAGATTGCGCGATATTCTCCTTGGACTTTATCCAATCAATGGAAATAACGCCGATTGAGATTAGTTATTTCTTAGCTTTAACTATTATAGCTTGGCTAACACAATGTATAGATATAGCTGGCACAGGCCTATGCCAAAGAGGAATGTCTTCTAAAAATCATCTTAGGCACTCGGCCCCCTCTCATGCTTTATCTAACGCAATACTCTCAGATTCCATAATGAATTGAGCGATATGTTTGTTTGGAAATCTTCCAACAACAAACCCACATGTTAGAGTGAAACCATATCCACTCGTAGACTTAGACTCCTCTGAGTCAACTATCCAGTTTGCATCATAAAGTCCCAAGGACAACAAGATACCTTTCATAAATCAAAAGAGTATTTTAGGTACCATAATACTCTACTCAGTGCATCTGAATTCTCTTGCTCTGGACTACAATTATATCCACTTAACTTACTCACAATATAGGCAATGTCTGGACTCTTACAGTTCATTAAATTCATCAGACATCCTATAACTTTTGAGTATTCAAGTTAAGATACTCCACTACCCTTATTTTTCTTGAGACTACAAGAATAATCGTACGAAGTACAAGCAGGTTTACAATCAGACTGATTGTATCTCTTAAGCACAACTCAACATAATGAGAACGACTAAGACTTATAAATGTTTGATTATCTTCTAATCCTCATCCCTAAGATTACATCAAAAGGGCCCAAGTCTTTCAAGTCAATGTTCTCATTCAGTGCATGTTTTTAGTGGAATTGATCACATCTATGTTTGTATCAAGCATATCATCAACATACAAGCATACAATTACACAGACATCCTTAACAAGTTACTTGTAGACATACTTGTCAGATTCATTAATTTAAATCCACTATCCATTATCACATGATTAAATTTTCCATGTCACTGTTTACGTGCTTATTTGAAAACCATACAAAGATTTTTCAAATTACAAACTTTGTATTCACAACCTTTCACTACAAAGTCTTCAGGTTGATCTATGTAAATTTCTTTACCTAATTCACGGTTTTAGAAAAAGCTGTCTTAACATCCATCTGATGTATCTCTACGTTCTTTATGGCAGCAATAACAATTAGTATCTCAACGGAAGTAATTTCCGTCACAATTGAATTAGAATCAAGGAAATCTACACCTTCTTTTAGTTTATAGCCTTTAGCTACCAACTTAGCTTAATTTTTTCCACAGTTTCATCTACCTATCGTTTCCTCTTAAAGACTCATTTACATCCCATGGTCTTACAACCTGGAGGTAAACTAGCAAGCTCCCAAGTCTGGTTCCAACGGACTGAGTCCATTTCACTAAATGAAGCTTCTTACCAGAATGGGGTTTCAGTAGATATTAAGGCTTCTTTACAAGTCTGTGGCTCAGACTAAGCTAGGCATGTTATGAAGTCGGTTTCATAAGAAGTCTCAAGTCTAATTATTTTACTTCTCTTAGGCTCAACATCAACTTCATCTTCCTTTAAAATAAGTTCTGACTATTTGAAGATAAATCTAGGGGATCAACAACACATCTCTAATGAGGTACAGGTTTAGAATAAACATGTTCAAAGAACTCAGCATCCCTAGATTCCGTAATAATATTCACACCAATGTCAGAAAAAATCAGAACACACAACCAAAAATCTATTTGTAGAAGTATACTCAATATACCCTATACGAAAACACAATCAACATTTTTGGTTTCAATCTAGTTCTTTTAGGAAGAGGAATTACAATCTTAGTCAAACGCCCCCACACTTTGACACATTCATAAGAAGGTCATCTACCGTTCCATAAACCATATGGAGTTTCATCTGATTCTTAAAAGGGTACTTTATTCAGGATATACTAGTTAAGAGGACTGCCTCCCCCCACAAGGCCGCAGGTAATCCTGAACTAATCAACATGGAAATTATCATCTCCTTAAGGATACGGTTGTTATGTTCAAGGCTTCTAATTGGTTTCCAACTTCAAGTTTATACATCTTAAGGCTTCTAAGGCGTCATCCTTATCCTAAGCAAGTATACAAGATAGTACCTCGTACAATCATCTACGGAAGTTATAACCATCTTTTACCACAGTGGTTTTGGGTTGAACTCATGTCAACTAGGCCTAACTGAATTAATTCTAAAGGCTTAGAATTACTCTGAACATTTGTGCTAAAAGATTTTATAGCATATTTTGATTCTTCACAGATTTCACTTTTGTGTTCAAAATCCAAACTAAATTTGGGTACGAAGCCTATGCTAGCCAGTTAAGCATTGACTTATAAGTTTACGGTTCCAAGTCTACCACGTAAAACAATCAATCACACAAAGATATCACAAGAATCAACTACGTTCATATCATCAATTTTTCCGTTAAGCTTATATAGACCCAAAGTCCTATAACTCTTGCTTAAAAAATCACTGCCTAGTTACAACAAGTTTTCCAGATTCAATTAAGATCTTAAATATTTTTCCATCTACAACAGAACAAGATACAAGATTTTCGCATATGCTCGGAACATGAAAACTTCATTCAATGTGAGAATATTACAGATATGAGCTTCTGCTCGACCTTTTCCTTTTATGCAACCTCTATTGCATATGAGTTACTCAATAAGAGTTTCTCGACATCCCCTATCCTATGATAGGAGGTGAACATGTCTCTGTTTCAACAAACATTCTTGGTGGCTCCAGAGTCCACCTACTGGTCTATCACATTGGTTATTAAAATAACTTCCGACATCATGCCACCAAACTCGTTCTAGTTTGTTTCAACTAAATTAGCATTAACTTTCTACTTATTAAGGTTTTTATGTTGTCTACAATTTACTGCCGCGTGGCCAAAATTTTTACAAACATAACACTCACCCTTAACTAAAGTAATTCCGGATTCAGGTTTACGAAATATACATTTATCATGAAGACCATGCTTAGAGTTGCGTTCGATGTTCTCACCTTTGCCATCTTTGGAAGATTTGTTTCCAACCACATGCGGCTATTAGCCATGTCCCTCGGAGATGACACCTTTGTTCACAAATCACAATTCCAAATCAGAAAGTAAAATATGAGTTTTGAAGATAACATCTATATATACAAACTTCGTTTGAATCAGCGTTTCAAAAAACTCATGGTTACCCCACAAAAATTAATTTAGTTAACAACAATTTTCTGCTCGTCAGAATTTTTCAGAAACGTTTTTCTGTTTTGTAAAATATCAAAAAAATACTTTTACAACTCTAAACATTCTGAAATTTTACGCGGGTAACTATCAGAATGTCTACTACGTTGTGTCCAAAGGGTTCATCGAAATTCCTTCTAGATTAAAAGATAAAATTGAAACTCTACATCTGACCAGAAATTCGTTTTTGTTTTTCACTCCACAATTAACATCCATGATTCACAAACCAATCAATCGTTTTCGATTATTACAAATGATAATGTCTTAAGATTGTTGGGTGCAATAATCAAAAACAAAGAAAAATCAAATAAGCAAAAGTTATTGATACTTAGCTCCTTTATAATGGAAGTGATTGCTTTGACGAAACGAACAAGCTCCCCGTATCTCCGCAACAGCAACAAGGCAAAACTTTGGAAAATAGAGTGAGTCACGTGTTCAACACGCTGTCCTTAAGACATTAGCGCCCGACTACACTCAAGAGTGATGCTATAGCCCTCACAGGACGGATATCTCCAGGATAAAACACCCTAATACACCTACTACTAGCATATGTAGTAGATGCTCAACTTGAGCTTGGCAACTCCGAAAAAACCGTTAAGGAAAATCGCGAATGCTTAAAAACCGCTATAAAATATTTTCCCTTAGGGGTCCCTCTAAAATATAGAGCAACCCCTTTCCCATAGATTTTACAAAAGTAGTGAATTTCTTTATATAATTGACAAATACAACTTAAGAAGAAAAACTCCCGATGTGGGACTAAAAGGTTTATATAGTTTCTTAAAACTACTAAAAATTGGAAACTCCACGATGTGGGACTAAAAAGTTTCATTCACAAAATAAAACAATAAATTATAATTTTTTATTAAAACTTTAAAAAATTATTTTTTTATTAATCGTTTTCCAACAGCTTCAGTTTCTAAGTTGAGACATCTAAGATACCTTAACCTTTCAGGCCTGGAAAAAACTCTGATTCTTGATCTGTCTGATAATCAAGCCATCACTTCTCTTTATAGTTTGCAAACATTGGTGCTACAGCATTCCATCAAGAAACTTCCTGAAGACATTTTTCATTAAAAAATTTAAGGCATCTTGATCTATGTCCTAATAGTCAACTTGAAGGACTACCTGAGTCTGTCACTAGTCTTACTAACTTGCAGTCGTTGAATCTCAATTTATGTGGGTTGAAATGCTTACCAAGAGGAATAGGAGGCTTGAAACTTTTAAAATGTCTAAATCTCTCTGAAACTAAGATTAAGGCATTACCCGAGTCCATCACAGATTGCTGCCATTTGGAAATGCTGGATCTTCATGGAAATAGGTCCATCGAAGCCCTTCCAAGAAATATTGGTGATTTGAAAAGTCTAAGGTGCCTTGATATGTCTGACACAGCTACCTGACTCTATAACTGGTCTGGATAATTTGAGTGTGTTGATACTTAACTGTTGTTGTAGTCTTGAAGAAATACAGCTAGGCTTTGGAGTTTTAGGTAAACTAACATTCCTTGATTTCTCTCACACTCGAATCAATGAGTTACCAGAGTCATGTAATAACGACCTCTATAGTTTGGAGACATTGACTATAGGTGTTTCTAAACAAGTCAAGAATTGGGTGAATCTGAAACATCTCATATCAGGGGGATCGCCTACACTAAGAGGTATAGGACGCCTTACTAATCTTCAAACCCTATCAAGATATTCCGTGAGGCAGCACACTGGTGATGATGATGATGGTATTGCAGATTTGGGAGAACTCAATCTCCTTGAAGGGAAATTGGAAATTGTGAACTTACAAAATTTGAAAGGTGGAACAGAAGAAGCCCGGCGAGGGAATCTAAAACTGAATCAAAACATTCGCCAGTTGGTGCTACATTGGTCAAATAGATATCTCAAAGAAGTAACTGAGGCAGAGGTAGAGGTGGTGACTGACGAGGATGTGTTGACTGGTCAAATCATTGAGCTAGGTGAAGATGTGTTGACTGATGAAGTCACTGGCGCAGAGGTAGAGGTGTTGCATGATGGAGTCATTAGGGCAGTGGAAGAGGTGTTGAGTGATCAAGTGGTGTTGGAAGGTCTCCAACCTCATCCTAATTTGAGAGAGTTGGTTATTGAAAATTTCTTAGGTAAGAAGCTACCATCATGGTTGACAAGTAATGGTGTTTCATTGTCACTGCCATTGCCATGTTTGGTGGGCATCGAGCTTAAACATTGTTTAAGATGTGAACAGGTTTTAGGACTTGGCCTCCTTCCGTGTTTAAAAATCTCATTCTATGGGAAATGAAAAATCTGAAAGAATGGATTGAGCCATCGCCACCAGCAACAACTACACTTCCGCAAGGAACTTGTTTTTACCCTTGTCTTGAGGAAGTGGAAATTAGTCTCTGTCAAAACTTGAGAGTGATGCCATCTTCGATGTTTCCTTCTCTAAAGAAGTTGGTTGTTCAGGTCAGCAACGTCACAGGGCTGTGCTCGTTGCTGCGAAAAAACTTAATCTCTCTCACCAACGTTAAGATTGGTAACATTCCGGGGCTTGAGTTTCTACCAGTACAGATTCTGCAACCTGGTCTGGAACTGTTAAAGGTTGAAGGATGCCCTGAATTTCAAGGTTTTCTTTTGAATAAAGTGGAGTGCAACTTCTACTTTAGTCGAATGACTTACCTTCGTAAAGTGGTGATTCATCATTCAGAAAAATGGAAGCCTTTAAAAGATTTTCAATACCTACCTAACCTGGAGGAACTGGAGCTTTGTTGTAATAGTGTTTATGATGATTCATCTTCAGCCTCTGCCTCAACACCAGAATCAACATCATCACCAGCAGAAAATGAAGAAGCAGAGGGTATTCAACACCTCATCTCCCTTCGTAACTTGAAAATTCATGGATGGTCCAATTTTCGTTCTCTGCCTCACCAACTTCAATACCTCACAAATCTAAGGGAGTTGAAAATTAAGAATTGTGATGGTTTGGTGGAGTTGCCAGAGTGGCTTGGAAACTTTTCATCACTTGAAGAATTGTACATTGTAGGGTGCAAGAATCTGATGCAACTGCCTTCTAAGGAAACCATGCAAACACTCACTTCACTTGAAGAACTATCTGTGTATGTTTGCCCTCTATTGGAGGAAAGCTGTGCAGACATAGAAGGTGAAGAGTTTCAAAAGATATCTCATATCAAAACCATGCAAGTATTTAAGTAGTTTTTTTTCATATTCTATACGCTTGGTCCATAGTGATACGCTTATATATTCTATAACCTTATGACTGCCTTCTCAATGATGGTATCAGTACATAAATAGCAGCAGACATGTTTTACCTCTACCTACCATTGCCTTCTGATGATGATATGTTTTTATTTCAGCTTTGGCTTGGGTGGATGATATGAGGTGTGAGTATCGTCATTCATGGATTTGCTATTTATGTACGTCTAGATGGTCTGCAGTGTTGTTTATGCTACGTCCTCATTTGCAACATCAAAACCATTGGAATTGGTGGCATTCTATACTTACATGGACCGTGTAGTCAGTGTCATCGCATCTCAGGTGAATTTCGAGATTTACTAAATCGAATATAAACTTCACCGTACATTGACAACAGAATGGTACTGGTAGATATCAACCTAATTGATTCACTTTCCTCTAAAAATCCAATAACCAGTTTTTAATTTACTTTGTATCCGATTCTTCATATAATTTCAGGCTGTTACTGAAGCTGCTAACATTGGGTGGATTTTATAGTTGGGCCGTTGAACTTTTATCTTGGAACAATTGGAGATCCACATTCATATCCTCCTGCCTAGGAAATTTCTTCTTAGTGTTTTTTTGTGGCTGAAATATAACAACATTTATTATTTTACTTGATTCATTTTTTGGTTTCGATATGCATCTCTCTTTCATTTTCCCGGTCTCTCATCAAACAAAAACACCGCTTATCCTATCGCCTATTTCTTTTCGATACAAATTTGAATCTCTTTAAGCCAGGTTTACGCATACTCAAATTTTCATATTTCGGTGGATTTTAAAATAAAAATATTTAACCGGATCTTCATAACAATTAAAAAACAATGATAATCTTTCTTGTAAAAGGAGAAGGAGACAGAAAATAAAATAGGGAGAAAAGAGAGTGATTCTTATTCATATTATATGGATAGAAGACTTGGTGTCCAAGATATGTAAACCCTAAACTTAGACGTGAAGGGCATCCTAGTAAATAAACTTAGTTTATAACACTCCCCATGATGACCACTGTGGCTAAGTCATTACAAATATACCAGGAAAACTCAAATGAGAAAAACCTGAAATTGCATAAGCATGTAAAGACTCGAAATAGTGTTGGACACGCAAATGTTGCCTCATTAAAACCTTGACAAGGAAAAACCCAGTGGGACAAAACCTTGACTAAGGAAAAAGAGTACAACGCGATAAAGTTCGGTGAATGCACCTTAATTTGATGATGGCGCTCCCCCTGATAAATACTTCGGTCAAATCTTGGCGTGCAAATCTTTGAGTCGAGACTTTCCAATTTGAAGAACGAAATTCTTGAATGCAGAAGACTATTGTGCTTTCATGAAGATGTCGGATAGTTGATGAAATCTTCTTTTGTGTTGCACAAGCAGTATTGTCTTTGATTAATACTTTGCGGAGTCTATATTCTTCTTCAACACATTGAGAACTTATGTCGTGGATTGCTAGCTTCCCGAGATGATTTGCAGAAGTTGTTGATGTAGTTTCTTCAACATAGATCCAAGATGTAAATAAATTACCATAAGTGAACAAAACTGAATTTGTGGTCATACCTTATGTGGATCGTAATGGCATCCAAATTAATAAGGTCTTGTCATTTTGATTTGGCCTAACAAAATGACCTAGTTAATGGTGGAAATCCACCAAATAACCGAAATTATACAACTGCCCCTTGGATGACCACCATGTTGAGTTAAATTGCCGCACTAAAAACCTTGCCAGTAAAACCCAATGGAGGAAAAACAAATTGGACGAAGGAAAAAGAGCACAAATATCAACATTTTAAATAGAAAAAAATTAAATATGTCAACAAGATGTTGCCTCGTTAAAACCTTGCCAGGAAAACCACATAGGATAAAATCTGAAACGAAGGAAAAAGAGTACAACTTTTGACGTAAATGTGGATGCGAACCAAACTATATGAGTTTTTGAAAAGGCAAGCATCAAAAATAATAACTCTAGTCTATCTCAAAGACGAGTTTAAGCTAGCATAATTCTAACTGCAGATTTAAGAAAGAAAGAAGAAAAAAAATAGAATTTATGCTGCTAAAGCATGGATTTTTTGTGTCTTTAAGGACCCTTCAAGAGACCTATAAAGTTGATATCTTCAACTGATTAATCCGGATTTTTGGTTTTGTACCAAATTTCTAAAAAAATACTTAAAGGATTGTTAAACCTGATAATTGAGTCAGGTGGCTGCCAGAATATAATTTTAATCCGACAAGGATAACAAATACGAATATGGTCTCTGGATACATACGAGTCATTCAAAGACTACCACGCCAAATGCATCATATAAAGAGAACAATTATTAAACCAATCCCGGGATTTAAGAAAAAAAATAAAACCCTCAAATCGCTTTTACAACGAAAATGTTCCTCATATTAAGACGCAATATCATTACACCAACCTGTAATTAATAGGCTTGGCATGTTTAAGGTGTTAAGTTCGGATCCAAAATTGCATCAATCGAGAAATTAATCCAACCTAATTGGATTGTATACCAACCAATCACATATGTCGATATTCCTCTACAGAGTTCGGGGTTCACAACCACCATCATTTATTATTTCAAAAGATAATACAAATGAATATTCGACAAATTTATAGCTTAGTGCGATCCCACATAATTCCCAAATGTATGCATACTTTGAAAAATTCAAAATTTAATGGTACCAGCGCCCACAAGCGTTATAATCTCCTATTGTTCAAATCAGGAGATATGAATTTTGAGAATGTGAATCATATTACCATACACTCTGTTGGCGCATATTTGTAGCCTATATAAAAATGGTACATGCTAGATGTGATTGGATTTTCCTTTTCAAATGGCATAAGATTATTGGAAAGCTAAATGAGATTTTTCACGCCTATTTAATGGAGGCCTTTTTTCAATTTGATCATGATGGGAGAGAAGTGATATAACCTTTAAGTTAATTAATGTCAACCTCTAATAGCATATAGTCTACCCTGATTCTGGCGGAAATTGTCATCTCATATACAAAAACAAGTTTCGTAGAGTATTATTCGATTAAATCAAGGACATATACTCATAATAATGTCTGGAATTTAACAATACCAGTTGGACTGTAGATAATGACTTCAAAAGTCATAAAAAAAAAGTCCTTAAAAGTTGTAGTTTGCTTGACATACAAATTTAAAATCAACCATGGATTCGTTGGTTAGAGCAAGAAAAATATAAATCTCCAATGACCTAGAGGGCCGACGAGATATTCATTCACCTAAGAAAGAAATTATAGACACTTTATTTCATTCAAAGAAATTAATATTGAGATCAATATAGTCACTACAAGGACTAATTAATGATTTAGGCTAACAAGTCGGGTGCACCCATTGATCTTTTGTATCGTACTGTGTTCCAACTACGAGTGGAGCAATTTCATTTTTTTTGGAGATTTACCATAAGGAAAAGAAAAAGAAAAAAAAAATGCCCAATTTCCCTCAAGAATGCAACAATTTCTCGTTTAGTTGGTGTTTGCAATTGTTAATTTCACGATACGATACTTTATCCCTTTAGGATCTATAGGGAAAAACCAAATCAATTGGCTTATATGATTCTTTTTTTAAGAAAATAAAGAGATCATTTTCGTTATTAAGGAATCCATGATTTTCCCGTAAGAATTGGAAATCAATGGTTTATTAGTAGAAAAATAAAACCATAATCGGTAATGGTTTGTTTAAACGATTATCGTCAAACTACGAGAAAAAAATAGTGGCTAAAATTTCTTAGAAAGCCAATTTTAACATCTCCTTCCGCATAATTGATGGAGAAAACCAATATGGTTGGTGTATACGATACATCAAAATTGCATCGACAAAAAGAAAAAGAAATGTCGACTTAGTCATCAGATAGGGAAAATCCACTTCGTGGTTGATATATGGTTTCTTATAAAAAAAAATCGAAAACATATGGATAAATCACATGATCCTTGTCTACCAGACAAAGATATCAAATTAAATTGACCATAGGTTTTTCAACCATGCATGTAATTATTTACCATAAAGATAATTAAATTGCGATGACACCAATTTTGGTGATTACAATTTCATTAAAGGAATAGAAGTTGTAAACCATCTTTTGATGGATTTATTTTTTTCTTTCTCTAGAGAAAAGATTAGAGAAGAACATAAAATCCAGTGGTAGAGTTGACCATCCGCAACACATAAATAAGTACCATGGATCAACCAATGGATTTTAGTTGAGCAAAACATAAAAAATCTTCGAGAATAACCAAAATTGTATGAGATCCATCCCAAAAAAAATATACCCCATCATGTGCATAGAAAGAAAATGGCATCAGTAAAACCAGATAAAATAGTTATGAAGAATCTGAATATACTGGTGAAAAAAGAAAAAGACTTAGATTATCCATAGTGTTTTAGCAAGAATCCTATTATTGGGGCTTTGAGGGGGTGTGACTTTGGGGGCTTAAAATGCTATGTGGAGACTAAATGGTATAGGGGGAGATCAAATTTATGTGAAAGTTCAAAAACACCCTCATTCATTTTCATTTAAGACACTTCTACCCTTCCATTAACTGATTAATCTAATCCAAAAAAAAAAAAACTGAAAATCATTAATTGAAAAAAAACTGAAATTCATTCATTAAAGAAAAAACCCTCCTATTCATTCCCTTCTTCTTCTCTGCCCCTTTTCTTCTCTTCTTCTTCTTCTTCTTCTTCTTCTTCTTCTTTCTTATTCTTCTTCCATTCTCCTCCATTAATCAACGATTAATCGTCGATTCAAAAAAAATTTGTCGTCGATTAAACTCCTAGTATAAAAGCATGAAAGAAAAGGAAAAATTAGGTCAGTCTTCGTTGAATCAACCTCCGATTGAAGCAGGGAAACCAACTTCAACTAAAGAAATGGTAAGTGAAAATGAAGAGGAATTTAATGAAGGAGATGCACCAGCCTCCCAGACTCCTGATATGACAGCAATAAGGTATGAATTGAAATACCCACTCATTATTTTTATTGATTATTCAGTTGGTTTCCAAAAAAATTAGGTCTGAAAAAACAGTTTCAGAATTTGATTACGGCCGGGAGTTCTTTAATTCCCAGCCGTAAATATGTATCACGGCAGGGATATGTTGGTTTCCTAGCCGTTTATATTTATCAAGGTTGGGAGATCTAAGAACTCCCAACCGTTTTCATTCTCACAGATGGGAAATTGTTGAATACCCAGCCGTAATGTAGTCGATGCGTACGAGATAGAATATTCCCATCCGCAAAGACTTAATCACGGCTGGGAATTTCCTAGCCGTATATGTCTCTGTGTTCAAATGCATGTTTCAGTGGCAGTGGTTACGTCTAGTTCTTTTCTGTCCGTAATTGGTTTTCCAAACCGTAAATAATAGTTACCTAGACGATTTTATTAGATGGCTAGGTATTCCTATCCGTAATATGAGTAAGAAATGAGAAGGAAAAAAATCCCAGCCATTATTGTTTTTACGCCTTGGTCGATAAACCAATTTCCCATCCGTTATGCTTATTGCGGCTGGGATTTTCTATTCATCCTAGACGTTTTTAAATTACGTCTTGGTCCGTTGATAATAATCCCATATGTAATTATGTTTTCGTCTGAAACTTTGTACAAATCCTAGCCGTGTTTATTTTTTCGTCTAGGTTTTGTCTAGATTTCCCAGAGTGGGCTCATCTTTATGTGGAAAATATGGATCCCGAGGCGCGAAAACATTTTAAGAAGGCGGTAAAAGACAGTTCAAAATCAGCGGAAGAGATAAATGAACAAAAATAATGAGAGAACATGGTGGTACGTATACTACTAATTATGTTTATAAATGTTTTTTTTTTTTGTTGATTAGCTATGAATAAGTGTATTTGATATGAAAAATAGGTTGAACGAGTTAATTGGATGTCCAAGAACATCACCGGTATGATTGATTCGGGAGAGAAGTTAACCATCCCTGAACTAAGCTAACTTCGGAATCGAGTCCAAGGCATAATACTCAGGAGGTTTATATCCTCAAGAAGATGGCCGATCAAGGAGAAATAAGAGGGCTAGGTCTCCTTCTTCTAGCGATGACTCCGATACTCCCCGCCGCCAGTAAGCTCCATCAAAGCAAGGAAAAAGCGGCCGAGGTGAAAAAGGAGGCCGTGCTGGAACAAGTGTTAAAGGTGGAACAAGTACTCGAGGTGGAAAAAAGGGAAGTCTTGCTGGAACAACTGCTGCTCGTGGTGGAAAAAGTCGAGGTGGAACAAGTGCTCGAGGTGGACGTGCTGGAGGTAAAAAGACTACACCTCAAGCTGGCAAAGGAACAAGAGGTAAAAAGGCTAGATTTGTAGAACAAGTTATTGAACCGGATCCAGCGGACGATTTGGATGAGTTTTTGCAAGAGTCCACGGGGGAGGACTCAAGTGAATGGCAATCTACTCGGTTTTTGTATTTTACTTCATGGATATTTTGTTAGCCTTTGACATTTTAATGTTTTTGTTGTTTGGTTAAGGATTGAGATGGATGGATTTTTATAACTTTGAATTTATGAATTAATTTTAGTCTTTCAATGTGTTTAACCTAAGAAAAATGAGGAAAAACACAACATCATTTTTTTTCCAGGCATTTTCGGCTAGGTCGCTGCTTCACAAAACCTAGATGAAAATTCCTATAAATGTTCAAAAAAGCACTTTCATATCCATAAAACGTACAACGGTTAGGAACTCCTAGCCGTGAAATGTCCAGTGGTTAGGAAACCCGTCCGTGTCATGTTCACGGTTGGGAAAAACCTAGCCGTTGTTTGATCTAAATTCTCTGAACTACAACGAGTCATGTTTACGGCTAGATATCAAAGCCGTGTCAAAATCGCGGTTTGGAATTATATTCGTAAATATATTTACGTCTTGGTCGACCTAGACAATTCCCAACCGTTATACTCTGCACGGTTCGGAAACCCATCCGTCAGGGATTACGGTTGGGACATTCCTAGACGTGTAGTACTCTGGTAAACCAAAAAAAAAGGCTCCTAGAAACGGCTACATATCCAAGCCGTTATTGCTTTCACGGACAGGAATCCCAGACGTTATTCTGGCTAAAAGTAAAAAATCAGAATTACGGCCAGGAATCCCAACCGTAACTCTGGCAGACCACCAACTCTGCAGGTCATACATAATTACGGCTTGGTATACCTAGCATTTCCTAGCCATAATTCGCTATAATTTAACTTGTACCACTTCAAATAGGCTAGTTTTTTGAATTTTGAAAAATAGATCCGTTTGAAGACTAATCTATAGAAGGTTCTAGCTGTTCAACCACCTATTTAAACTTGAAATAACTCCATCTCCATATAACCACCCATTCAAAATCAAAATCACACCTACAAACTCTACTAAAACTCCTACAAACTCAATCCAATGTACTCAAAGGATAAACCCGACTTTACTTTGGATAAAAACTTATCTCTTTGCCAAAATTTTGTGCTATGCTATCCAAAGAAGGGAGAAGAAAGAAGGAATGGTGGTGTACCAAATCAATCTTATTGGAAAAAGATTTTTGAAATTTTTTGTAGTGAAACAGGTAACACTAACAACTGCGATGGGATTGAATTGTATCTAAGATTCTCAAAAATACGCAAAAAAGTGGAAGAGTATATGGCTTTACTTCGTATGTGCAAGCAACTTCGACTTAGAGGTGAGACTGATGAAGAAGTCGTAGCTCAAGATAACAAGGAATGGAGAAAATGGAAAGGTTATAATTTCAACTTCGAAGCTCAAATGACCATCATTAAAGATTTCTTGATACATCGGAAGGGATGTTATTAAAATCAACTTTGTAATCGGGATATATTAAGCATGTAATGAGTTTTATTGTGGTCTAGTTAATGAAAGTATCAGTAATTTTCAATCGTATTAAGAATTCATGTTGAATCAAAAAATTTCTCAACTTTCAAATCTAATTACGACCGGGAAAGTTTGTAAACCCAGCCGTTTTACAGACTCAGGTAATTTAGGGAAGAATAACGACCAGAAGTTCGTAAATTCCCGTCCGTTATTTCAAATCACGGCTGAGAGTTCCTAATATCCCAGCCGTTTTACATTATTACGGCTGGGAAATCCTAATATCCCAACCGTTATGCTGGGTGTCGGCCGGGTCTACTAGTTTTTCCCAGCCGTAACAACAAAAATTCCATATTTTTTTTCTTCAGATTTTCGACGGATTTGAACTGATAAAATTGATGTTGGGAGTTGATTATAAGGTTATCTTGAGTTTTTTGATGAAGGGTTTCGTCATTTCTCTTTAAAATTTGTCAAAAAAATTTCACCAAAATCACCATTTTTCCTTCTTCAAAACTCAATAAAATCAAATTTTGATTTTCAAATGATTAATGTTTTGATTAGTCTAATCGATTCACTAAGACTGATTAGTTAGCTTAATCAATTTAAGTAGGACTAATCAAATGAAAGGTAGATTAGACACTAGAGAAAAATATAGATAAGGGGTTCTGATGGTTGTTATTTCAGGACTCTAGAAAACCCCCAAAAACCAATCTATTTTAAGCCCCAATAATATGATTCTTTAACAAATAGAGGAAGACTTGGTGGCCACGTGCAAAATATGTTTCAAAGCTTAAAGCCTTGCATCACCGCTTCATAGTCGTAAACCATAGTTTTGATACGGTAATCCGTCCAAAGATTATACATGCAAAAGAGACAAAACAACAAAATTAATGTTGAAATAAATTGATGTACATAAACCAACCAATAAGTTGGTTATCCAAAAAATAAGTACGAGGATCAATATGCGGAGAAATAAATAAATAGATACACCACCCGATTGTTTGAAATCCCAATAATATCGACAAAATTTATGAAGTTGCTTTTCTTTTTATCCAGCTTGTGCACGCCATAGAGGGAATACAAATCGTTTAGCTTAATTGGTAGAGCTACGTTGCTGATAACGTCTTGTAAAAGGAGAAGGAGATAGAAAATAGGGAGAAAAGAGAGAATGATTCTTATTCATTGGTGTATATAATACAATGTTTAAGCCTCCATTTATATAGATAGAAGACTTGGTGTCCAAGATATGTAAACCCTAAACTTAGACACGAAAGGCATCTTAGTAAATAAACTTGGTTTATAACAATCTTTTCATTAATTTGGAAAGAATTTTCACTCATTTTCAACAGAAAAGAGTACAATTTCCCTCTGATATACGTTGGGGCCTATGCTCGGAAAAGGAGATCTTGGTGGTTTGATTTTGAATGATTCTACATCCACCGCGAGCTACGCACCGTGGACAATCCCGCGTAACTCAGCCTCGTTGGGCTGCTCGAGAGTTTAGTATGGGCGGTCTGCTAGGATTGGATGAGCCTCACCATGACTGAGTCACATAAAACTATTTGCAATTCCCAGCTCAGGATGGATTATTTTCGTCTTTTTTTTTTTGATACCGAACTGGATTTATTGATTTAATCATAATGAGAGTTTTGATCTTGGGCTAAAAGATCACAAAGTTCATTCCCAAAATTGTCAAACTTAATCAAATCAGTAGCTGAAACTCGAACTCTTTTTGCTATGGAGTTAGTTACTTTATTATCATCTCTAGGAACAAAAGTAAAATTTCAGGAACTGAAAAGAGAACTTAAATGTTTAATCTCTCTAACTAAGTTTCTGTTTTCCCAATGAGCTACCCATGGGTCTTCTGTAACAGCTTTTATTACTACTTGAGCATCAGACTCAACTTGTATATCATCCAGGTTCATCTCTTTAGCCCATAAAAGAGCATCTCATACAGCTAGACACTCTCCTTGCTCTGGATTCAGGACTCCATGTTTGAAACTCCCTCTGATCCCATCGCAGTTTCCTGCATGATCACGTAAAACAACACCAGTGCCATTTTGATTAATATCATAATCGAAAGAAGTGTCAACATTAAATTTAGCAATGCCTTGTGCAGGTGGTAACCAATTAGACTTGGCATTGTAAGTATTGTACGGACCACAAATTAAAATTTCATGCAAATGAGCACTTAAATGATACTGTATCCTATTGGCTGTAGAAATAGGGTTTAGATTAACTCCCTGGAATATCTTCTCACACATGTCTTTCCATATGATCCAAGCACCAATCATACAGGTGAATAACAATCGTTCACTAATGTCAAAATTACTTCCATTAAACTAGCTTAATACCCATTCAGAGACACTCCCACAGTTAGCTTTAACATCTATGTCTATATTAATGTTTTTCCACACTGATCTGGCATGACTGCAATCAAAGATTAGGGGCTCTATTGTCTCTTCTTATCTACCACAAACTCCACATTGTGTTTCCATGTCATGATTATGTGCTGCAAGTTTATATCTTGTTGGATGATACTCATGTATGCACTTCCATGAAAAAGTCTTGATCCTGTGCGCAACACTGCAGCTCCACAAAGCCTTCCACACTTGAGGCTGAACAACATCTCCATTAACCAGAATATCATTGGAACTTCTATTGAGATGGTTGTAAGCACTTTTAGCTGAGAATTTTCCATCTTTTACAGGAGTCCAGAGAATGATATCTTCTTTGGATGTGTCAATGAAGATTTATTGAATTTGACTAGAAGTATTGGCATCAAATAAGATATTTAAGAGAGTAACATTCCAGGAATTTGTATCTGAGTTGATTAGCTCATCGACACTTTCATAGAATCTGTGCATATCATTCAAAGGGATGGGTGGAAAATTCAATCTTGGAACCCACTTATCCTTCCATATTTTGGTTTTTCTTCCATTATTAACCTCCATAAAGTAATAATCTTGAATGATTTTAAGACCTTTAGTGATGCCATTCCACATGTAAGAGCAATTTGTAGCTTGAATTCTGTGATGAAGAATATTACCATATTTGAAGTATTTACTCCCTAGAATTTGAACCCAGAGTTGATCTTCTTCAGTGCAAACCCTCCAGGCCAATTTTGTGAGTAATGCCAGATTAAGTTTTTCCATGCCTCTGAAAGCAAGACCTCCATGATCCTTTGACTTGCAAAGTTTAGAATAAGAAACATGATTAAAACCTCTATTAGAAGAGTGGCCCCAGAAAAACTTCCTTTGTATGGTTGTTAATTTCTTCATAAGTTGATCAGGTAACTTGAAAGAGCCCATTTGGTAAACAGGTAGTGAATTAAGAACATGCTTAATTATTGTAGATCTACCTGATTGAGAGAGTGAAGTAGAGGACCATATAAACAATCTTTTATTGAAATTATCTTCAATAGGCTTGAAAACTTCTTGTTTAGAATGCCCAAGAATAAGTGGAGATACTAAATACCTCTCTTTTGAGGTCATAGTCTTGACTCCCAATATCTGAGTGAGTGTTGCTGCTACTTCAGGCTTAGTTTTTTTACTGAAATGCACTGCAGGTTTCTCAAAATTGATTACCTGTCCTGATTGGCTGCTGAAGTTGTTAAGAAGTTGAAGTAGATTGTGATCTGAGTCCAAGTTTTCTTGAGTGAAAATCAAGCAGTCATCTGCAAATAACAGATGATTAATGGCTGGAGAATTTGCAGCCACTTTAATGCCTTTGATACTGTTACTTTGTTGAGCATCTATGATTTGTCTTGAGAGAAACTCAATAGCTAAAATGAACAAATAAGGTGAGAGTGGATCACCTTGCCTTTTGCCTCTTGAAGGATGAAACTCTTCACAAGGAGAGCCATTGAGAATAACAGACAGTGTAGTTGTGCTGATGTATTGATAAATGAGTTCACATAATTCCTCACAGAAGCCAAAATATCTTAAGAATTTATTAAGAAAATCCCATTCCAATCTATCAAAAGCTTTGGACATATCTAACTTGAGAGCTAGCCATCCAATTTGACCTCTTTTTTTCTTCATAGAGTGAATAATTTCTTGGGCAATCACTGTATTGTTACTGATAAGTCTGCCTGAAACATAAGCAGCTTGATATGGTGAAATAATCTTCTCCATTAGATGCTTCATTCTGTTCACAAGAATTTTAGATATGACCTTGTGAGAAGTATTGCAAAATCATATGGGCTTGTAATCTGCAGCACGAAGAGGTTTCTTTTTCTTTGGTATAAGAGAAATATATGTCTTGTTGATTTGTTTAAAAATGTGTCCTGTTTGAAAGAATCTGGTAACCATAAGACATACATCCTCCTCTACAACATGCCATTGGATTTTGTAGAAACCAGCTTGAAAACCTTCAGGCCCTGAAGCACTCCAATTCTCCATGCTTTTGAGAGTGTTGTATATTTCTTCATTTCCTGGTATTCTTGTAAGACAAAGATTGTCTTCATGAGAAATAATAGTTGGCAGTACTGAATAAAGACTTTCTTGAATATGATGAGAGGAAGAAGTACTAATGTCTTGAAAGTGCTTTGTCAAGTGTGATCCAGTGTCTTCTCTAGAATGCAGCCAATTACCAGTGTGGTCTTGAATGGAATCAATGTTGTTTCTAGATCTTTTCCTGTTAATTTTAGTGTGGAAGTACTTTGAATTGTTGTCCATGTCTTTGATGAAGTTGTCTCTAGCTTTCTGCTGCAAGAACTCATTTTGAATCTTGTGCCACTTATTTAGATCAGTGTTAATTCTCAGAGTATGCTCATTGACTTCACTACTAGGTGGCTGGTTTTGAGCAAAGCTGAGTTCCTGCTGAAAATAATCAATATTTTGGTTGATGTTCCCAAAATGTTGTTTATTCCATATGGACAATTCTTTCCTTGCTGACTGTAATTTAGTAACAAGCTGAAAACCTGGATAACCACTAACACTGATATTCCAAGCATTATCTATAGTAGTAGAGCAAGAGTCATCATTGAGCCAGGTTAGAAAAAATTTAAAGGGCCTCCAACATGGTTCACACTCAGTATCAGTGACAAGTAGAATAGGTGTATGGTCACTTCCTACTTGATTGAGATGTAAAAGCTTGGATTTAGAGAAATGCCTACTCCACTCACTATTGCCTAAAGCAAGATCAATTCCGGATCTTCTAGAACCAGTACCAAGATTATTGCTGGTCCAGGTGTAATTTTTCCTACATATCCTATGTCTTCAAGGCCACTATCAACAACAATTTTATTAACCCAACCATCTAGTGAGGAAGAGGTTTTGTTACTATCATCCAAAAGATGGAAATTTAAATCCCCTAGAAGAATCCAAGGATAGTTACTAGTTTCACTAGTTTGTTTAATATAGTTCCATTGTTCTTTTTTCTTAACATGAGGAGAGAAACCATACATACAAGTGAGTAAGAACTCTGTCTTACTAGGATCACTTTGAACCACAACATTAAACATATTTTGTTCATCACTTAAAATCTCACAGGTAAAACCATTTTTCCATAAAAGAACTAGTCCTCCAAATAGACCAAAAGGTTCTATGAAGGAAGTATTAGGATAGTGGTATTGATTAAGTAAGGGCTTACTTTTAACTTGAGAGATTTTTGTTTCACAAAGGAAGACAATATCAGGGTTATGCAGTTGCACTAAATCACTAAGATGATTTCTAGTGGCTGGGTTTGTAAAGCCTTGAACGTTCCAGGAGAGAATCTTCATTGGAATAAGATAAATATTTAAAGTGTAAGAGCGCACTGAAACTGATAGAGATTGGGCTGTAATAATGATTCTGAGAATTAAAACAGTTGTATGCAATGATTTAAAATAAATGCTAACCCTAGAAAAACTTAAAAGTATAATTAAATGGAAAAATATAGAAAGAGGTATAATTAAAGCAGTAGAGTTGAGAAATTTTTGTATCTGGTTCTCTTTATTTGCATGTACTTTTGGAATATCTCTAGTTGAAATCATATGAGTATTCGTAGAGGCTTGGATTGGATTCATAATGGTGCTCTGGGAAGATGAATCAGCAGAAGAAGAAACATTTGTTGCAGCTTCACCCACTCTGTGTCTCTTGCCAAGTCTTCTATCCTCTTCCATAATAACTCCTTCATTTTTAAGCACAACTTCTAAGTTTATGGCTTCACCATCTTTGGGAGGGACAAATTGGGTTGATTTGAAAAACTTTTTCTGGGACATCTTTACCGCTGGAGCTTTTGTAGTTGAAGTTACATAGCTGGTGGCGATGATGCTTATATTCTTACGAATGCTTTTAATATTACCAACAAAGTAAGGTTTTTCATGTGCTTTCTTCAAGAAATTTGTCGCATCTCCACACACAGTTTTCGAATGATTGACAATATAGCAATCAGTACATATACTTTTTGGCTGACGTTCAAAGAAGTATTGTTGCCACTTAGTTACACCAGCATTGGTGGAACATTTGATTCCTCTTCTCATGGGCATGGACAGATCAACATTAACACACACTTTCACAGGAACACTTCCAATGGGGATTGCATCCTTGGGTTCGATTGCAATGACTTCCCCCATCACTTGTCCTATTTTTGTCACAGAGGTGACGTTCATATGCTCTGGCAACATATATTTAAGTTGGATCCAAAAAAGCTAAAAACCCCAATGCTTCTTTGTATACACCATTGTTGGGATGTAATCATGAACAACCAGGAGATGCTTATTAATGGTCAATGGTCGTTAGTCAATTACCTTGTTCAGTAATTCCCATTGATTAAATTTGAAGATAATAATATTGGGTTCCACTTCAATGATTCTTAAGTTTTCCAAAGTTAGGAAGGGCCATGTGAAAGTGATACCTTTCTCAACCATGTCATAACTCATTCTACCTTCTATAATGACCTTTCCGATAACGCTGGCTTCCCATTTATCTTCAGTTTCATCTTCCTTGTTGTTGCTCTTAATAACTTCTACTTCATTAATATCACCCAAATCCAATGTAGCCTTCTTAAACTTGTTGACTAAATCCACAACATTACTGGAATTGGTTTCCTCCATTGTTATAAATGATTCTGAGTTAGGATCAGGTTTTATGAGGGAAAGGGTTACAGTGTGTTTAAGTTGGGTAAAATTGGGTTCACAAGAGATGCAGGAAAAAGGATGAGTTTTTTCTAGGTTTATGAAGATGAAAGTCTGCAAAAAATAAGTTATGAGTTGACTGCGGATAATCTTCAATCCTACTAAAAAGGTAACAATATTGACGAAAATCTTCCTTGTATTGAAATGTTGTATAGCTGTCTATAGTAAATCAACTAGCCAATATAAGGTAACTAATTAACCGCATGCAGCTGAGTCTGCAGTTTTTGAAATTTGAATTCCTTGATTGGCGTGATGAAAAAACACTGAGTTGCTTAGAGCTGATACCGATTTGAAACATCTTTCCTTGAGCACCATTAGCAAAAGCTTTGAATCCAATCCATTCTGAACCTGTAAGCAAAAGCTTGTAGATATACTCAGCAAAAGCTATGATTACAACAACAAAAATGGTAAAAGCCATTAGAGAAAACTCCATAAGCAAAAGCAATAAGAGAAAAAAGATAGTTAGAAAGTCATTAATCAAGATAATAGAAAAAAAAAACTGTAAAGACCAAAAAAAATAATAAAATAAAATAACTAAGAATAGAAAAACACGGTTTATGATTTCCTAAGAAAGGTACACATAAAAGTAAGCAAGAATCCTCAAATTAGGTTGTCATTACTAGTAAAATCTTTTTTTAGAGATTATTGGAATATTTCGTTTTATTTTTTAACTAGCAACATAGTCGTTAATTAGGTTCTCGGTAGTCAATAGTACTGTGTGGTTGCAGTTGGATTCAGTTTTCTTTTGAATAGAAAAAGTGATTACTCTTTGGATCGGTAGTCAATGTACTTTTTTCCTTTTATGAACTTTCCACGTGTGACCAAGTGTCCCTGTATTACTTTAGGAACAAATTTGAACCTTCCTATTTGAATTTTACGCACAAATGAGACGTGCTAAACTTCTTAATTTAAATATTTAACTAACCTCTGAGGATAAAGAATGTCAATTTGGATAAACTGTGTTAGGCTAGGTTTCGTAATGTTTTTATTTTTCCAAAAACACTTTCAAAATCTATATATGTCAATAATTTTTGAAATTAATGTTTGGTAAAAAAATTTGAAAGGGTGTGTTATCCAAAGCACTTTTCAAATTCCTCAACTTTTAAAAACCGGGGAGGAGGAGCTTTTAAAAGCTATAAAAGCATAAGCTTTGGTCCCACCTAAACTTAATACTTGATTTATCTTTTTTATCCATACCTTATTTTTAAAAGGCAAAAATTACCCTTAAATTTATATACAATCAATTTTTTATTTATTATAATTTATTTTTTAAATATTATTATATTTATTTTCAAACTGTTTTATATACCATATCATTTAATTTGTCAATAATAAAAATGAAGATAAATATTAAATAAACATTTTATTTAAGTTAGTTTTTTTTTGAAAATTATATATATATATATATATATATATATATATATATATATATATTAAAAAGTGGGTTAAGTAAACTATTTTTTTTAACGATCATAATAATGTCTGTTTTTGTCATTTGCTACGACAACAATGGTTGAATCTCATATTTTACCACACACACTTTGATTTCTTTTTTAATCAGCTTTAACTTTAATTAATTTTTTACCAAACATCTAACTGTTTTTTTCTCAAAGCACATCACAACAACGCACAGCAGAAAAGTGCTTTTACAAAAGTTGCAGCAATACCAAACTAAGCCTTAGTCTTAACGATTTTGTCAACTTTTTTACCTGGCTAATTTGGGGCCTAGGCCAATTATTTGGGGCTGTTCTAGATGACAAAAAAGGTCATTAGAAATAAATTTCACATAACCCCTTATCAAACTATTATCTAACTACCCATTTTATCCCTGATTAATTAGCGTTAATTATTCGTATTAGTTGTTAATTATGTTTTAGATGTGAGATCAACTAATGTTAAATTGATCATCAAAGCATCAAACAACCTAAAAATTTTGATTTTTTTCCCGTAAACAGTACCCAAAATCGGTTTACGTTCATGCACTCGAAAACCGATTCTGGGTTGTTGTTTTCGAAATTAATAGAGGACTTCCAGAATCGGTTAAAGTGTGCACAGAAAAAATCTGATTACTACAATCGGGGTTTTGAAGGACATATATAACCGATTGTTATCTTTCATAAGAATATTTTTTCATTCATTTCATTATCGTAGGAATCACGGATGCATTTAGCACATGCATCAAGCCTTTGAACCCCTAGGTGACCCTAGTGGACGAGTTATAGTTTCGTGAAGGTTTATATAGAGGTCTACCCACAAAACCTACACAAAAACTTCTAAAACCATCAATCTTCGTCGGAGGAATCCGAGTCCGACTCACAAACTATAAAGTCCAGGCCATCCTCGGGAATTTTGGATACCATGAAGTGATAGCTTGCATCGAATGTGAATGCTTCCCCCTTTTCCTCCAAGTAGCGCGCTTTCACGACTTCATGCTACAAAAACACAACACAAATTTACTTAGTTAGTGGTGTTTCATTAGGAGATAAAACGACATGGATTACGTAAAATAAACCACAAAAATATTTACAAATTGTTCAATGGACAAACTAAAGTGGATAGCGTCAAAATCCGATGCTGGATAGATAAATAAGCAAGTATCGCACTTTCGATGACTTGGTGCTTAGCATGGATTTGTTGAACAATTCTTCCATTTGGATTCTTTCCTATATTTGTTATGTACTTTTGTCCAAAAGGTTTCGGCATCTACCCTTATAGAGGACTGATTTTTAATCAGAGTTTCCGCATACCATGCTTTGGTGATGGATAGGTCTTCATTTGAATCAAATGATGGCATTGTTGTGTGTAAATGTATTGGGAGAGTTAGATAAATTAGATTATGATATGAGCTTTGGAGAGTATATGCAAATAGGAGTGTGTTGTTTTGTGGAGGTATGGAGTGAGAGGGAATATAATAAGCAATTTTGGGGTAAATGAGGTCCAAGGATGAACTCTCTATATAGAGAAAGGTCTCGACGGTGTTTTTTTTTTTTTTTTGAAAAAACTGAAATTATTTGGAACAATCGGTCTTCTCGAAGGTCCATAAAATCCGATTGTGTTTTTATGCCACCAAGAATCGGTCTTTATTGTGACCAACATAAACCGATTAAAGACATGTAAAAAATTTGAATTTTCACCGACACTAATCGGTTTATATAAATGCACATGTGATCCGATTCTAGCTTGAAAATGGTACATAAAAAACAACATTTCTAAGGCATGAAGAATCGTATTATACTGAGCCCACACATAAACCGATATTTTAATGGACCCTCAACAATCGGATTATGTTGACATATCGAGTAGACCGATTGTGGGCATGTGTTTTGGTAACAGAATTGTTGAGCATGCATAAACTTGTTTTATGATACACATAATTATAATTAAAACTTGAAGTGCATTAAGTTCAAACCAGGATCATCAAAAATATGAACCTTAACCATCCCAAAAGAGTGTTAAAAACTTAAAACTTAAATAACCAAGTCTTAAAACCTTAACCAAGACTAATCTGTAGGACCCTGTCCTAAACCAAGACAATGGTCGTTTCAGGTTCAATTCGGCCACAAGAGGAGGAGAAGGGTCGGTTTGTAGGGAGGGAAGCTGAGATTGTGTGGAGATCGATGGAGATTGATCTGTAGGACATGTGATGTGTTGAACTGCTGTAAAGATGTTTTCTGTGTAGACGAGAGAAATCTTCTGAAAGTGTTTGATAACTTGACAGTGATGAGTCTTAGTTTTTGTTTGTTATCAGATCATAGGTTGAGAAACCTACTTATAGCAACACATAAATCTCCTGTAAGTGGTGACGGTTGAAGGTAGTGGAAGAATGGGGAAGTGGGAGATCGTGTAAAAACCATTTCCATTTTGTGCGGAAGAATGGGTTGATCGACCATCCACTATTCCATTTATTACTTAACTGTCAGCAAGACTTACCAAAACTCTCATCGTGGATGTACCTCACATCGCAGGTGTTGTAGGCCGCCAGACTAAAACCCTAGTGATACCCCTCATGCGATGTGAATTGATGTTTCATGTGTGAGTGGTAAATCTTTGACCTAAGACTATTAGTCTTATGAAATGAACAGATGAAGTTCAGTAATAATATGGTGGATGAAGCATGGAATGTTAAAACAACAACATGCTCATACCATGAATGTTGAATTAGGTCACTGATGACTGTGTCATATCATTATGCTAGTTGAAGTAGTAATGATATTCGAATGACTTAGAGATGGTTTTATGAGATTGCTGGATCGATCATAAACCATTATGTTGGTGCACCGAGCACTTGTGAAAATAATCATTGTTGAACGATCATTGAAGGTCTTTGATTGGGAGTACAACTTGAGTACTGTTGAATGGTATGACTTCAATATGATGTTGTTGCAGCTGATAGTAGCAGCGGTCTCCACTCTGGAAGTGATCAGTAAGATAAAGAAGCTCCTTACGTGCGGGAGTTGAGATATTTCGTTGTTGATGTTTCGTTTCCTTCAGTACCGGCACCAGGTTCTACAAATATGACTTTGAAGATCACATTGATTGAAATGGACTTGATCTTCCGAAGATCAAGTCCCCGAGTACAACCAAGATATGTTCATTCACTTGGAAGGAAGATGTACGTTGAAAGAGTTCGTGACATCCCTAGATGAATGATGTTGCATCTGTCATCTCAATGGAGCAAAGGTGTTGATGCTATGAAGTGGTACTTATTTCATTCTCCTCTGTAAGTCGATTTGCTAGCCTTCGAAGATTCATATCTGACATAAGCTTTATCATGATTCCTCCAGTGACTATATTAGGCAAGCAGAAGTAAAAGCCTCAATATTTACTTGAATCCAGAGTTGAAAATTATCTTCAGAGCATAAGGATAACACTTTAGACTTTTGAGAGATGTGAGGATTTATCTGTTTTGATTTTGAACAGGTAGATGGTTGACAAGTGTGACTGCAATGATTTTATTTTGGTCTGATAGAGTTTTCAACATGTTTCAAGAGCCAAATACTTTGAGCATCAAATGCTTTGAGACATTTCCTTTACCATCTTTCTATCTTGTTTCTTTTACAACCAAATATTGCAACACGAAGAGTTACCTAGGCTTGATTGTATTGATCCTTGAATATCTTTTGCTGTTTCGGATTTTTCTTCATGTTTGCACCAACATTCACATTCCAGGCGTATGCATGTACTGGAAACTCTTTGTGATGATTATGTGGCACATATGGACATTCTTTCAATGTCATAGAAAAAATCCTAGGTGTTCTTTGCCGCCTTTGAACACTGTTTCAGTGATGGATGCTCCAACTTGACTCTTGATTTGTGGAGAATTTGAAGTCATACTTTTAAAAAAATATTGAATAGGAGACGTTATCTATTCATAGTATCTTGCAAGAGCATTACTGCTCTTGTTAGAAAAATTGGGTCTCCATGCTAGAAGAGCATGTGATAAACTCAAATAGAAGAGATGCAGGAGGAATAAGACTTGCCTGGGTGTGGAACTTATTGATATATGATATCACGTCTTTCCACTCTTCTGCTCCGTTTCCTTCAGAGTTCGAAATTCTTCCAAGTAGCATGATGATGGCTCATCGACGAAGTCTTCAGGAATAAAAATTTCCTCTTCAGAAAGGTATGCTGGTGGAGGTGCTTCGTCGGTAATTACCATGTCAGTGTGTAGCCATGCTCTTTTAAGGATCACATCAAGACCTCCCTAGATCATGTAAATTTTTGTTCATGTTCAGGAAGCACTATCCTCATTTAAAGAGTAATGTAACCATATGTATCCCGGGATTTTTGATAATGGTCTTTGCTTGGTATACGAGTATGAGTAATTCCAGCGACTCTGAGTGTCTTGAGTGTTGACACGAGTATCGGTCGAGGTTCTTCCAAACTCATTGCCTTTGATATGGATTGTGGTTACTAGTCCCCAGTTATATAACTCCCTGTCTGGTGGCTGAAGAGGCGTTTTTGGCAGAAGCAGGCGCTTTTCTGACGCAACATATTTGGGAGCGTTGAAGATGTCTTTCCTCTATGCTTTTGATAGATAAAGCAATACGCATAAGTGATTCATCAAGGATTGAACTTCTTCATTGACCGGCTTCTCAGATAAGTGAATGCTCTGACTGGTAGAGGATTTCTATGGACTCCTTCAGTCCCCAGGTGTGGTTCTCCGAATTCGACCTTTTTCCTTAAAGATACGTTTCAGAACATTACACTCACTTGTTGGTTGATTGACAAATTGATGGAAGCGTCAGTACTTAGGATCTTCCATCTCTTCTTCATTTGGTGAACGTCTGACAGGAGGTAACTTGATTGCTCTATCCGAAATCGACACTTCCTGTAGCTTTAGTACTTCTTCACTGTGCAGAGGGAAATTTTGAGGCATCTGAGCCTCTCTTGACTGTCACGTTTGTTAACGTGGAGTCAATGCTGGTGCAGTTTGATCCTGATTGGTACGTAGTAGCGGTATGAAGGTTGTACTGCTTGTTGACAATTCGCTTGTTGCTTCGAGCATCACGAGGTTTCTCGTCTTTGACATGCTTAGGTCTCTCTAGTAAAACATGCGCTATGGTGATCGACTGCTTGGCTGCTTCGTGAAGTTCTGATAAGGTCTGGAAACACAAATTTTCCAGTAATGCTCTGTAGACAGGAATCATCTCGTTGATGCATAAGTCCACGAGTTATTTTTTTGTAATGTATGAATCATGGTAATACAAGGCCGCCTTTGACTATGAATCTCTTTTGTTGGATGTTTGTTGCTCCTCTGAAACATCACCGAGAATGTTGGGGAATTATATCTTTTGGAAAGAGATACCTTCTGCACGTCAGGAAATATGGAGGTTGGAGTTGGTAGATAGAGAATGAACTTTCCTTTCCATGGATTTCAAAAAAGCGCTCCAAATATTCGTGAGTGATAAGGTTTGACCGGTCTTCTGTTGTTGAATAATCTGTCGCGTCATAATTTTCATATTCTTCAAGAACATGGACCTTGGAGGATCAAGTGTCGTTGCTGAGGTAATATCCTTTTGCTTTTCAATGATGCTGATCAGGCGACAATTGCTCTGTCAAGGCCTTCATGTAGTTGAGGAAACTTTTCTATAGCATCCCTTGAGTACTTACAATGGTTTCTTTAGTCGTCGTAGTACCCATGTTGGAAAGAGGAGTGATACTTTGGGTACCATGAGATGCAGAGGAGTGGTATCAGAAACACCACTAGCATCTACATTGAGATTGGTAGTTGAACCATTGTGATTGAAGATGATAATCCGCCAACTTTCTTAATCGATGTATGTCAGGAACTGGGTGTTGTAAATCAATGATGCTACTTCAAGATTGGAAGAACTCAACATCTTAAACTGGATCATAAGGAGATGATGATGCTGCAATGCTAATGATCCTGTTGTTGAGCATAGTATTCATATACTGATAATAGGTCGACGGAATGAATGACCTCATTATCATGAAGGTACGGTCGTCCAAGTATCATGTGATATTTAGGTTCTTTCTCAATCACATGAAATTTGACTGCTGATTGATGGGTCCTACTTTCAGATCTAAGTAGGTATACCCATATGTGCTAACGCAGTTTCCTTCAAAGCATGTCATCACTGGATGATGGACGGTCTTGCTTTGCTGGATCCTGAACGTTCTGAGAGTCTTGAGAGGAACAACATTGGCAGTAGCACCTGTGTTGATGAGAGCCATCTTGAATTATGAATCCTTGAAGTGTGCAGTCATATCATGTTCTCTTTGGTGAAAGTGATGTTATTCATTGATGGACCATCCATCATTATACTTTTGTCACCTCCGGTGATGATGGGTGAATCGTACGAATGAGATTCGTTTGAGTGTTTCAAGCATGTTCACATGCGTCTTTGGAGAAGTGCAAAAAATTCATATAGGCTTTTGATCGAGCATGTTACCTACAAATTTCTCACACGTAGCGAAACTGTTGATCTGAGAAGAGATGTCAGTCGAGGAATTTGTCCTGCTAGAGCCTCCATAGAAACGCCACTTGGCTCCGTCATCAATTCGTTCGAAAGATTGTAATTGGAATCAGGAGTTGTTGAACATGACCTAAGATCGACCATCTTTGAAGGAGTGAGCCTACAACCGAGAGATTAATCTCCCATCGTGGTCGCCAATTTGTTTGCGGGTAAACACGGCTCACAGGTTTTTTGGTAAAAAAGTGGTGGATGAGGCAAGTGATCGCTGAAGCAGGTGCTCGGAGTTGTGAATCGTCTGAATTTTTAAACAAATGACTGCACGGGAGTACTTTGAGTTCGAGAGACTAATCTGTAAGACCCTGGCCTAAACCAAGACAATGGTCGTTTCAGGTTCAATTCGGCCACAAGAGGAGGAGAAGGGTCAGTCTGTAGGGAGGGTTGCTGAGATTGTGTGGAAATCAATGGAGATTGATATATAGGAGATGTGATGTGTTGAACTGCTGTAAAGATGTTTTCTATGTAGACGAGAGAAATCTTCTGAAAGTGTTTGATAACTTGACAGTGATGAGTCTTAGTTGTTTTTTTTTTATCAGATCATAGGTTGAGAAACCTATTTATAACAGCACATCAATCTCCTGTAAGTGGTGACGATTGAAGGTAGTGGATGAATGGGGAAGTGGGAGATCGTGTAGAAACCATTTCCATTTTGTGCGGAAGACTGGGTTGATCGAATATCCACTATTCCGTTTACTACTTAACTGTCAGCACGACTTACCACAACTCTCATCGTGGATGTACCTCACATCGCACGTGTTGTAGGCCGTCAGACCAAAACCCTAGTGATACCCCCCATGTGATGTGAATTGATGTCTCATGTGTGAGTGGTCAATCTTTGACCTAAGACTATGAGTCTTATGAACTGAACATACAAAGTTCAATAATAATATGTTGGATGAAGCATGGAATGTTGAAACAGCAACATGCTCATACCATGAATGTTGAATTAGGTCACTGATGACCGTGTCATATCATTATGCTAGTTGAAGCAGTAATGATATTCGAATGACTTAAAGATGGTTTTACGAGATTGCTGGATCGATCATAAACTATTATGTTGGTGCACTAAGCACTTGTGAAAATAATCATTGTTAAACGATCATTGAATGTGAAGACATGATCCTCTTATGATTCTTCTGATGCGGCTCAAAGATGTATGACTTTCGATGTGATTTTACAAATGTAACTTTCATCAAAAGTCCACCATCAACAAGATGAAAATAGAAAGTTTTTTAGGTTTAGGTTTTTATATTTTTTGGATTTTGCTGAAAATGGTAAAAATTAGTATTTACATCAGTTAGTTTTAGAAGTTAATTTGTGAGTAAATTAGGCTTTTTGAGAAGTTTGTCACTCCAAAGCCATTTGGTGGAGTGGGAAAGGAAATTTGAAAGGCCCCAAATTAGCCAGTTTTTTTTTTTTAGTATGCTAGCTAATTGTTTCCAAGCTTTAAGTGGTAAGCGGCCCATTGACCATTATCTCCCAAAATAAATAACCCCGTAATTGCCGATATCCACTCCAATTTAAAGAGTTTGGAAGTAATATGGAATGTCAAACAAATAAAATAAAGATAACACAATGTGGTGGACATGGTTTTGCACCGTGTAATCCGAGGGTATAGTATAATTAAAAGCAGTAGCTATGGATTGCATTCAAATGCTAGATGTTTGATATGGATGAAATTATACAACATATCAACTATACGTAATTCGTACAACCACAAAAGAGCTCCATTAAACACTTGCTTTTTTTTTTGAAGCATGAAATTTATTAAATTACTGACGGACTATTACACGAGGGTATATAATACCCCAAGATTCATAAATTACGATAAAATTGGTAAGCCATGAATCTCCATTAACATGATATTGGAGCAAAAAAGCAGTCTTCGGATCGGAATTGCATCGGGGGCGGATATTGGTGTCGAAGGTCGAAAGACCGTCGGTCAATGCTTTCCACAAGAAAAGCTGTACTTTTGATGGACAAGGTAGTGTCCATAGAAACCGAGCTGACAGTAGAGGTGTTCGACGCAATTGAATGAAGTATCTAGTCATGCCTTTGTATCTTGCTGCTGTTGTGAGGTGCCCGAGTGAAGTTGCTCCTCTAATTTCTTCTTAATCCATAGTGATATTCTTGAGTTGAGTCTTTAACTGGATGAAAGGATGCTGCTGAAGAAGAGGTTGCGTAAGTCTCATAAATACTACTACTTGTGATACTGAGAACAAACTCGAAGAAAACTAATACACACTAGTGAAAGAAACTATTACACAATTGAAAAAAACTATTACGAACTACACTCCTATCAAAACTACAAAGGAAGGAAACAAGTGAAGACTAATTAACTACTAGTTAGGAAAAGGGTGGAGATTCCACTGGCCCATTAGGAAAACACTTTGAATTTGTCGCATCATGCTGTAATCATGAAAATTTAAGAAAATTCTAATGACCTCCTTGAATTTCCCAAGTGCTGGTGATATTCTGATGAAGACAATAATTTGTTGCCTGCTGTGAAGATTCTTCTTGGTCATGAGATTTGCCTATATTAGATCCAATAGGCTTGAAGGCATTGAAATTGTTGCTTCTGAAGGTGTTCTGCTGAAATTGCTGATTCTTCCGAACTTAAATGTTTAGCCCCAAGGTAGTAGTCATCTAACTGATCAAGATCCCAGCTTGGAAGATAGTATGTCTCGTTATCTTCAAATTGAATTAGCTATTTATATGGGCAAATCTCAAGGATTTTACCTCAAAATCTACTTTGGTGGTAAGATCATCTAAAATGTAGATCAAAAAACTTATAAAGATCCCAAATCTTCCTCAAATCCAAATCTCCAGGTAATTCGAACTTCTTGAAAACATATAATCTAAACATATGATAGAATTCCAATCTAAAACAGAGGTATATAAATTAAGATTGTTGATAAAAACCCATCTCGAACCTTCCAAAAGAAAACCAAAGCACATTTAAGGAGAAAACTGAATAGCAAATAAACCCACCAACACAACAAAAGCACCGACGAACTGTAACAACAAAAACTGGTGAGGCTTTTTTTTTTCTTTTATCGCGATCCACAGGTTCAAAGAGACTTGAAAGAGAGAGTTAACAGAAGGAAAACACAAACTAGATTTGGAAAACAAGTAGGAAGGAAAACATATCATATACAAATACAACATAGATTGGATTTTAAAATTATAGGATCTGGATGTAAAATAGGCAGCAAAGCCGTGGGATAAAGGAATTTATAATTGGTATTCAGAGATGATTCGAGGTACGACCATGAGATTCAAGAGGGTTTGCACAAGTACATAAAACGATTAGGGAAATAAAGATTCAATTCCGCAGATAACCGGTGTAAAATCAGATTTGATTAAGGTTCAAACATACTGTAAGGCCAATTGATGAGGAATAGAAGAATACGATCTAAATAGAGTTCAATCCAAATCAACGATTGAACTTCAAAGATGAGGTGATAAATAAACGCCGAAATTACCTCCATTGCAGATAGCAAAGCAGCACAATTTCTTAATAATAGAATAGATCCCTTGAGGGTATCACACCAAATCTCTATATATTATAAGGGATAATGGTATTTTGCTATCGGGACGGTCATCTACAATTTAGATATATAAAGAACAATCTAGATTAAGTCACTTATATGTGTTTTTCTTTTTCTTAGTTTTTCTAGGTTGGTCGGAGATCTACATTTTAGATACACAAAGAACGGTGGTGATTGGGTCTAACATTGCCCCACTCTTCGCCCTAATCTTCCCATTAATCTTCATCTCTACTCGAGCCATTTCGGTTTTCCTTACCATTACTCTTCTCATACCCCTAAAGCAGGAGCACATCTTATGTTTTGCATTCAAAGTCACAAGCTTTTCCATTCTCATTCAATGTAAATCAATTTTTCATTCATGAGTGTTTTTAGGCGTTTTTATTCTTAACAAAATAAATCTCTCACAAATTGGAGGTTGAGAAGTATCTCAGGTATCAGGTATGACTCACTCTTCTAATTAGGGATGATCTAAATTGTTGTTCTTACTTACACTAAATTTTCTGTTTGGTCTATTTCGATGTTTTCCCCCAAAATTTTAATTTGATTTTCCTTGGGTTTCTCAGCTGTTGATACAAAACATTAATTCAGTTTATACTGAAACGCCATCGTCAGCCAGGTATATAATGCAACTTCCCTCAGTCTCTAAAAATACGATTCTCTAAATTATTTATGTATCTCATTCTTACCTTCACGTACTTTTGGTTCATCGTCTAGCAGCTTAATTTTTTTTGTCCCCGAATGGATATATTTTGCGTGTTAGTATGTTGTAGGAGTGAGAGTAAAGATCCCGCACAACTAACGGTTTTTTATATATTTCGCAATACTTCTTTGCATTTCTCAATTCTTCTTTACAATTGCTAAATATTTGCGTATCATTAAATTCTTTAATTTTCGTGGATTTGTGATTTGCATTTCTTAATTCTTCTTTGCAACTGCTAAATATTTGCGTATCATTAAATTCTTTAATTTTCGTGGATTTGTGATTTGTTCCAGTTGACTCAAAACAATCAATGGAGGGAACATTTTTGGTTGGTTCAAACTCAATGAAAGGGACTTCTTTCTATGTAAGTTGTAATTGAATTTATCATTACTATATTTGTATTCTTGATTTTTGGGATGTTAATAATACGTGAAGTAAGAATAGCTTTTCCCTTTCAACTGTTTGTAAAATGTTTTGAGAAAATGTTTTTTATTTTCTTTATAAGATGTTATAGAACTCACGTCGCAGTTTTTCAAAAGTGGAAAATTGTTGTGTTTCAGTCTACAGTAATGGGGAAAGTACCTAATTTTATGTACTCACAAATTTCTTTTTAGATGACGGAAAGAGATGACCTGATCTTTATGGTATTTTTTTCCCTTATGTGTTGAGGAAGAAGTTGATATCGATGTATGCTAATGTAGATAGGTCAGAGGTGCATGTTAATGTAGGTCAGAGGTCCACAATGTACTGAGTTTATTCTAACTGAAGCTGTCAAAACCATTGTAATCTACTTATCTCTGGGTGTAATTATTTTATGTTTATAGAGTATCTTTCAACTCTCAGTAGGTATTGGAATTGGTAATTACACTTCTCCCTACAGTGAAAGAGGGGACCTGATCTATATGGTATTTTTCTTTTTTTCCTTATGTGTTGAAGAAGAAGTTGATATCGATGTATGCTAATGTAGATAGGTAAGAGGTATGTGCTAATGTAGGTCAGAGGTCCACAATGTACTGAGTTTATTCTAACTGAAGTTGTCAAAACCATTGTAATCTACTTATCTCTGGGTGTAATTATTTTATGTTTGTAGAGTATCTTTCAACTCTCGGTAGGTATTGGAATTGGTAATTACACTTCTCCCTACAGTGAAAGAGAGGACCTGATCTTTATGGTATTTTTCTTTTTTTCCTTATGTGTTGAAGAAGAAGTTGATATCGATGTATGCTAATGTAGATAGGTCAGAGGTGTGTGCTAATGTAGGTCAGAGGTCCACAATGTACTGAGTTTATTCTAACTGAAGTTGTCTAAACCATTGTAATATACTTATCTCTGGGTGCAATTATTTTATGTTTGTAGAGTATCTTTCAACTCTCCGTAGGTATTGGAATTGGTAATTACACTTCTCCCTACAGTGAAAGAGAGGACCCGATCTTTATGGTATTTTTCTTTTTTTCTCTATGTGTTGAAGAAGAAGTTGATATCGATGTATGCTAATGTAGATAGGTCAGAGGTGCGTGCTAATTTAGGTCAGAGGTCCACAATGTACTGAGTTTATTCTAACTGAAGTTGTCAAAACCATTGTAATCTACTTATCTCTGGGTGTAATTATTTTATGTTTGTAGAGTATCTTTCAATTCTCGGTCGGTATTTGAATTGGTAATTACACTTCTCCCTACAGTGAAAGAGGGGACCTGATCTTTATGGTATTTTTCTTTTTTTCCTTATGTGTTGAAGAAGAAGTTGATATCGATGTATGCTAATGTAGATAGGTCAGAGGTGCGTGCTAATGTAGGTCAGAGGTCCACAATGTACTGAGTTTGTTCTAACTGAAGTTGTCTAAACCATTGTAATCTACTTATCTCTGGGTGCAATTATTTTATGTTTGTAGAGTATCTTTCAACTCTCCGTAGGTATTGGAATTGGTAATTACACTTCTCCCTACAGTGACAGAGAGGACCTGATCTTTATGGTATTTTTCTTTTTTTCTCTATGTGTTGAACAAGAAGTTGATATCGATGTATGCTAATGTAGATAGGTCAGAGGTGCGTGCTAATGTATTTCAGAGGTCCAAAATGTACTGAGTTTATTCTAACTGAAGTTGTCAAAACCATTGTAATCTACTTATCTCTGGGTGCAATTATTTTATGTTTGTAGAGTATCTTTCAACTCTCCGTAGGTATTGGAATTAGTAATTACACTTCTCCCTACAGTGAAAGAGAGGACCTGATCTTATGGTATTTTTCTTTTTTTTTTTCCCTTATGTGTTGAAGAAGAAGTTGATATCGATGTATGCTAATGTAGATAGGTCAGAGGTGCGTGCTAATGTAGGTCAGAGGTCCACAATGTACTGAGTTTATTCTAACTGAAGTTGTCAAAACCATTGTAATCTACTTATCTCTGGGTGTAATTATTTTATGTTTGTAGAGTATCTTTCAACTCTCCGTAGGTATTGGAATTGGTAATTACACTTCTCCCTACAGTGAAAGAGAGGACCTGATCTTTATGGTATTTTTCTTTTTTTCTCTATGTGTTGAAGAAGAAGTTGATATCGATGTATGCTAATGTAGATAGGTCAGAGGTGCGTGCTAATGTAGGTCAGAGGTCCACAATGTACTGAGTTTATTCTAACTGAAGTTGTCAAAACCATTGTAATTTACTTATCTCTGGGTGTAATTATTTTATGTTTGTAGAGTATCTTTCAACTCTCGGTAGGTATTGGAATTGGTAATTACACTTCTCCCTACAGTGAAAGAGAGGACATGATCTTTATGGTATTGTTCTTTTTTTTTCCTTATGTGTTGAAGAAGAAGTTGATATCGATGTATACTAATGTAGATAGGTTAGAGGTGCGTGCTGATGTAGGTCAGAGGTCCAAATGTACTGAGTTTATTCTAACTGAAGTTTTCAAAACCATTGTAATCTACTTATCTCTGGGTGTAATTATTTTATGTTTGTAGAGTATCTTTCAACTCTCGGTAGGTATTTGAATTGGTAATTACACTTCTCCCTACAGTGAAAGAGAGGACCTGATCTTTATGGTATTTTTTTTCCTTATGTGTTGAAGAAGAAGTTGATATCGATGTATGCTAATGTAGATCAGAGGTGCGTGCTAATGTAGATCAGAGGTCCACAATGTACTGAGTTTATTCTAACTGAAGTTGTCAAAACCATTGTAATCTACTTATCTCTGGGTGTAATTATTTTATGTTTATAGAGTATCTTTCAACTCTCCGTAGATATTGGAATTGGTAATTACACTTCTCCCTACAGTGAAAGAGAGGACATGATCTTTATGGTATTTTTCTTTTTTTTTTTCTCTGTGTTGAAGAAGAAGTTGATATCGATGTATGCTAATGTAGATAGGTCAGAGGTGCGTGCTAATGTAGGTCAGAGGTCCACAATGTGCTGAGTTTATTCTAACTGAAGTTGTCAAAACCATTGTAATCTACTTATCTCTGGGTGTAATTATTTTATGTTCGTAGAGTATCTTTCCAACTCTCCGTAGGTATTGAAATTGATAATTACAATTCTCTCTACAATGAAAGAGAGGACCTGATCTTTATGGTATTTTTCTCTTTTTCTCTATGTGTTGAGGAAGAAGTTGATATCGATGTATGCTAATGTAAATAGGTCAGAGGTGCATGCTAATGTAGGTCAGAGGTCCACAATATACTGAGTTTATTCTAACTGAAGTCCACAATGCACGAGGGACATTTGGTAGAAGATAAGTGCGACAAATTAAACTCTGGAAGATAGATTGTGGTTTTTAACGGTAATGGGAATCGCCCTGTTGTTGGTGGAAGAACACAATGCAAGTTGGTTATCTTGCTGGTGACGCAAACAAAAGGTAAATCCATCTGGAAAAATTAGTTTAATGCACCTCATTTAATTCATGATATTTTAATTTCGTAGGTGGAATTGGAACTATTTTTGGCCTGAAGGGCATACATTGGCTGTCTTTGCCTAAGGTATTATCTCATTAACTAAAAGCTAAATTTGTTTTCTATCATCACAAATTGTCAATCATCTCCTGAAGATTGATTACCTAAAGCTGAGTGCTGCAGTTCTCATGATCATACAAAGAACAATTTCAATTAGTAATGCCGTTGGCCAAAAATACAGGCAGGCTTAAAAAATGTTGCGTGGAATGGACTCAGCAAACAATATTATCCATAGCACAACAACTGATCAGACTCATGCAACAGCTAATGTGATGTATGCTGAAGTACTGTCAAAAGGTACATCGGCAATTTTGAAATATAATAAATACATTTCACACACTGGATGAACTCTAGCTATAAGCACGCACATAGGGGTCTTCTACATCATCCCGAGGAGTTCTATATTATGGGCAGAGAGATAAAATTCGAGAATGTGTTTGGATGGCGAAATACTCACTTACCTTCGCGCACTTAACTTCTTTGCAGGTCTACAAATGAAAGTGTTACCCATCCTTGAATGAAGTCGACTAACCTCATGGCGGAAACTGGAACAGAGAGAATATGCCAGCCCAAAAAAAAAATGATAATTGTGCACGACTTTAGGGATGGCGAGCAGAAAAAGAAAAACCTGTGCCTTGCATCTAACGGTCTATATTTTCCATCATTTATTTTCAGTACGTCATTGGGTAATTGAGCTGTAAAACTGGGATTCACATTGTTGGCGAATGAATTATAGTTTCTACTTTATAGAATAATGTTCATACGATAATGAAGAATTAAATAAAATTAAGATAGTGCATCATAACATCCAGTGCCACCAAATAGGGAGGTCCCTAAAGAGAATTCAGCTATGTTGGCAAGTACTATAAACTTGAGGCATATTAATGATCCCCTCATCGTATGTTTGCCTGCTTAAACCTATGTAATGTGTAAGGAAATAATCTCAAATTGCATGGCCGTATATACATGGAACATAGTAAATGAACTGTAACTATTGTGATCCTCATTATCATCACCAGGCCTCACATATTGTATTTGAGAACCACTACGACGCACAGTAAACAAGGCTACCTGTCATTTAGATTGATGGTAAATATACTTTTAAGTTCCATTTGATGAACAAATAATACAACCTTTTGGAAAGGGTTTCGGACAACTAAACACTGATTCGTTTCCTTTGCCAATCCACAGCTAAAAGTACTACGCATAATTGGATGCTCCCTACTAAAAACATGTTAATGGCGGAGTCAAACTGCAACCGAAAGGAGAGGCATGGGAAAAAAAATATACCAATGAAGCTTATTTTGAGCATCAAATCGCGAATATGAGAAACATCGTATCAGGTTGTGAGGTCGCACTAAGGAGTAGCACAACCCAAATCCCGTGTCGTCACGGCACGGGTCATATCCCAGTCTATCTTACAAAAACAAATGGTTTTGACACCACCTAACGGTTCTGGATGGTTATTTTTAACTTATCGACGGTTCATATTCCTTCCAAACTGCCTCTCGGTGCAAGAGATAAATCTCGGCTGAGAATTAACCCACCTCCAACGCTCCCATCCGACGTATGCGAGTAATTCAAAACGGTTTTGAGCGGGAATCAATGAAAAACGCATCAATGGGAATCAATGTCTCCCTCATTGTCATTTATAGATCAAAAATAAAACGCATCGAAGTAACTCAGTGTTGTTCCTTCAAAGATGAATCTAAATTATAAAACCACACACAGACTATCTCAATCCTAAAACCAGGTATGACTTTCTCTCTTTCTCATTTGGGCATCTGAAATTAGGTTTCTTATGTCACTTTGATTTGATTGCTACAATTCTGAATATGGATTTAATTTGAAAAAAAATTATGCATTAATGGATAATTTTTGTCTTCAAATTTGAGGAGAGTCAGTTTTTGAAATTGTTAGAGTTTCTTTGTAGTCCATTATCTGGGCTTATGGAAGCTGCTACTATTGCTCTTTCTAATTGGGGACTAAGTATTTTTACTTCTTTTATTTAATATTCGGATGAGATTCAACCTAGGCATGACAATACTGGAATCATCCTTCTTCGTGCTATGAATATTATTTGGGACTGCTCCATTGCAGTGTCCGTCTCTTGCATACCATCAATTTCATCATGTGTTGTGCTACTCTACTACCTACAAATCATCATCATAGATAATTGTGATTTCTGATTCTTTACCTTCCTTTCTATAGTTAATTCTCTCAGCCACAATGGAAGAATTGAAAGCTTTTTCTTCGTTGTAAGTCGCTCTTCATTCACTTGACCATCCATGGCATGGTAAGTCTAACAAATATGGAAAACAAATTACCTTCATACCCCCCCCCCCAAAGAAAAAATAATCTGCGTATTTTATTTTGTCCTAATCCTAGGATGGACTATTTGTGAACTTCACATCTTTCTTGATCACACGTCCTGAGATTTTTGTTTTCATTATCATTAATTATCTATTATCTTAGAAATGCAGCCTCTTCCGACGTTAGTAGGTTTGAGCCATTTTACTAGTAAAGCACACTGTAGCAGCATCCATGAGAGGATAGAATGGTTGCAAACTACATTAAAAAAAGCATTGCATTACATGTTCAGCAGAGCCCTGATTTTGAAAAAATCCATTTCCCTTTCTCTTATTTACGGAAAAGTTATGGAATGCAAAACGTACCACAAAATGGATGAGGACCAGGGTGAAACTCCACCTGTAGTGTTGATTCATGTCATGCGAACTCAGACTTAAACATCATTCGTGAGAAATCGCAATCACCTTATATATAGATATCACAATCACCTTATATATAGATACCAAAAATCTTATGGAGAAAACACTGTTAAGAATACCAAAGATATCGGTCTCAAAGACTCTCAACAGAGTCAGTCGTCTGACCTAGTTATTAGCCAAAGTTTCTAGCCTATGTTTACGGCATGATAAGTCTTTTAAGTTTGTTAAACTCTGAAACAAATCTGTAACAATCTTTGAATATCTTCGAGTATAAATAAATCATCAATCTCCACTGCTTAAGTGTGGAAGTTATTCTACCAAATATCATGTTCTAAGTTGGTATCAGGAGGGTTCGATCCCTCGCTCTTCCGCTGTGTTAACAAATATAGGTGTTTGTTTTCACCCATATCTCCAGTTCCATCACCTACTTTACTCACATCATCCATCCATTTTACCTACAACACAAATTTCTATCACCAGATCATAACTATTCACCACCACCATTAACATCATTTGCTGCTAAGAAAGCTTGTTTGAATGTCTCTGCTAGTAGCAAGGCAACTGGACAGAGTCTTTTGTTTGATGTATCAACACTTTAGATCTGGTACTAAAAACATTCTTAAGAACCAGTTCTAAACAAATTTCAATATCTTTCAACTTCCAGTTCTAAACAAAACATTACTATTACCAATTATATCTGTTAACCAACACAGATCAATACTACCAATTGAAGAGGTATTTCGACTATCTCACACTACCATTTGAAGAGGTATTTTGACTATCTCACACTATGAATTTGAAGAGGAACACCAATTTTCTCATACAAAAGGGCTATCTTCACCACGATTCCAGTACATTAGAAGCAAGTTGCACATTCGCCAGCTCCAGTACAACTTGAGGGGGAATGTTAAGAATACCAAAAATATCGGTCCCAAAGACTCTCAACAGAGTCAGTCGTCTGACCTAGTTATTAGCCAAAGTTTCTAGCCTATGTTTTTACGGCATGATAAGTCTTTTAAGTTTGCTAAACTATGAAACAAATCTGTAACAATCTTTGAATATCTTCGAGTATAAATAAATCATCAATCTCCACTGCTTAAGTGTGGAAGTTATTCTACCAAATATCATGTTCTAAGTAACACCATGTAAACTTCGATAACCAAGAACATGAACAACATGTAAACTTCCTCACTTCTTCCTAACTAAACCCTTCAAAAGCCTGCTATTTAAAGAGGACCAAATACCATTAGCATAACTTTTTTATCCTATGACATAATAATATAGTTAAACGGATTGGTAAATTTTGACAAGAATTCTTTTCATATACATGAAATTCTGACTGATCTTTATCTTTTTCTGATTAGTTTGCAGAACCAACTCCAAGGGGTCTTTGCAGTGAACAATTCTTATAAATAAATGTTTCCTTCAGATGAACCAAGGGGTCTTTGCAGCGACTGAACAATTCATATAAACAAGTGTTTCATTCAGATTCTTGGTGTTCCTACTATAGTGTTAGGCTACATATGGGATGACTGCTCTCTTTGTCACACACACCAGCCTCATTTTAAAACACCTATCTACTTTTTCGGATCCAACAACAACATTTAAGGCAGTCTGATTTTCACTGAATTGCAACCAGGCACGGTTCTATCACACTAGAAGTCATGATGCACGATAGAAATTAAGAATTCTCAACTAAGATTACAACTCAATGACATGTAACCCTATATGCAGTTAACAATTAACCTATGTGTACCAGTTACAGGTACATGTTTCTTAATGGGTGTCTATCATGTTACGGAAAAAAAACCAACTCAAAATACAATAAAGAATATGGTAAATCTCTTTGTCTAATCTTGCTGTCTATTTCGATAGTGTCGCTGGTGATTTTGCAGCTGCTATGTATCTGTTGCAATTTTTTTCTTTGCTCTCTCAGTCTCTGGCTATCTCCCATTTCTTTTAGGACTGACTGCTCGACAAAATAAAAGGGTGACGCAAAATACTTTTGTTAGTTTATGCTTGCTAGCGATATTGATCAAATTGTGCTTAAATTTTTAGAAATTGTATAATACCCTTTTCTGCGTAAGTATGTAGTAGTATTTGATTTCATTGTAGGATTCAATGCTTTTGTGAAGTTATAAAGTTAAGCTTAGAAAGATATAGGCATGTTAAAACGGATCATCACTTGAACATTTTGAGGTCTATATATCATTGGTGATATAATGGTGTGTAAATTTGTAATCTTATTTTTAAATGTATTTAGAATTGTTGTTAGTCGTCGTTCGCAGAGATAGATCCATTTGAGAGTCAATCAGCCACACCCTTACCAGTTACAATTATAGTTACAGTTACATTTTCAGATTCATGTTTATTCCTGAAGACGAATAAAAGAAGGGATAGATACAATGGAGTTGGTTACTTAGAGAAGAAGATGAAGAGACTTCTTGCTTCATTTTTACTTTAACTTTTGTTTGGATAGTACTACGTGGCTGTTGTTGGGTTAGACCCCTAAATTTTCATCTATTCCATTATGGGGTCATATGCTTCAGTTATTGGTTCTATGGTTTGATAACAAGGATGTTACATTCTTTTGTATGCTCATCCTCAACATGCTTAGTATGCCATATCTCTCATTTTCATGTGATGGTGGTTTTTATTTCAGTCATGTGTATGCTTCATCGCTATGCTACTGCAAGACAAATGGTTTACTCTGCTGCAGCCATTTACCTTTTCTTACGTTGGAGTTGTTACAACCATGGGAAGCCATCGTTGTGCTAAAAGATACTGCAGGAAACCTTAACTTTTGTCAGTTGACGCACTTACATAAGACTCCATCGCTGTTCTAAAATCTAGACTGCTAAGAAATTTTACTGCACCCATGGATACTAACGTACGTTATTGGCAGCAAAGCAAATGAAATTAGAGCGCATAATTGTTCGGAATAATCTCAATTAAAGTGGGCCAATCAAATACCATCTGGTGGGATGGTTGGCGAGAAATTATAATGGTTACGTGATTGTATAATGGCCTTTTAAGTAAGTGATTAAAGATATGGCATGATGAATTCAAAATGATGGCTGATAGAAAATGCATGCATCGGTGAATTAAGGACATCCCGCGCTGTGATGCCATTAGCATCTTTGCAGGTAAGTGAAGTGAAGGGAAACCCATACGATTTTTTCCCGGATATACCATAAACAATGATGGGCGTTTTTTTTGTTGGGAAAGAGTCACATAGTTAGAGGGTAGCTGTGACTTATCTATAGAATAACTAGATAAATAGCGACTATAGTAGACAAAAAAATGATCAACTTTCTCGGATAAATTTTTGATGTGGGCGTTTTTTGATGGGGGCATGAGGGACAAATCAGGAGTTGACATGTGTTTTGCATATTAATTGATTTCAACAAATTTTGTTTCAAAAAAAACAAGACAAGTTTATTTTTTGAGAAAATATTGGTTATCTTAATTGCTTATATTTTATTTTTGATATTTTTGGAAGCAAAATTAGTTGAATCAATTAATATGAAAAACACATGTCAACTCCTTATTTGTCCCTCATGCCCCATCAAAAAACGGCCACATCAAAAATTTATCCCAACTTTCTCTCACATTGGATGGACCGCGCACCACGTGGATTAAGTGAGGCTAGGCTTTGGGTCCTTTCATGTTGAGAGTAAAATTTTCTGGGTGTTTTTCTTTCGGTTTTCTCCAACTTCTGTCAAACATATTTGAAAAAAATTAGTAGCAAAATGTGATAAGAGAAAGAAATAGTAGTTTATGGAACAAAAAGTTGAAATTTATATTTAGGTTTTAATTCTCCTATTACATGGGCTAAACTTATATAAATTAGACATTACATTAGTTAATCACACTTATTGATGGGCTAAAAACACAAAATTCACAAATTGCCTATAATTAAATTTTAGTGATCCAAAATCAGGGACAGGTTATAGCCTTGGACCTGCCCCGTCCCTACAGTACAAGTGAGTTAATGGAGTTTGACGGAAGTTAATGAAGTTTGATCTACGGGGAGAAATCCCGGAGTCATGGCGAAAGCTTTTGCATGACCATGAAACTATGCTAAGAGAAGTAGTTTGTAGATGATCTTAGGAGGATTTTATTATTCTCTGCACGCGTTAATCTACATGTGCAATAAGTTAGGACAAATAAAAAACATTAGATTCTCTTTTTTATTCGGAAATGAAGATATTTGCAATTTATTTAATGACATGCCTACTAAAGAACTTGGGTAGGCGAGGTTTCCACCTAAATTGTGCAGAGTAGACCAAAAGAAGTTTTGTGCTATTTTCGAGTGCAACAGGCGATATACTATATTTTAAACCTTAAGCATTTTTAATCCTTTTTGAAGAAAAAAAGAAAGATCAAATAACGAGTACAAAGAAGGATGAGGATTTTTACAAGCCCTATATTTGTTTGTTTTTTTGACAATTCCATTAGTCCTTCCTCATTTTGTATTGTTTGGTGGAAGAAACCAGAAACAGATCAAAAGTTATTTTTGAAGATAATACAAATATATCAAAATTTACGACCCAAACACGACATAACTCAAAATGATATGGGCATTGCTAGACACACCGAGCATTTCAACCGTGAATGCTCCCAAAGAAAAATCCAATGGTCCCCTTGCAGCGTTCTTAACATCGAGATTTTTGCGTGCAAAAGTGAGGTCCATTTTCTATTTCACTCGGTGGGCGATCTCGGTGCATAAATTCGGTGAATCTATCATTTTCCAAATGATATACTCCGTTTTAAGGAAAATGGTATTTTCACATTTTAGCTTTTGCCTAAAAATAAGCTATATTGAAAAGGTGAAATTACCATTCTTTCTGAAACTAAGGGAGTATGACATATTTTAAGAGAAACATTAAATATATTCCAAACAAATGTTAATAAGATTAAATTAAACAACAACGTTAACAGGCTAGGATCTGTGTCGTAACCTCTAGACTTTTGTGTTTTCTCTAGACTTTTCTTCAGTTTGCAGCTTTTATATATATTGTTAACGTTTTGAAGTAACGACTTCTGCATTTAAAAACAGTATGCAACTTTTACATACATCGTTATAACTTACAAATTTATTACAATTTTTATTAAATTGCTAAGAGATAAACTACCAAAAGGCACCATATATCAAAAACAAGAAACAAAATGTAGATGTTATCTACGTAAAAGAAGAAAATTCATAGATCGGTGTTATTGACAACAAAAAAAAACCCGGGCCGTTAGGGCACGGGTCATATCCTAGTTAGCAAACAAATCTAAACTGTATCCGTAGGGCCGATGGAATCAATGATCTAGCCGGAAAAAACCAGCAGATCAATGAAAATTGTTTTAGGGTTTTGAAAAAACTAAAAGGTAAACCGGTTTGTAAAGGGAAAGCGACTCTCATTGAAAAGGGTTCCTACGTGATAGACACAATTTTGTGTCGAATTGTCCTCAGTGTCTCTGTTGTTAGTGCTTGATTTTGTACTTATTATGGTGTTTTTATGTTTGTGTAGGTGTTTTTGGAGAAATACACTTGTGTGGAAAAAGTTGCTCAAAAAGTGCTATTTGGAACCCCGGAGGAGATTTGCTATTCGGACTCTCAGTTTGGATAAGGGTCAACTCAATTACTAAGGGGCACCTTATTGACTATTTGCACACAGTGCGCCAGTCACTATTCACACCCCTACTCTGGATAGGGGGCTACCCATCTTCATCGTTCAAAATTCCAGTTCTGGCGGGAAACTGTTGCAGTTGAAGAACATATTAGGGCTTGATTTTTGGGCGTGCTAGAAGTAGACTCAATGGCTGAAACTTCATGGTTCGACTTGATTGATCTTAACAGGCATGGTACGATCAATGTTTTGGGTTAGAATTGGCTGGAAACTCAGATTACGTAATTCAGGGAGTTACCTATTTTATAAACCCGTTAATGGCTATTTTGGTTTTGGACGACTTCTAGGGAGATTACAACACTACAATTGGTTGGATTGGGCCTGTTTCAGCTTAACAGGACTGGTAAGTCCATCAGAACCGGTGAATTTGGGATACATCATCGGAGAGAAGAAAACAGGGAGTACCTGTACAAAGTGAGACAATCACGGGATTTTATGAGCTGTAGTGAGTTTTAAACATGTACGGCAGAGTTAAGCAACCATTTGGAGCGTGTAGAAGATAAGTATGGAGATTTTACAGCTGCAGAGCGAGTGAAAATCAAAATCAGAGGAAGAAAAATCCATACCCTGCAAGGAGAATAATGAAGAATATTTTGCAATCAAGACGAGATATATTGTTATTGAGATGTATAAATAGGCTGCTGTGATGTTGTAGAAGGGCGACAGAGAGTTTGGGGAGAACTGGGAGAAGACAGAGGTGAGAACCGAGTTGCAGAGAAAAATTTTCTGCTGCTTCATGGGAAGAACATAAGACCCTCTGTTATAGTCCTTCATGCTACAGTGATTGCGACGCATATTTGACAGTCGTATAAGCTTCAGTTTCAGTGATAGTTTACTATTATCGTTCTTTGCAATTGTTGGTTTGTAATAAATATAATTGTTATAAACCCGGATTTAATTATTTTTTCCCCATTTCATCATTTGTGAACCATTTTTTGAGCATTAATTAATTATTTGAGAGAGTTTTCACCATGATAAGCGGCTACATTACCCGGTGACTGAGGCAAATGAGGAAACTATTCATTCATGCTTGATTGGTAATTTCTTTAATTATTTATTTTATTTATTTCACTAGGATCAACATAAAGATAAAATTGGTTTTCTTAATTAGTTGTGAATCAATTCGATGTGTTATGCTTATAATCAATTCTTTGATAATTCATGCTTAGGGATTACAATTCAATATTTGGACACCTTATAGACTAATAGTGAATTAACGAGAAAAAGAGCTTGATAATAATTTCAGAAATATCGTTGTAAACCAGTCAAATAGAAGGAATAGTGGAATCCGGAGCCTTAGTCCATTTTTAATTCTTGAAATCACTTTTTACATTAAGTTTTCTTTATTTTTAAGTTTTATAAGTCTAAAATCTATTGCTTTCACAAGTCTCAATGAACCTATTACTACAACTCAATTGAAAATCACATAATTTTTTGGCGCCGCCGACGCGGACTTGTCTTTAGGCTAGAGTTTTTAGATTTTTTTTTTTTAGGTTTTTATTTGTTCTTCTTTACGTTTTTGGGTTTTTGTCTTTTCCTTACAGATTTTGGAATTTGGAGCGAAAGAAAATTTTTCCAAAGCTTTTGGTGAATACTTAAAGATTTGGAGTAAAAGCAAAGCGAAAGGAGCGAAAAAAAGAAGAAAAAATTAATTAAAAAAGAGAGAGAGAGATTTTTTTTTTTTTTAGAATTTTTTTTTTTTTTTATTTTTTCTTTTGCACTATTTTTGGACTGGACTGTGGACTTTGGGACTTTTTTTTTTTAAAACCCTACGGAAGGGTAGTTTAAATATAAACTGTTTGCAGAGAAGGACGGCGATTACGATATCGCCTCGGCCCCTCGGGTTCGATGACATAGGAGTCGTGGCCCGAGTCGACTTCAGCGGTTCATCCCCGTCTGGAGGGAGGTAAGTTTGTCGAAACACTCGCGAATCCCCTGTCAGCGAGTTTACTGTATTCTTCGTTTTGCAATATGCTGAGGAATTGAAAACGCTGCTTTAATTTCCTAGTAAAGGGAAGGACTGGCCATACAAGATAAGGGTTCGGATTTCATCACCGTTCTTCTTGCCCGCCTTAGGAAAACGAAACCAAACGCGAACCTAAGCCTAAAATTTGACTAGAACGAGACCTATAGGGTAACGAGCTTAATAGGAAAGTCTTCGAAAAATATTGGTTACTCTTTTGAGCATACTTTGAAGTTCATGATGGTTTCTGTGAGTTGAATACGCCGCCTTGTAACGCCGGTGAGGCCTTGGGTATCAAAGCTCCACCAGCTTCCCTCGTCTATTCAACTTATTTAACTCGGATTGATTCCAGAGGTTTGCTAAATTGTAACGATTCCTTTCGAAAGATAGAAGCTGGTCTAGAAACAATCTAAGTGGAGCCATCATGCTTTTTGTTTGCTAGAAATCTTTAGGTTTGCTTTGGTGGAGTCAGCCTGCTTTGTGTTTGCTTAGAACCTCCCTTCCTTTAGGATTCTTTTTTTCTTTTTTTGTTTTTCTAGTGTATGCCCGAGGTCATTAGACGGGCTTGGAAAAGAGATAATCTAGGTCGATTGATTAGTGAAAAACCTAGTAGTTCTTCTTGTGAAGGGGGGAGCTCGAAGACTCTTCTTTTGAGAGCCCTGTTTTTGGAAACTTCAGTTTTGAGAATCTGTCTCTTCGTGAGGAAAATACCCCTAGTACTTCAGCGTGGCCACGATGGCAACTTTGAAAGATTACATGTTCCCAACTAGGTCCACCCGAGCTTCGTGCATTAAATTGCCAGCCACTACGGCTAATTTCGAGATAAAACCTAGTATTCTTCAGATGATCCCTATATTCTTAGGGAAAGATGATGAGAACCCTTATTTTCATATTAGGGACTTTGAGGAAATTTGTGGGACAATTAGAATAAAAGACCTTACTGATGAAGTCTTGAAACTTAAGATGTTTCCCTTTTCCTTGAGAGATAAAGCCAAGACCTGGCTGAACAACCTACCATCTGAATCCATTGAAACATGGCAGGAACTTATTGCTGCTTTCTATATGAAATTCTACCCTAAGCATAAAACTGCGTCTGTTAGGCAGAAAATTAGTGCTAGTGTGCAACAAGAGGGAGAGTCTCTTTATAGGTTTTTAGAGAGATTCAATGATCTCCTATCCCAGTGTCCTCACCATGGATTTGATAAGATGAAACTCGTAGAGATTATTTATGATGGTTTAGACTATTCAACCAAAGCCATGGTTGAGTCTATGTGCGCTGGTGAGTTCACTAGTAAAAGTGTTGATGATGCTTTTACCTTCTTAGGAGCTGTCGCTGAAAAATCCCAACAGTGGGAGTCTTGTGTTGAACCCCCCAAAAGACTCTTGGTCAATAGAAGTAGCACCAATGTGGTAGATACAAGCTTCGGGTCTGATGCTAAGTTTGCTGCTTTGTCTAGAAGGTTAGAAGCTTTGGAATTGAATCATCCTAAACATAGGTCTCTTGTTGAACCTGATGATAGGTTTAGAGCCTCTCAAGTGTCTAGTTGTGGAGTAGAACCCAATAACTCGTTTTGGGAAGGTCAGGTTAGTGAAGAGCAAGCCCATGCTGTCTATAACAATGCTAGGTTTGAGAACCGTCAAAGTTTGACCCATACTCAGAGACTTACAACCCTGGTTGGAGAAACCATCCTAATTTTTCTTGGTCTAAGGGTCAGAATCAAGGACAGTCTAGTAATTCTTAGCCTCCCCCAGGTTTTGGTTATGCTAAGAACTCTTCAGGTCAACCCCAGTTTCAGAATGAGAAAAATATCTCCACCTTAGAAGAAACTCTTACTATGGCAAAGAACCATGAGATGTTATCAAAGAACCACTATGGTTTTCAAGAAGAAACCAGGCAGAATTTTAAGAATAATTCCCAGTCTCTTGCTAAATTAGAACTTTAAGTCGGCCAAATATCTAAGTTTCTTAGTGAAAGAGAAGATGGAAGGTTCCCTAGTCAAACTGATCGTAACCCTAAAGGAGAGAAATCGTATAATCATTTGAATTCTATTACAACCCTTAGGAGTGGAAAGAAAGTTGACAATAAGGTTGCCATGCCTGATAGTGAACATGTTGTAGTTCACCCTTCTGAGCCAGAAAATGAGGAGACTGATAGAGTATCCAAAGAGACCAATGAGGGTCCTGCTGAGCCCGACTTTGTTCCCAGAGGGAGTCCAACTTTAATGATATATTGGAGGTTTTTAAGCAGGTTACTATCAACCTCCCATTGTTAGATGCGATTAAGCAGATTCCCGCTTATGCCAAGTTTCTTAAGAATATATGTACGCTAAAGCGAAAACTTAGTGTCCATAAGAAAGCCTTCCTAGCTAGTCATGTGAGTTATATTATTCAGAATACCAATACTCCTAAGTATAAAGACCCAGGGTCCCCTACTATTTCTTTCACAATAGGTAAATACCATGTCGAGAAATCTTTGCTTGACTTAGGAGCCAGTGTGAACTTACTCCCATACCATGTGTACCTTAAGCTAGGACTTGGTGGGATGAAACCTACCCAGATGACACTTCAGTTAGATGATAGGTCCGTTAAAATTCCTCGTGGTGTGATCGAGGATGTTCTTATTGAGGTCGACAAGTTTATATATCCAGTGGATTTTGTTATCCTAGATACCCAACCTGTCCCTGACCCAGAGAACCAAATACCAGTGATTTTAGGTCGCCCGTTTTTAGCTACATCCAATGCGATCATTAACTGTCGAAATGGTATTATGAATTTGTCTTTTGGTAATATGACTATTGAGCTGAACATTTTTAATATTAGTAAGCTACCCTCTGAACTAGATGACTCGAGCATAGAAGAGGTGAACATGATAGGAACATTAGTCGAGGAGTCATTACCAAACACTTTGTTAGAAGATCCATTAGAGAAATGCCTAGCCCACTTTGGGATTGATTTTTGATGACGATGTGATTAATGAGGTGAATGCTTTGTTAGATTCAACCCCTTTGATAGACACTAGTAATGGCTGGAAACCTAAGTTCGAACCTCTACCCGTTTCTAAGTCTACCCTAGTTCCTTCGTTAGAAAAGCCTCCTAAGTTGGACCTTAAACCATTACCAGATTCCCTGAAGTATGTGTTTTTAGGCCCATCTGAAACTTTACCTGTGATTATAGCATCCGACTTGGATAGTGATCAGGAAAGTAGGCTAGTGACCGTCCTTCAGAATAACAAGGAAGCTTTAGGGTGGACCATAGACATTAAGGGTATAAGTCCTACTGATTGTATGCATCATATCTATTTAGAGAGTGACACCAAACCTTCTAGGGAGATGCAACGTCGACTGAACCCTAATATGAAAGAAGTAGTTCGAACCGAGGTTCTTAAGCTGTTAGATGCAGGCATTATCTACCCCATTTCAGACAGTAAGTGGGTCAGCCCCGTTCAGGTTGTTCCCAAGAAATCCGGTATTACTGTAGTCCAGAATGATAACAATGAGTTAATCCCAACCCGGGTGACCACGGGTTGGCGTGTCTGTATTGACTATAGGAAATTGAACAAGGTCACTAGGAAGGACCACTTTCCCCTTCCCTTCATCGACCAAATGCTAGAGAGATTAGCTGGACGTAGCCATTATTGCTTTTTAGATGGATACTGGTTATAATCAGTTGTCATAGCCCCAGAAGACCAAGAGAAAACCACTTTTACCTGTCCCTTTGGTACCTTTGCGTATAGACGCATGCCTTTCGGGCTATGTAATGCCCCTGCGACCTTTCAGCGTTGTATGTTGAGCATATTTTCTGACATGGTAGAACGGTTCTTAGAGGTCTTTATGGATGATTTTTCAGTGTTTGGTTCGTCTTTCGATGAGTGCTTGCATCATTTGTCATTAGTTTTGACTAGGTGTAAGGAAAAGAATTTAGTGCTTAATTGGGAGAAATGTCACTTCATGGTTCGTTCAGGAATTGTTCTAGGGCATATCGTATCTTCGAAGGGTATAGAGGTAGATAGAGCCAAAGTTGACCTTATTAAAACTTTACAGGTCCCAAAAACCGTAAGAGATATTAGGTCATTCTTAGGGCATGCAGGTTTTTATCGTCGATTCATTAAGGATTTTAGCTTGATTTCTAGACCTCTTTGCAATTTGCTTGCAAAAGACGTTAAGTTTGTCTTTGATGATGCTTGTTTAGAGGCTTTTGAGAAGCTTAAGAATTTACTCACTACCGCCCCCATAGTCCAGGCACCCAACTGGAACCTACCCTTTGAGATCATGTGTGATGCTTCAGATTATGCTATTGGTGTTGTGCTAGGTCAGCGAGAAAATAAGTTACTTCATGTGATTTACTATGCTAGCAAAACTCTGAATGATGCCCAGTTGAACTATACCACTACGGAGAAGGAACTATTAGCTATTGTGTTTGCCTTAGACAAGTTTAGATCCTACCTCTTAGGTTCTAAGGTCATAATCTTTACTGATCATGCTGCTTTGAAGTATTCTTTCCAAGAAGGATACTAAACCTAGATTGATTAGATGGATCCTATTGTTGCAGGAATTTTCCTTAGACATTAGATAAAAAAGGTGCAGAAAATGTAGTAGCAGACCACTTGTCTAGGCTTGTTGTGGATACCCTTAATGATTCTCCTCCTGTTAGGGATAGTTTTCCTGATGAACAACTGTTCTTTGTTACCCAAGCACCTTGGTATGCGAATATAGTGAATTATCTTGTTACTGGTCGAATGCCCCAACATTGGGGTAAACAAGATCGTTCTAGGTTTTTAGCCGAGGTGAAGCACTTCTTTTGGGATGATCCTTATTTGTTTAAGTATTGTCCAGACCAGATTATTAGGAGATGTATACCTGAGAGTGACCAGTAGTATTATTTCCTTTTGTCGTGATCATGCTTGTGGGGGTCACTTTAGTGCTAAGAAGACTACTGCTAAGATATTGCAGTGTGGATTCTATTGGCCTTCGTTGTTTAAAGACTCCCATAGTCACTGTGTTACTTGTGAGCGTTGCCAGAAATTAGGAACCATTTCCCATAGGAACATGATGCCCTTGAACCCTATTTTAGTTGTTGAGATCTTTGATGTGTGGGGTATTGAATTTATGGGTCCGTTTCCTAATTCTTTTGGTAACTTATACATCATTGTCGTTGTAGACTATGTATCTAAGTGGATTGAGGCGGTTGCATGTAAAACCAATGACCATATGGTTGTGGTTGAGTTCTTGAAAGATAATATACTTACAAGTTTTGGTACACCGCGTGCTATAATTAGCGATGGAGGGTGACACTTTTGTAATGGACCTTTTAGGATTTTGATGAAGAAATATGGTATTACACATAAGGTAGCTACCCCGTATCATCCACATACCAGTAGTCAAGTAGAGGTTTCCAATAGGGAGATAAAACGTATATTAGAGAAAACAGTTAATCTTAATCGGAAAGACTGGTCGTCTAGGCTTACTGATGCCTTATGGGCTTACCGTACTACGTTTAAGACCCCCATTGGAATGTCACCTTATCGACTTATGTATGGCAAGGCATGTCACTTACCTGTTGAGTTAGAACATAGAGCATATTGGGCTGTTAAGCAGCTAAATTTTTCACTCGACAAGGAAGGAGCCCATAGGAAACTCCAGCTCAATGAGTTGGAAGAAATTCGTAGAGATGCATACGATAGTGCTAAGGAGTATAAGAAAAAAATGAAACTTGTGCATGATAAGAATATTTTAAGAAAGGCATTTTCTCCAGGTCAAAAAGTTCTTTTGTATGATACCCGCTTGCATCTTTTCCCTAGGAAGTTACGTTCTCGGTGGACGGGTCCTTTTATTATTTGCACTGTCTTTCCTCACGGAGCTGTTGAGATCGACACACCGGATGGTAGTAGTTCTTAGAAGGTTAAAAGTTAGATATTGAAACCCTTTTTAGAGCTCTTTCCTACAGGTGATGTTGAGGAGGTCCCTCTAGAGGACCCTGCTTACCCTTGATTGACCATCGAGGCGATTGTATGTTGTATGTTAGTTTTTGGTTCCTCTATTCACCAAGGTACTATCTTTCCTACTTCTCTCTTTAATGATTCCCCATGTTACTTTACTTTTTGGTATTGCGCTTTCATTAGAAACATTGAGGACAATATTAGATTTAAGTTTGGGGGTGGGGAAGAAACTTTTTGTTAGCTTTTAGTTGCAATAAATAAACTCCAGAGCTTAGAAATTTATGCTTATTAGGGTTGTCACTAACCAATCTAAGTGGATGGGAACATCTTGGTTGTAGGAGTTGAGGAACCAATCTGATTAAATGGAAACATCTAAAGAGTCTATTCATAAAAGAAAAGATCTCAGGTGTTAGAATTATAAAAAAACATGGTAGTTTCGCCATATCTCGTCAAATCCTAATCCCTTCTGTTTTTGTTTCTTAGGTAATTTGGTGGGGCACACGATTCAAGTTCTTACCATTGCTAGGTGAAATAGAGTGATTGAGATACCAAAAAAAAAAAAGAGTTGAGACCAGACCATCAGACCAACCGGAATAAATTCTATAAAGTCGACCACTGGTGCCCTTGTATATGCCAGTTGTGTTGACCTAGAGTTAGGTTTATCGACCACTGGTCCCCTTGTATATGCCAGTTGTGTTGATATTAGTCAGACCGGTATCTCAGTCCATTAGGATAGGTTCATCTTGGCAGAGGACTTCAGACAGATATGGGAAACACCGTTCACTTTAAAGCATCGATTTTTTCTCTTTATCCATCTTCTTAATCTTTCCATGTGATTGGTTGACTCCGGTTATGATGTCCAGAAACTATCTGAGTAAAACTCTGTCACTTATATATGAATTTTAGTATGCTGAGTGCAAACTCGTGTACAACAATTGGAATTTCGCATCAGGGTACTTCCTCCTGTAGTCAATGAGAGTATGCCAACCAGGGAGATTCTTTAGTGCCTTCCAAGGTTCTGCGTAGATAGCTAGGGTCTGGAGTAAAGGTTTTGTGGGTACACCTCTGGTAAACCCTCCGGAGACAACACTCCGCCGCTAGGGACACCTAGAAGTTTAACGTCTTGCTGCACGTGCTAAGTGTAGTCATTTTATTTTCTAGATTAGTTTTGCTCGAGGACTAGCAAATAATAAGTTTGAGGGTATTTGATAGACACATTTTTGTGTCGAATTTTCCTTAGTGTCTCTATTGTTAGTGCTTGATTTTGTACTTATATGGTGTTTTTATGTTTGTGTAGGTGTTTTTGGAGAAATACACTTGTGTGGAAAAAGTTGCTCAAAAAGTGCTATTTGGAACTCCGGGGGAGATTTGCTATTCAGACTCTCAGTTTGGATAAGGGGCACCTCAATTACTACGGGGCACCTTATTGACTATTTGCACACAGGGCGCCAGTCACTATTCGCACCCCTACTCTGGATAGTGGGATACCCATCTTCATCGTTCAAAATTCCAGTTTTGGCGGGAAACTGTTGCAGTTGAAGAACATATTAGGGCTTGATTTTTGGGCGTGCTAGAAGTAGACTCAATGGCTGAAACTTCATGGTTCGACTTGATTGATCTTAACAGTCATGGTACGATCAATCTTTTGGGTTAGAATTGGCTGGAAACTCAGATTACGTAATTCAGGGAGTTACCTATTTTATAAACCCGTTAATGGCTATTTTGGTTTTGGACGACTTCTAGGGAGATTACAACACGACAATCGGTTGGATTGGGCATGTTTCAGCTTAACAGGACTGGTAAGTCCATCAAAACCGGTGAATTTGGGATACATCATCGGAGAGAAGAAAACAGGGAGTACGTGTACAAAGTGAGACAATCACGGGATTTTATGAGCTGTAGTGAGTTTTAAACATGTACGACAGAGTTACGCAACCATTTGGAGCGTGTAGAAGATAAGTATGGAGATTTTACAGCTGCAGAGCGTGTGAAAATCAAAATCAGAGGAAGGAAAATCCGTACCCTCCATGGAGAATAATGAAGAATATTTTGCAATCAAGATGAGATATATTGTTGTTGAGATGTATAAATAGGCTGCTGTGATGTTCTAGAAGGGCGACGGAGATTTTGGGGAGAATTGGGAGAAGACAGAGGCGAGAACCGAGTTGCATAGAAAATTTTTTTGCTGCTGCATGGGAAGAACACGAAGAACATAAGACCCTCTGTGACAGTCGTTCATGCTACAATGATTACGACACATATTTGATAGTCGTATAACCTATAGTGTCAGTGATAGTTTACTATTATCGTTCTTTGCAATTGTTGGTTTGTAACAAATATAATTGTTACAAACCCGGATTTAATTATTTTTCCTCCCATTTCATCATTTGTGAACCATTTTTTAGCATTAATAAATTATTTGAGAGGGTTTTCACCATGATAAGCGCCTAAATTACCCGGTGACTGAGGCAAAGGAGGAAACTATTCATTCATGCTTGATTGGTAATTTCTTTTATAATTTCTTTAATTATTTATTTTATTTAATTCACTAGGATCAATATAAAGATAAAATTGGTTTTCTTAATTAGTTGTGAATCAATTCGATGTGTTATGCTTAGAATCAATTCTTCGATAATTCATACTTAGGGATTACAACTTAATATTTGGACACCTTATAGACTAATAGTGAATTAACGAGAAAAAGAGCTTGATAATAATTTCAGGAATATCGTTGTAAACCAATCAACTAGAAGGAATAGTGGAATCCGGAGCCTTAGTCCATTTTTAATTCTTGAAATCACTTTTTACATTAAGTTTTACAAGTCTAAAATTTATTTCTTTCACAAGTCTCAACGAACCTATTACTACAACTCAATTGCAAATCACATCACTACGCTACGTCTTCTCTCAAGTTGTTTTTCGTTAAACACTTACTACTTGAGATGCATTGACAACAGATCTGTACTATGCCCAAACAAAATATTAACAGATTATTTACGCAATTTATTATCTTTTTATTCTTTTTAAAATATTAATTTTCGCCTAATAGATGTGAAATTTTGATTATTTTATTATATTTTTTAATTATTATTATAAAAAAAGGAAATTTACACAGAAATGGTTGGAAGCCGGGCAACATGTTGTGCCCCGACGCCTTTCTGGATAGCCAACCATATCCTATGAAAAAGAAAACCACCCACTTTGCTATTTGCATCATAACTAGCAAAGCATTTCTTCAATCTCAACAATAAGGAAATCATATCGTCTCCAAGTTCTCCTAACGTTGTAAAAGCTAAAACACCGAACCCATAACCATGAGTTATTCATTTCTGTAAGTATTTGTTGCATTTACGGGTGGCAGCTGCGGAAAGAGCATGACCTGATATAGAGCTACGAATCCCTCCTCCTGTAAAAGGTGAGACACCCGTGACATCGAAACACACATCCCGACCATTCTCCCAATTGTAGACAAGTAGATCAGCGGGCCTCAAAGGTGCGTTTGTGTCCCACAAGAAGGCCATTGGTACTTCCTTTCTTGCAGCGACTCCGGCCTTAAAGAAAATGTCCATCACTACGTCACGAACCAAATCATGATGGAATTTAGGCCCAACTTCACTTGCGCAGTGGATAGCGTGGTCACCATAAACGCCCATATCTCGCTTACAAAGTGTGCAAATGCTGTATACATGGAATAGAGGTATACCCAATCTGTATTGAGTGATGGCACGAAAGTGTCTTGTCCCAATAGATTGATTCATACCATCAATAAGAACTGCTTTCATATAATCCATAGCATGTTTCAACTTGTTACTTTGCCATAAGACTGCATCCCTCTCTGACATTATAAATTTGGTAGGTAACTCTCTCTTAATAACATAGAAATAACGAACTGCCAAGGCTTTCATGGGGTGAGGGGGAGTGTTATTGATGGTAAAAGTAGAAGGAGTAAGACCACATACCTACATGTACTTATCGAGAGAAAGCTGGAAGTTGGGGTTGGGTGTAGTCGTGTCAACAAACCTCAAAATGATATCCTATAAGCTTTGTGTCTGGATGCAGGAAGCCAAGTATCCATATTGACATGTATACTCCATTGTATATACACCTAAACCACCATCCTTAATAGGCAAAGTTGTTATTCGTTGCTGAAGTGGACCAAATCCAGCACCATCCCCTGTGATCAAAAGACGAAGATACTGAAATAAGTGCTGATCGAAGTGGCTTGTTGCTTCTGCAAGGACCTGAGGTTTTGTATTACACAAGGTGAAATATAACCTAGAAACGCCAGTGCAGTTGCGTAGAAGTAAGAGATCACTCTGAGGGTGTTTCAACTTCTTAACAGCCTCCATAAGCTGTATAGTTTTGTCAACCCTATATATAACCATATCACTACGGAACTGAGTTTCCAAACTGATTGGTCCCCCAAGTATTTTCACTCCATTAGATGGCCTACCTATATTCGCAGTAAATACATTGACATCCAAGCTTCTAGGGTCTGTAGAAGGCCAGAATATCTCGGTCTTCCTGATGTTTAAATGTAACCCTTTTGTGGCACCTTTATTCTGTATACTGTGTAATGCTTTAGATACTTCAAGTGTGTCTCCAATGATGGTACCATCATCTAGATACCAAGCATGAAGGTCCAATGAGCATTGCGAAGCTATTTTGCAAACAAGGGAGTGTATATTTAAAGAAAACAACAATGTCCCAAGTGGATCACCCTGCTGTACACCTTGAGAAGAAGAAAGAATGGAATCATTGTAATACAATGTTGCAGGTTTAGCATAACAAAATTCAACCCAATGTGATATACTAGGACATATAGCTCTAACCTCTTTAATTAGGGTCGTTCTATCAACTAAATTGAAAGCATTTGTAAAGTCAACAAGCATCATAGTTATGTTATTATGTGTACCTTTTAACTCAAGCATTCTGTTGGCAGCGTGCAATATACTTTCCCCACCACATGGGATGCCAAATCCAAATTGGTGGTCACCCAGATAACTTTCCATCTCCTTGCATACAGAATTTGCATATAATTTAGAGCATAAGCGTCTCCAGAATGTACCGACTGCTATAGATCTTAGACCACCATCAAGTTTGAGCAATGGTGTGAGTGGTGCACTGACAATGTATTCTCCAAGAGCAGCTGGACACCTACCAGAAAGCCACAAGTTCACAACACCTGCGACGGAAGTAAGAAGCTCTTCAGAAACAACAGCTGCAGATCCACTTAAAGCGTCAAGCAGGTGTTGGGTTCTAAGTCCATTCCTGCCACATGCGGTGCCTTTTGGAAAACCTCTAATAGCAGCAAAGACAACTTTGCTATCAACAACAACTGGTGAGCAGTCTATGTTGTCTGGAGGTATGATAGGAGGGGGAGCGAATGGATGCTTTTGTTGTAATTCATGAAGAGTATCTTCATTATGTAGCGCTACACCATTAGAGGATAAAATTCTGATGGCAGCTGTGTATTGCCCATATCTTAGTTTCTTTCTACAAGCCTCCACATTGGTCTTTGGTTTCTTTCTAGTGCGTTGTTCCCTACTACTTTGAGCTTCTTGTTGAGACTCCAGTAACTGCTGAATTAGAATACTACATCCATTTGGTTCCCTCCATGTGTTCAAAGCTTTATTAATGGCTGCTGTTTGTAGCCTTTTTTTCTGTTGCATGATCTCTCTTTCCTTGAGGTTTTTGGTATATATAAATTGAGAGTGCAAATAGGTAAGAGCAACAGTTGTAACCATGACTTGAGATTACAGGGGTTGACGAGCACCTTATCCAAAGATGTTTTTAAAATTCTAGAAAAGTGCAGGCGACATTGAGGTGGGATGCTCGAGATTATAGTGATTTGTTTCTGAAAAATCAGATTAAGCATAACGATATTGAGACCCCCAGAGACCTCTTCATTACTGGTAGAAGTAGCAGAAGGAGCAGGATTATGCATCGAAGGTTTTTCGACCCCATTTATCAAAAAATTTACACCACTACCATTGAAAGGACCCAGTAATATACCTCCAAGGTGATCACGGCATGGTCTACTCCATGCATACCACTTCATACAGGGAAAACATAACCACATCTTCATCTTCCTGAGCATTTTTTCCCAAGCTATAAGAACAGTGTATTATGTACTTATCCGTTCTTTACAAATGGATAAACCACCCGCAACATGAAAGTGCATATATTTTGTGTGCCTGACGATGGAACTCTTTGCATACCCTGTACCATCTACACCATCATGACATTCTTCGAAATGTTTGTATGGGCAGTGAAACGAAGAAACATCATCTACTAAGTTATCATTAATACAAGGTATCTGTTCTTGAGAGTTTGAAATTGAGTTTGTCTGAGGGGACACTGAAACACCCTCACCTGTAGAAGAAGATGATAAACCCCCTAGTGTGTCAAGAGACTCATCACACACAACAAATATCTGTTTTTGGTTTTTTTACTATTATTTTAGTTTTCTTATTTAATATTTTGTCAGTTGTCTCCTTTTTCATAATTTTTTAAGAATATTTTATAATATATATTTTTTCCATTTTATTTATTTATAAATATTTTTTTACTTAGTCTTTAAAGTTAGAGTTCCGTTTTTGTATTACTTGCATTTTATTTTCATGTCCAATATTAAATATTGAATTATATGTAGTTCAAATGCATGACATTGCTACTGTGTGCAATAAGTACTACAGGAATAATACCATTAGATTTTCATGTTTTTACCGGAGTAACCCTATTAGATTTATATTTCCTACCTGAAAGGAGAGGGTACCAAGTACACCACCAACTTTTTTGTTCGGCAACCTGTTTGTGACCTCTAATACAATCACAAGTAGGTTAACAATAAAGACTCTTGTGTAAGATTTTTATAGAGTTTTTATATTTCTCTTCCATGATCAATATGTATAGATAAAGAGTATATGTACCTGATTGTGTAAAATATTTCCTGGACGATCTCAAAAATCAATATCCAAGATCAATCTAGTATGTACCGAGTTGTACAAGATACGAATTCCAACAAGCACGAGACTTATATTCTGTATTTCAAGGAACAAATTCAAAAATCAAGTCTTGTAGGATCTTAATCAATTAGGGATTGAAGACTATCTAGATTGATTACGAACTACTTGTGATATTCCTAATATAAAGAAAAACAATACAATACGAAGAAAAAAATAATACAAGACGCGGAATTTTGTTAACGTGAAAAACCGCAGATGCTGAAAAATCCAAGGACGTAGTTCAGCTTGAACACCGCACTGAACACAGTAGCCTATTGTCAGACTTCAGATCGGAATGTAGTTGAGACCGAGTTCACCCTCCATGGAACTCAGATTTAGTCGCGCTCATACGTCTCTTGAATCTCGTAAGATCATACCCACTTGATCCCCATAACTGGCATCATTTATATCCTAGGAGTTTCTTCAGCCTCAATGTAGACTTTTGATACTTATCTTCCTGTACATAAATTCTATTGGTTTCCTTTTCGATATGTCTCAATCAAGGTTTGGAAATCTACTTGTAGTAGACAAGTCTAGCAAACCTTAGTGATCCAGAATACTTACTCTCTCAAAGAAAAGCCTAGATCACTACCACATCATAAGAACAATCCAATTAAATCGATGAAAAATTTAGCTATCAATCTTGTAGAATAACAAAGTCCGGACGAAGAAAACTTTGTGAATTATACCTATATTGTTCCTGATCTAAAGTTTGTGAACTTGAATAACCAGTAGAACAAGATTCAGATACAAGAATTATCATATAAAAGATAGTCTGACCGGGCTTCTGAATCCCCAATTGAAGTATTCAAAGTGGTAACCTAATACAGTTTTATAAAGAAACCTAGGTTAAAGTGGACGACTCTAGCTTTGCAACTAGGACACCATAGTGCCATGGAATGAGAAATCCAGCTGCAATAGTCTCTATACTTATAGATTTTCAAAGCTAGAGGTAAGTTTGATTTCAAAATAACACTTTATCAGTTTATATGAAATTCCAAATTAGGAATTCTTGTAAGCATGTGGAAATGTTTCCTTGAAATTATAGAGAAAAATATGCACTATAGTCCGGACAGTAATGAAATTGTGCAAAATGATAGTTCACCAGGATTAAGCAAGTCCGTGAATGTCCAGCATCAATGGTGTTTAAGAACACTCAAGACTAAACAATAATCCACAATCCCAACAAGTGCAAATAAATTATCTTAGAAGTGCTTATGAGAGATAACAAAAATACAAGGATCTCTCAGTAATTAGTATACAAAAGTACAAGGGCTCCTTAGCAAAAATTATCCTTTTGATTTCTCAATACAAAAAATGTTAAGTAACATAGCATGTATACATGGTTTACATACCCTTGGACAGTTCGTGAATTTTTTCCTTTTTCAAAGACAAGGTATACATACCTCAGGCAGTACCATGTTGACATGGTATATATAATGGGTATACATACCCTTGGCGGTTCGTGTTCGTTGCCTTTAAAAACTAAAGCCTACAAAACTATGTCCAATACGAAAAGGTATGTATACTAAGTATACATTTCCCAAGCAGTTCGCGTATACTTTGGATCTTATATTCAAATTTAGAAACATTTCCAATAGCCATATGTATACGTACCCTAAACATTTCTTGTACTGTTTGCTTGGGAAATTTTCTAAAGATTAGTTTAAATAAAAACATGCACAATAAATTGTATACAATAAGATTGCTCGAACGTATTTCGAGAGTTTATACAAGAAGACAAGCTTGAACTCGAAATTTCTTATTTATAATATTAAATCTACTAAAATTATACAACATATATAGTCTCATAAGATAAAATGGTAGATACGATGAGTAAATATGATAAATCAGTCTTCACATAACTCTTGTTGATGAGGTTCTCGCAATTGTCTCTGTTTGTTCTTCAGTTTTCAATCTTCGAGGGTATTCGGTGAAACATGATACTCAACTACCATGCTCTAATTATAGTCAGAGATTTGACTTTAGTAGATTGGAAATCAAGATATAGTTTTATAAATCTAACATCAGTAACAAGCTTGAGATAGAAAAACTTGTGAGTTCGACCGAACGATGCTCTAACACTACAATGGATGCCTTGCAGTTCGGAAGATGATGTTTCATTTGACCAAGAAAATGGGTTGGAATGAGATAAATTTAAAATTCCATTGTCTTTCCCGTAACAACGGAGCGGAAGTACATGAACTTACGAGGTGGTGGTATTCCTAATTCCACTTTAAAGGCATCTGTATACCACATATTAGCAATAAAGACCCTAATTCAGTTACATATGACCATGGTGCAGTACATATGTTGAAATAGAAATTGCCAAGGTATTTATTTTATGGTTTATACTCGGTTCATGTTTTTCCCCCGACTCGAGCACCAGGATGGCTAGAGACTCTGGTTCATGTTTTTTTCCCCAACTCGAGCATTGGTGCTCGAGTAGGATGGTTAGAGACTCTGCGAGATATGAAGGTTGCTGACACTTATGATTGAAATCCTTCTATCTTAACTGATTTGTACGTTTGTCTTGGTATCGCATCATTGGGTTCGTCAAACATCAAGGGTCTATGGGGCATTGTTGAGGTAAACATGACATTCTTTAGCTTTATATTAGTTAAAAAGGAATTTAGCAAGTAACTAACTGTATGTCGTTTACTTTTAACTTTGGTGGTATACATATTTTGATATGGGTGTATCAACACTTTTAGACTACACCAAAAAAATAAATAAATCCCAATTATAATACGGTATGAACGTGGTAGTTAGCATTAAAAGCAAAAAAAATGCATATATATATATATATAATTTGTATGTGTGGAGATGCCAACACATTGTTTAGAACAAATGTAATGTTACTTAAATGTTGTATGAGAATTTTTAGGATATAACATGTGAGGTTTCCCGAAGGATCAAAGATTTTTCACTCTAGCACATTGTGCTCTACAGCCTTGTCAGGATCCTGATGTTTGTTATTTTGGGAAAAGATGTATTAGACAATTAATTGGTGCAGTTGGTAAACCAAACAAGCCTCGATCTATAGCCGCCGTCCTTGGATCGGAATACACAAGACTGGAGGGAAAAAAAAGCTAGAAAAGGTACGAGACATTATTCACCCATCGCGACGAAGACCAATACGACAAATGGTTCAGATCGGTTATAGAGTCGATAATTGGTCAACAAAGTTTTAGACATTAATGGGCTGGAATTTGCCGCAATTGGTATACCATTACCGAAGATTCTTTCCCCAACACATCCACCACTGGTTATTCCATCTTTCACCACTAATCCTTCAACATGAGTTTCTTTAATAAAAATTTCTAGACCTTCGTTTTCATCTCATAGGTCTGATTTTTCAGAATTGAGGTGGGAGTACTTCCAATTGTCTCACAAGGTCTGGACCATTCTAATTCTTATACTGGAACATCGACCGATCATGAATTGGTAGAACGTTTGAATCAAATGGAGTAAAGAGAATTAGAAACTAGGCGTATCTACCAACAGAAGATACGTAGAATCGGAGAGACCATGAGCTTCAGTCCTAATTTTTCAATCCATAGTAAAACTCCACAATCCCAGGATACAGTGCTAGACTTACAAACCAACATTATGCAAAGAGAAGGCTATCGTCCATGGCAAAAATTATCTCCATATCGTCAATCCATTAAACAAAATCCTCAAGGTTATCAAGATTATAGAAGATTATAAGATTTTTAAGGATCTCAAGCTCAAGGATTATATCAATAACTTGGAAATCAAGGTGAAGGATCTGAAACTATAGGATCATATCAAAGATTTGAGAGTATGATATAGGGGCCACATATGACAGGAACTAGATCGGGGCTGAGTAATCATAAATTACTTACATAAACTACTTAATGAAGTTTGGTTTAATTTTTATAATTAGGTTTACTTATGTAACCGTTATATTTAATTAGAACTAATTTATTTAAAAAAGAAACTAATATTAAATTTGATTTTACATTTCAACATCTTGCTCGAGTAGTGTGTACTTTTTAACATCCCATACGACTTATCAAAAAACTTCTTAAGGATTGCGTAATGAGCTTCGCTAGCAAAATTCGTTCATCTTCATCTTCGACACTTCTCTCGAGGTCGCAATACAACTTCAACACCGGTTTCACTCCTAAATCGATACTGATTGACAACTCAAAGTAAAGATATAAATTTTTCTAACTTGTTTTCTTATAGTTCCAACTAACTCCTCCAAAAATCACACTCACTAAACCATTTTGTCGTCGTTTCGCACTCCTAACCGGATAACATACTACAACTTTTCTATATAGAGATAAATCTTCATCTAAGGTAAACTCCGTTGAGTTAATATACACTGAGTCATTGCTCGGAAATAATGGGTGTAGAAGGTGGATACGATGTGATTTTGAAAGTGAAAATAGTTGAATTTATACAAGATAAAATTATAACCTTCAGATTAACTTATCGTTATCAGCTCAATCTGAAACGATGGTCGTCTCCAGCAAAACCGAACCTCGACCTGCCCTTGGCCAATTGACTAAGGATGATTTAATTGACACAATTTGAGATGGGATGGGCAAACGTTGAAATTTGGGCCTTTGCCCATCTAGTCTGACCATTTGCCTCACTATGAGGCGGGAATGTGCAAATTACCTCGTTTTCCCACCCCACTAGAGTTGCTCTAACATGGGGTTGTTATGTGGACTTTACCTGATTTTAATTGGGCCGACCGACCAGAAGGCCCGAATGAAGGGAGTCCCTTTTATGACCACTTTTTTGTAAAATGAAACCTAACACAAACGTCCAATTGGATAAAAAGATTGGATTTGATGAGTTTTTTTTTTTGGTGAAGCCTTTTCACATAATTCCCTATGTATCCTATCTTTTCGGGGGTATAACTGGAAAACAAACTTTAATATAACATATCTAAAAATCCGTGCCTTGGAATTTACAAATTTTATCTCGTTGGAAAGGTTATAAAAAAAAATCTATGCAACGAGTACAAACAACAATATAAAATTTAGAGTTTTTACGAAAAATTCGGAGGTATTTATCATTTTAGGCACAATTTTAGAAAAGAGGGAGGATCCATGGACATTCTTAGATGGACACTATCACACATGATTTGCCTCATTTTCTCTGCAAAAGCCAAACAGTAACGAATTTAAATCTAATATTTTGATGACATGTACCTCTTATAAGACTCTATATTCCTACAAAAAATGAGCGTAATTCAAAAAACCAAACCTTATCATCTACCGATCTTAATTTCAACCGTTAACTTTTAACGACCGATATTCAAAGGGGTAGATGGTGGTGTTATACATCTCGAATTGTGCTCGTTTTTGGTAGGAATGTAGAGCCCTATAAGAAGAATGTATCATATAAATATTAGACTCAAATTCATTATCGTTTGGATTATGCGGAAAAAACAGCGCAAAACATGTATGATAGTGTCCATCTAAGAGTGTCCACGGATCCTCGCTCGAAAAGAAAATTATGTATATCTATCATGTAAACCACCACAAAGGATACATAATACTTTATGTAACTATATTTTGGTTTATGCATCAACTAATTTTCCGTTGCAACTGATAAAACGATGTGTTCCCTCCGTTTCAAGAAAGTTGATACTATCACTTTAGGCACGATTTTCGAAAATTGAATGCATAACCATTATGCAAACCACCACAAATGATGCATAACACATCAAACAACCATATTTTGGTTTATGGATTAACTAATTTTTCGTTTCTGAAAAAGTGACACTTTCACATTCCGTTTCAGCAAAAGTGATACTATCACTCAGCTTTAGGAAAAGTGATACTTTCGCTTTGTTTCAGAAAAAGTGAAACTTTTTATGAAACGTAGTGAAAATATCACTTTTTATAAAACAAGGCCAAAGTATCACTTTTTATAAAATAAGACGAAAATATCATTTTTTCTGAAACGGGACGAATGTAGTCTCAGAAAAACACCATTTTCATATTCTTCTTTGGTCGGCCCTCCCACCGTGACAACGGTTATACTAGTATTATTACAGCTACATGATGGTTGTCTGATTATCTGATTTAAGAGTAATTAAAGCACCACTATTTTGTAATGATCTCACCCACACCCTCTTTACAAGCAGATTCCCGGAAGATTCGTTCAACGTCTCTTTATTTAAGGTTTTATCCCTATCCAACTTGTTCAAGATATACTCAAAATACAAAAAAAAATCCACCTCTTCATTCTATAAAACCCCCTTTACCCATTTCCATCAAAACCTTCTTTCATTCGTTTACTTAATCAAGCTTCCTTCCGTTCTAGCTATTTCAACATCGTGGTTTCTTATTATTTCTCAAGAGTTCTCATTCAGATAAGTTTAATTTCATTTTTATGGTTTTCTTGATTCGTTTATATTTCAATTGATTAGCCGTTAATTTCTATCTGATTATTTGTAAAAACCCTTTTCACGAATTAGAAATCTGGTTTTTTTTTGTTTCATTGATTTTCTGATTTGAAATTTGCTTCATAGACGGTCAAAACTAACCAAAAGCAGCTCTTTCTATAAGGTTTTGGTTACTAAATTTTCAATGAATTTAGGATTATATCAGAGGATAATCAATTTATAGCCTTTATGAGCTACGCAATTCTCCTGCGAAGAATTCGTCTTCTTCAATCATTCTCTGTTGTTTTTCTCTACTGGTTTTATGTGTTTTCATGAACTAAATTATCTGAATTAGGCCCAATTTTATCCTTTTCTGACTTCACTCATTGAATTTGGAAATTAATTCGTATCATTCTTCCATTCATCCAAAAACCTAACTCAAAAGTTGAGTTGATCAGGCATTTAGTAGTACTAACAGGTCCAAGGTTTAGATCTCCACTAAAGGAAGAAAATGGCTTTTGTGCAACAAGTAAGTTCTGGGTCAGAAGGTGATCCACAGTATATAATGGTTGATGACAAGAAAAAGAGAAGAATGATATCAAATCGCGAGTCAGCCAGACGATCAAGAATGAAGAAACAAAAGCATTTGGATGGTCTTTTAAACCAAGTAGTTGAATTGCAGAAACAAAACGATGAGATTACTCAACGCGTTAATTCAACTACTCAAATTTACAACAATGTTGATTCAGAGGACAAAATCTTAAGAGCTCAAATGGCTGAATTAACTGATAGATTGCAGTCTTTGAATTCTGTTCTTCGCATTGTTGAAGAAGTTAGTGGGTTTGATATTGACATTCCTGAAATACCTGATCCTTTGCTCAAACCAGGGCAAGTACCTTGCCCTTATATGCCAATTATGGCTTCTGCAGATATGTTTCAATGCTGAAGAATTTGCTGCATATGAAAGAATTGAAACTAGGTGAACAGCGGCCGAATGTGCTCAAATGCTGGTCTCTCTGCTACCTGTCCCCATTGCTTCTCCATGTCTGTGCTTTTGCCGCGAATACATGGGTCTTCTTTTGTTTTTAGATAGGAATGTCTTTGTTTTCTGTTAAGGTTTTGTTATATTTTAGTTGTTGATCAGACTGTTCTGTTTTGGGTAATGCCGTAGTTTGTGTTTGTTGTTTTGAATGGAAGTCATTTGGATTTGGTTTGTCTTGTAATTTGATTTATCCGTGTATCAGACTCAACACAGAAAATCTGAAGAATTGAATATGTTGTTGTGGTGTTTGTTGTTTATGATGTTTGTATCAGCTTAACTTTCTGATGTTATTTATTGCCTCATTCAATGTTGCGCATAGCATATCAAGTGCATGGTGATTTGGATTCCTCTTAAAAGCATAAAAATTGATGTTAGCATCCACCACGGCCTTTTTTTTTTTTTTTTTTGATCCAACACTCTGACTGCTCTGTAACAAGCTTAAAAGCACTATCCAATTTTATGTACGCCCAATTCTCCTATCTTTGGAACTGTATGGCCCGGGGATAATAAGGCTATCCCACTTGCAGCCTTCTCCCCCAAGGGCGTCACCTCTTTCTTTTAACCTGCTTTCTCCCGTAGGCATACCATTTTGTTCGCATATTCATGTTTGTTCTGAATAAGGCGCAGACTTAAAGCTGGAGACTACCTTTCGCGAAAACTTCAGGACACACACTCCCGAGCAAGCAAGTGACGATGATTGAGAAATAGAACCCTGATTTTGGGCATACCTAAATCTTTCTAGGCATACAAAGCAATAGTCCTAACTTGGGTGACCTAACTTGGGTGACCTTATAAGGGGTACCCTATGGGTAGTTCAATCACCTATATGCCCTTAAATCTTTTAAATTACTAATCTATCCCCAACCCTAATACAAAAATCTATAATCAATAAACCTAAAATCAGTTTCATTCACCTTCTTCTTCCTCTCCACAGCAGCCGAACCCGTTCATCTTCTCCAAGAAAATTTTCATCGCATCATCGCCGAAATTTGATCGTCGATTCGTGAAAAGTTAATCGACGATTAAACTCATCTATATAATGGGTCGTCGTAAGCAAGTATCTCGTTCTAATCGATCAATTGAACAACCTGTTGAAGAAGAAGAAGATTTAGAGAGTGAAGAAGAAACTGAAAATCAACCACAAATCCAACCGGAGGAAGAGATTAAAGAAGAACCAACTCCTGAAATGAGAATAAGAAGGTTAGATCTACAAACCCATCTCGTATTTGATGTTTTTGGTTGGTATGATTGGTTTAATTCGTCAAAACATTGTTTGTGCAGCGGTTACAGGGTTGGGTTCGGCGTAAAATGAAGTTTAGAATTGCGCTGAATCTTCAAACTCAACCCTGAAACTGCATATGAACGATTCAGCTTGAAATTCATATCAGTTTTGTACCGAGCCTAGTGACATAGAGCCTTGTATTTAGGATCGGCTTATTCGATGACATTAGATTTGCGCCGAATTTGTGTTGTGGAAATTTCATAAATTTTGCATGTGTATAGGATCGGTTTGTATGGTAGTACTAGTTTTGCGCCGAATAAATGTTGTTTCAATTTCATAAGTTTTGCATGTGTATAGGATCGGCTCATATGATAGTACTAGTTTTGCGCCGAATAAATGTTTGAATTCATAATTTTAGGTTCGGCTTATTCGATAGTATTGGTTGTGATCCGAAAAAATGAGATCGGCTTATAAATAGTTTGTGGTATGAGCCGAACCGCTCTCTGTGTAAGCTATTGAAAATTCTAAGACATGGTTCGGCTCATATGTGTTATTTCGGGTAACCCGAGCCTTCTTATTTGTTGAAAAGTTTTTGGCATTTGAAATCCATATTTCGTATAGTTTGTATCCCTTTCTTGTTCGAAGTAGTCTTATAACTTTCATACTTGTGTCAGGACCGATGCAGCTAAAAAGAGGAAGAAGATGGAGGTAACACCTTCTACTTCTAAAACTCCCGATCCTCGAGGAGGATGTAAGAAAAAATTTGGAGCGGGAGGTAGATGAGGCTTTTTAGAAGAAGAAGCTGAACAAGTAAGAGTTGAAAGACAAGAAGAAGGAATAGCTGAAGATGAAGAACTAGAAGGAATAGCTGGAGATGATAATCAAGAAGTTCATCAAGAAACACAACCCTAAGGAAAACCCAAGAAAGACAAGAAAGGTAAGAAGGTGGCAGAACCCGAGAAAGAGAAGAACGATGCTGATCGACGGATCACTGGTTTACACATTCCTGATGAAGATGACGTAATTACACCTCGATCAGATGGTTTGCCTCATGGTCTTCCGGAAGATGGAGGAAATGTGTTGATTGGTTATGCCGAATCTTGGGCGAAGAGAATTTATGAGACTCCTGATCACAACCGTGCAGTCCGAGTATTGAGACACCAGAGGGAAGCGGAATGGAAACTTTCTGAAGAGGTTCCTGAGGTGATTGCTTACGTACAAGCCAGTGCTTTATGGCCTGCTATCAATTATGAACATAAGGAATATGATAGTGTGTCGACCTCTACATTTACCGAGCGCTTTTGTCCAGAAACTTACACATTTAAATTACCTTTTGGAGAGATGGCAATCACTCCTGATGAGGCTAGAAAGATTACAGGCCTTAAAGCAAGAGGTAGAAGTGTGGATGCTGATTTTTATGACATGAATTGGGATGAGCTCTACAATTTGTTCGAGGAAATTCTTGGTTGGGATTCAAACAAAACTGAGTTGGAGTTTTGTCGATCCTTTAAAGATGTCAATTCCGTATGCACTCCCAATGGCAGAAATAAGAAGAATAAGAAAATCAAGCTGACTAACTTGAAAAAGGAGTTTGAGAACACAAAGCAAAGAGTAATGGATACCGTCAAAGTGAAGCAAGCCGGAACTTCCTATTTGATTTATACTCTTGGTAGAGACATCTTTACCGACACAACCGGAAACAAGGTAAATGCTAATTATCTCCAATTGGTAAAGAATCTTGAAACTTGTAACAAGTATGCTTGGGGAACGGCTACGCTCGCTTACCTGATGGAACAACTTGCCACCACGTCTAGGTTGACAAGTACAAACATCGGAGGGAACTTCACTTTGCTCCAGGTAACTTTTGGGAGTTCAGAGTATGGTTCGGCTTATAACCATAAAATCGTATAAGGCGAATTTGTTATTTATTTGGTTCGGCTTGTAATACTTGATCCATATAAGCCGAACAGTTCTCTGAGTTTGAAAACTTTATTCTTACTTTGATGTTTCCAAGTAAAAATTGTTTCTATCACTTCAATTCCTTTGATTTTTGAATGTGGTTCTTTGAATGTAGGTGTGGATATATGACCATTTCCCAATTTTGAACTTGGCCAAAGTATTTGAGAAGGATGTCGATTATGTTGATACAGAGCCAACTGCAGCACGATACGAGTACGAGGACTCGAAGAAAAGGAACAAAAAATACTTGGTGGAAAGTTTGAGGGAGACGTTAGACCTACTGGGTGTTGATGATGTCACTTTTCAACCATATGAGAAGGAAGATGAAGTTGTTGAAGATGAAGATATGCCGGTAGGTATGTATCATGGGCCATTGTGGTATCCCGGTGGTTATGTTATATACGATCCTCAGCGAGTACTCCGTCAATTAGGATGCGTGCAAAAGGTTCCTTTGTTTGATGAGAAATTTAGGTTATTACCAAAGAGTGGTACTGGAACTAAAAGCACCACTTCATATTGGGAACCAAAGTACGATCCTGATCCCACCCTTGAGTTGTGGAATAACTTAGATGATCACACATTAGATGCGTCCAAGTTAGCACCTTTACTTGATGATCCATGTGAAGAGGATCCTGGCTATATGGATTTATATAACCAAATTTCTCATCCCTTCATTATCAATAAGAAAAGTCAAAAGGTAGCTGATAAGGGGAAGGCGAAGGCAATCAAGATCACCAATAAGTCTACTTCCGAAGATGTAATCAACGCTTTCAAGATAATGGTAAGAATGACTTCACTTTATACTATTTTCATATATTAGTTATGGTAAAAATGTCTTCAAACTCACGTTTATAAGTTGTTGACAAATGAAAAAATAGGTTGCCACGGGTAGGGAGATGTTGAAAAAAATGAAGGCCAAACTTGGTTGCAAAACACCAATGACCGTGGAAGAACAAAAATACCTCTACAAAAAGTGGGATGCAATCATCAACAAAGAAGAAGGACCCGAGGAACCCGCACAAAAGCCTATCACTAAGAGGTCTCGACAAGTTGGTGAAGGTACAAGCCAAGATGGTGGCCAACCCGGTAATGATGCGTCGGAAGATGAAGACCAAGGTGGAAGAAGAGGTGGTCGTGCAACTAAGAAGAGGGGTAGTGGTTAAATGCCCTTTTATGTTTCCAAGTTCCTTTTAATGTTTTCTTAAGTTTTAAGTATACTTTTATGGTGTTGCAAACACCTTTGGTTTTAGGTGCTGAACTTTGTTTTTAATGGTGATGGGATTGTGTTATGGACACCTTGAATTTCATGTTTTAACTCTGGTTCGGCGTATCCTGTAATGTTAGTTACGCACCGAATCCTTTGTCCTTCAGGTTCGGCTTATTCGATGGAATTAGTTTTGCGTCGAACCTTTAATTTCGATAGTATGCTTTAGTTTGCATGCTAACTTAGGTATTCTTCTTTTTTAAGGAAGCTAGATTTCAAAGCCTTTGTGAAATACGCCATTAGAGAACTAATGGCCGAGATTCGTTAGAGATAATTTAAGATTGAACTATTATGTAAATCAGTGGAGGTTCGGCTTCGATTTTAAAACTCGTATAAGCCGAATCTGTAAGAAGTTTCAAAATTTGAAATTCTAGCCGTTACATAAACGGATTCGGCTTATGTTCAAACCTTCTTATGAGCCGAATATTGTTTATTTTTGCACAAAAATCTATCAACGACTCTTTTTTGAAATATATAGCCGTTGTAACCTGTATTATATATAGGCATAAATGGTTTTTCATTATCTTCAGAGAATATACTAAAAAATATGGCACCCCCAACTCATGAGTTTACTTTGGAAGAAGATTTGTCTCTTTGCACTAATTACGTAGCATACTATCCAAAGAAGGGTGAAGAACGACGAGTGAAGGGTTTGATGAGTATGTACTACTTGGTTAGAATTCATGAAGCCTTCAGCACCGAACGGGTAATCCTCACAACCGGGATAGTGCGGCCTTGTTTTGCCGAATTGGAACTATTAAAGAAACGGTGAAAGACTTTATAGCTTTAGTTCGTATTGTGAGTCTATATCGTCTCAAGGGTGAAAAAAACTCTGAGATTGAAGATCGATCTCTAGAGGAATGGTGAAGATGGAAAGGAAAGAATTTCGAATACAAAGATCACTACTACATTCTTAGAAGGTTTCTCATTACCCGTTTAGGATATTAGAAGAATTCGATTAGAAATTTATTGTAAGGCTATTATGTAACGGGTGTGTAATCCACATTTTCTATGAATTTGAAAAGTCTATTTGGAATGATATAATATTTTTTGTGTTCATGAATCATGAAAGGTTCGGTTTATCCTGTAATTTTAGTTATGCGCCGAATATTGAAATCCATTGTTCGGCTTTCTTAAAAAATATAATACAAACCGAACCTAGCCGAGTAACTCATGGTTTTTTTTGTCAGATTCGGCTTTCATCAAAATAATACTCTAAGCCGAACCTGACATAAAAACTCTGGATTTTCATCACTCTGTCGGGTTCGGCTTTCCTTGAACTAAAGTTACAAGCCGAACCATCTCATGTGTTCATGGTTCCATTTTCTAGAAAACAACACGTTCCATAACCAAAAAGTAAATCATTCAAGTATTTCTTTTTGATGGGTACATGTAATTGCAATTCTAGTCAAAATATCACCCTCATCATACACGAAAATCAAAAGACATAAAATACGCGGATAAATCCATGAAACATTTTTATGGAGATCCTAAACGAATCTCATCCTCTTCACTGACCTCTTTCTCATCCTCTTCACTGACCTCTTGCTTATCATCTTCATCCTCATCACTTGAAAACGTAATTACTTGTCCACTTGGAGGCTGCACATTCAAAGATATCCAAAGATCCATTTTCTTCGCATAATTTGCACACCAATCCATCACAAAATTATTTTCAAATCTAGACCAAAAGGCTGCACTCATCAAGGGTGGTAATGGGCAAGCAGGTCTAAGTTTGAGGCCGATAAAATGACAATTTTGAACAAATCCAAGAACAAGTCTTTTATCCTTTACACCTTCATTGCAAGGTTTTGTTGGAGGCGCGTAAGTAAAGCTACTACTCGTCCATGAGAAACAATGTAAGACGCAATCGAATGTATCCGCTATTAAAAACCCACAAATGGGCATTGACATCCAATGTTCTTCGGTAATGATAAAATCCCCATGCAAACGACGTTCGAATGCAATGTACTCCGATGCCACCCCTGTATCTCCTCTTGCGCCTGCTCTCATCATTGTCTTATATAAATCTTTATTTTTATGTAGGGTTTATAACATTCATTGCCGAATATATTTAACTTCATCTTCAGGGGGCACAAGATTGTTCTCTTCCTTAAAAGGACCAAGTTGTTCCGCCGTGACGTGATATCCACAATTTCCATCACCTTGCACGTCGTCCATTGCTACAATATGCTCATGAATTATTGGCGATAGATCTTCCAAGTAGTTATCGTATATAAAATTGATAGGCCTCAAATACCTACCGGACTTATCTCTTCTAGGTTCTCTCATCCTACCAATTTCATGTACGGTCCTTTTCTCCTTTATCTTAGTTTGTGAAGGATACATCTTAGCCTTCCCCTTGACCTCCTCTTTACTATCCTTTGCTTGTGCCGAACAATCATTATTATTCACCTCTTTGTTACTTGTTTCGGCTTTTTGAATACTTGGACGACCTCGTTTTTTTGGAACTTTGACTTCTTCCTCCTTCATCAACTTCTTAATTTCCTTTTTTGCCTTTTCAATCCTTGCATCATGATAGTCAACGCCGGATGGATCCATCTTATTACCCAATAGTTCCTTGTTGGCTTGTCTAGTTTGTTCATTTTCTTACTCTTCCTACCTTTCGGTTCACTCTTCTCCGGCTCCAAAATATTTTCTTGGGTGAAAGGATACATGACCGGCATCATGTTGTCCCATAGGAATTTCTTTTGACCTCGGCCCATATTCCTATACATCTCCGCCAACTTTTTGCCATTTGTCGTGTCCCATATCTCTAGATCATCTTCGTCGTCTTCGGTTGGGAGAGGATCGAAGCTTAATTGTTTCCAAAAATGATCAATATCCTCAAATGGTATGATACCATCCTTGTACCGAAGTAGGTCGTGGGGGCATGGAAGTCCCATAGATGTCTTCATTTTACAAACACACTCTTCCTCCAAGTTGGCGCCTAATGTCTTAATCAAATCCACTTCTTCCATCAACAAGTCGATGCATAGATGTGAGACTCTATAAGTTAATTCCCGTAGCCATTTACTACCATAATTTTTGTGTCTGAACATAAGGTTATGCTCGAAGGCGGCTTTAATTCTTACAACATCACTTTTGAAATATTCATCAATTGCATCAAAAACCGTGACAAAAGTGTCAACACATCCTAAAAGGTTCTTCTTTAACCGATAATGAGCCGACTCTACCATACTTGTGGATTGGTTGTCGAAGTATTTGTGTCGATTTGTGAAACAAAACACGAACCTTTCTTTATTAGGTTCCAACACATCTTTGACCAAGTAAGTAATGACATCGGGGTAGCCGGTCTTCCAATGCTTAATAAGAATTTTAAAATTTTCTTCGTAGACATCCTCGGTGATGGACCATACTAAAGCTTCCCATTCTCCTTGTAAAGAAGCCCAAAACATCTCATTGTGTTCATATTCTTTCAAGAATCCCTTCTTTTTCTTTACTCGTGTCTCCTCCGGTTGTATTTTAGCAATATTCTCTAATTCCTTCAACTTAAGTGGTTCAATTTTCGATTGGCATTTTTTCCTCACATTGCACCATATGTGAAACGTACAAAGAAAATTGAATGCATCCGGAAATACCTTCTTAATACCATACATCAACGATGAATCTTGATCGGAAACGAACACTTTAGGAAGAGCACCCTCCCGGAAGATTAACTTCAATTGTTCTAACGCCCAAACGTAACTCACTTTCTTCTCGTTTTTCAAGAAAAAAAATGCCACGGTGAACGACGCCTTTGTCGAAGTATTCCCCACAATGTTCATCAACGGCATCTCATATTTATTAGTCTTGTACGTGCAATCCAATATAATAACTTGTGGGAAGCATAGAGCCAATTGGACGCATTCCGGGTGGGCAAGGAAAAGGTGTGTAACTTGACCGAACTCATCCAACTTCTTTTGGAAAGCGTAGTTATTCTTCACCCCTAACCACATTATTTGTTGCATCACCATCCTACCTTGCAAATTGAGTCTCCTAATCTTTTGTCTTGCATTGTAAATAGTTTGCATAGTCGACTTGTTATTCTTGTTGTCCGCCTTCATTTTGCTAATAATCCTAGACGGTGGAAAACGTGCTCGTGTCATTTTATCCACTTCTAGCATCTCATCGGGTTTGAGTCGCGCTACTTTCGCATGTCCATGCAGGTCTTTGGGACGTGGGTGGTTATGACGACAATCCATATCTTTATTCATTATCCAATATTGATCTTATTTGTTCAAGGACTTATTCTTGAGGTTGAAAATGATCTTTAAAGGGAAATTTCTTTTCTTCGTCTTCGTCCTATTCTTTCTCCCGGTCTTCCCAACGTATACAATACCCTTTTTAACCTTGCTAGCGCCGGTTCCACTACGCTCACAAATCATTTCAAACTGATCCCATCGGCTTTGTTGTCCTTTAACTAGTACACAATTTATCTTCATCGCGTGTTCCTCAAGCCAATCCAGAACTTCGGTTTAGTTTTCCATCTCTGCGTTCATTCCAAAACAAGTAATTAGAAAGGTTCATTCCAAAACTTTGGAATATTCCGAAAACATTAAGGTAAACAAAAGGTTCTTACATACCAAATCATTTTGGAAGTGATTCTTAGTATCCTCGTGAATTATGTCTACTGGATCAGGTTGATCTTCCATGAGTACGATTTACAAAGAATATCACAAGGTTCAAATACTTGAAAGGAAAAATAATAGAAATATTCGGCTCATACGATAATCATATTATGTGCCGAACCCTGAACATTTAAAGGTTTCGGCTTATACGATGTTCTCAATATGTACCGAACCAATAAAAATATTTCAACCCAAAAATTAAAAATTTATGTTCGGCTCATACGATAATCATATTATATGCCGAACCATGAACATTTAGAGGTTTCGGCTTATACGATATTCTCAATATGTGTCGAATCAATAACAATATTTTAATCCAAAAAATAACAAATTGATGTTCGGCTCATACTATTTTCGAAATATAAACCGAATCAGTAATTATTTTTTTTCCGGCATATTCAGGATGTTGTTCGGCTTACTATGAAACTTTCATATAAGCCGAACTAGTGTCTAGTAAAAGGGTTGGAATTGAAAATTATAGGTTCGGGCATGCTGCAAACAGATTCAGTAAACCGAACCGTTCATCAATTGGTTAAATTCGGCTCATATTGAGAATATCGAATTTGGGTTAAGAGGTTATCTGTATTTGCTATTTCACAACATTTTTGTCTTTATTCAATATGCCATTTGTGTCTTTATTCAATATGCCAAGAAAGATTTCATTATGCCCAAATTCAGGGTTCGAGAAATATAACTCATTCTTTTCTTCCACTTTAAGCACAACGTTTGCTAAAAGCCCACCAAATTCAAAAATTAAGCTTGGAACCAAGCCTTAAAACAAGAATCTAGACTCCAGGTTGTAATCAAGCCTTACAAGAAAAATCAGCCGGCGAATTTTTCACCTAAAAAATCGACCTTGCAGATTTAATCGCCCAACTTGGATTCAAACTGGAACCGGAAATCACTAAGGTCATTTGGCGAGTAGAGATATAGATTAATCACTTGGAAATCGGCCTTGGAGACCTTGTTAAACTACTCTTGCAGTCACCACTGCGGATACTCTATAAAACAACCATTACATTCATACCTACCAGCAGAATTTTAACTTTCGAAGTACAGTTACAACAGCATCTTACAAACGGATTTTAATTTACAAAGCACATTGTTCGTACCATCTTAAAGACAACCAGCCAAAGTACCATCTTAAAGACAACAAGCCAAAGTCGAGGAGAAACCCACAATATGAATTTTTAAGAGTTAATCTCTACCTTGGCTCATGTTCCAGAACTCAATCTCATATTCGAGAACGCGTATGAATGTTGCTTCAGCTTTGCTTCGGATATCGTACGTCGCCTTCTCCAGGCACCTATTAGCAATTCCTTGAAGAGTCTGGCAATACTGTCCAAAACCTTCATTGCCCCATCGCTGACAAGTATCTATCAACTCTGCTGGGGTCTTTGAACCATCTTCAAGGCAAAAGGCGAAACTCTTTTGATAAACTGTTTCAATTGCCCAAAAGGCTGTGACAGCAACTGTGTAGTCCATTTCCGTGCTCATCAAACTCTCAAGAAACCTGGCGGATTGAATAAATGATCATAACAAAATTAAAATTCCCTAACTATTGCAATTGCAATGTTGCCCAACTACAAAGACATTTGATAATTAAGTACCTGCAGTAGTTCTGGTTTGTCTTTTGAGGAGCAATACCATGGAGCATGACATCCCATTTTGAAGCTTCAGTCTTGAACCATGTGAGTTCGTCACTCAACGAAGTAATACCACCTAATACAACTTCCATATCCCCATCCTTCTCATCCAAAGCCTTACTTGACTTCTGCAACACATTCGCTACGAACAGCACGAAGTTTCTGACAAATAAGTAATCTTGCCCCTGCAATTGTTACTAGTTAGTCGTAATTACTGGCTAGGTCAGAAGCAAGAGAGACCTTTCTACAAATCAAAAACCCTCAAATAATAACCGTCTTTCCAATCTCTCTCCACAAACTATCTCATCCTCATACAGACAGTAAATCTCAATGAAGAGCCCCCTAAAGCAGGGATTCTCCTCAACAAAAATTTCCAGCCAGTCCTAGTATATTTAGCTTTTATATCTGTCATTGTAGTAACAGATCTATTAACCCAAGAACAAGATTAAAAAGGTAAATCTCTTAAGTGTAGAAAGCGAGCGCAGTCACCAGTTCAAATAAATCTAGTACTTAGCTTAAGCTACACATATCTGGCATTAGCTGACGGTAAAGTGGTTCACTCAAAAGACAGAATAAGTTTCCAATAGAAACCCCTTTGCAGAAGTTGTTCCAAATCTTAAAAAGAAAATCAAATAATCAAGGATGCAATCAAAATGATTATATCAAGTATTCACGAGATTAGTTGAATTGGAATCAATCAAATCACCATTAAAATAGAAAAGTAGAAATGGAGAAAAGAGGGTATTACAAGCCATCGCTTGAAAGAAGAAAGATCTACAGTTCCATCTCTGATGCTGAGAATAAAAGGATGTCTAGTAGCTCCCTTATACAACAAAGTATGTTTCTTTAACCATGTCTCTGTTATCCCGATACCACCACCACCTTCTTGCTTTCTTTCCATTTCTTCGCCAGTGTAGGAATCTAAATTCTAAATCTTTCAGGATTTTCGTTGTCATTGTCTTTATCAGTAGTATATTGACAACTACAATGGTGTCGCAATGAGAAGAAGCGTGTCAAATGTCGACGGCATTACCTTACACGTTCCATTAAATATTCCATTTGTCAAAATCAGAAACACATCGGAAGCTAAGTCCAAACTTGTCCACCACCAGTGAACCGGGTACGTATTCCTGCCTTTCTGAGTTATCGGACAATAATTCTATTTTATTTTAATCAGCGTGGGAATTAAATCTACAACCTATAGGTTTGAAGTCCAATTCCTCACTGATTGGGTTAATGCCAGTTGGTTAACAATAATTTAATAGACAGTGTATATTGTTGCAACAAAGCTCAGAAGTCAGAACATCTCCAATGTGCAACCAAAACAAAAGTCCTAAAAAAGACATACAATTCACCATATAAGATTTTTCTATCAAAATTTTTTCTCGAATCGAGATCATTGGTGAAGACTACATGGCTAAGTAGGTGTAAAAGAAAAAATCTAAATTAGTCATTTTCGTAAACTTAGGTCTTAAGTCTACATCATCATTTTATTTCTAAATTTAAATAAAATCTATTAAATGAGACGTGAAGCAGTATAAACTTTATGTGTAAAACGTCTTATCTTTACTTTTTTTTTTTGATATAATAGCTATGGTGTTGCGCCAAAGCCTGCGGAAGCGCTTAGGTTTGCACTACTACGAGGTAGCTCAATATCGCCAAGAACACAATCACACACACAAGAAGAACAAGTATTTAATGAGGTTGAATCCTCGGGAAGAAATAGCAATTTTATATATCACCGTATAGGTTGGAATATACAAATCTCAAGCAGAGAAGAAGAGAACTCTTACTAGTTCTGGTGTATTTTTCTCTAGTTCTCTCTATGGATATTTATACACATCAATAGGACTGGACATATTCCTTAACAAGGATTACTTTCCTACAAGTATAGGGTTTCCTAACTTATCTCTAAGAGACAAATCTCTTAAGCTTCTATACTTAGGACACAAGTACTTGGTTTCCTTAACCAACTAGATTTCCTAATCTAGTCCTTGACCATCCTACCAAAAATTCTCCACCTCGGATCATGCATTCATGCATGAGACGATCAATAGACAAAATAACATCCATCTTCCAACGTCGATTGAACCATCACTGGCTGCCTACGTATTCTCAATAGGAATCAAAACCGACCGTAGTTCTCTTAAATGTCCTTGCTAGAAGACCTCCACCAGGATCCTGAGAACCTCTACCCAAAAAGAGTATTTCACCAAACCGTAAGGATGTGGATCAATTTCGAACAATGTCGAAATTTGATCCCAGATACTACTTTAGTCAACATATCAGCTGGATTGTCTTTGGTATCGATCCTCACAAGTGGAATGTCTTATTCTTCAAGAATTTCTCTCACAAAGTGAAACCGTACGTCTATATGTTTGGTTCTATCACGATGCACTTGATTCTTAGCCAAATAAATTGCACTTAGACTATCACAATGTACAGGGAGTTGGTCTTGTACAACTCCTAAGTCATCTAGTAAACCTTGTAACCATATAGCCTCCTTAAATGCCTCAGTCACTTCCATATACTCTGCCTCCGTAGTTGAAAGCGCCACAGTAGACTGCAAGATTGATCTCCAACTTACTGGTGCCCCTGCTACAGTAAATACATACCTTGTAGTTGAACGTCTCTTGTCCAAATCACCAGCATAGTCAGAATCCACATACCCAACACACAACTGATTGTTACTTCTATCATTCACAAACTCCAAGACAACATCAACCGTACCATAAAGATACTTCAAAATCCATTTCACAGCTTGCCAATGTTCGTTACCAGGACAATGCATATAAAGGATGACCATACTAACATCATGTGAAATGTCTGGCCTTGTACATACCAGCGTATACATCAAGCTACCAACAGCCTCATCATATGGGACTTGTGCCATATACTTTTTCTCTTCTTCAGTAGTGGGCGACATACGTGCATTCCGTTTAAAATGAGGAGCAAGGGGAGTATTTACAGATTTAGTTCCATCGTAGACACCAAACTTCTGTAACACTTTCTTTAAATATGAATTTTGAAACAAACAAACTTTACCCTTATCTCTGTCACGTTGAATCTCCATACCAAGAATCTTCTTAGCCTCTCCCAGATCTTTCATCACAAACTCAGATGACAACTTGCACTTCAAATTATCGATCTCTTTCTTGTTATTCGATGCAATCAGCATATCATCGACATACAAGAGCAAATATATGAAAGATCCATCACGTAGCTTCTTGAAGTACGCACAATGGTCATAGTGACTTCTTGTGTATGTCTGGCCAATCATAAACTGATCAAATCGCTTGTACCACTGTCTTGGAGACTGCTTCAGCCCATACAACGATTTTTTCAGCTTGCATACACAATCTTCTTTTCCAGCAACCTTGAACCCACTCGGCTGAGTCATATAGATATCCTCTTCTAGATCACCATGTAAGAACGTCGTCTTAACATCTAGCTGAACTAGGTCTAAATCATATTGTGCTACCAAGGCCAACAAAATACGGATTGATGAGTGTTTTAATACCGGAGAGAACACCTCATTGTAGTCAATCCCTTCTCTTTGGGCATAACCTTTTGCAATTAACCTTGCCTTGTAGCGTACTTGATTCACCGAAGATCCTTCTTTCTTAGCATATACCCACTTGCACCCTATGGCTTTCTTACCGTTCGGAAGCTTCATAAGAATCCATGTGCCATTCTTGTAAAGAGACTCCATCTCGTCCTTTATTGCACCTTCCCATTCTTTACACTATATACTGCTGTTGATGGTGGTTTTTAGCTTAGGGTTAAAATCGTAAAACCTTACATCTGATATGACGTCACTAGGACCACTAGCGCATTTATTGAATCATTCAACACGCCTACGTAAGAATTACCAGGGTACTTTTTTTTACATATATATATGTGTCATGTTCCACGATAGAACCCTTAGTATTGACCGACATCACCTTCGTACACCAAACCCTAAATTCTTACACCACCGTGCCAATGGAAAACCATGCCAGCCACGTCTCCGCGCCAAGGAATGCCAACCATACCAGCCGCACCACCGTGCCAATGGAAAACCATGCCAACCACGTCTCCGCGCCAAGGCAAGCCAACCATGCCAGCCTCATGTGCCAATGGCATGTCGTGCCAGCCACATCTCCGCGCCAAGGCATGCCAACCATGCCAGCCGCACCACCATGCCAGCCACGTCTTCGCGCCAAAGCATGCCAACTGTGCCAGCCGCGCCACCGTGCCAATGGAAAGCCGTGCCAGCCACATCTCCCCGCCAAGGCATGTCAACCATGCCAGCCGCACCACCGTGCCAATGTCAAACCATGCCAGCCACGTCTCCACGCCAAGGCATGCCAACCATGCCAGCCGCACCACCGTGCCAATGGCAAACCATGCCAGCCACGTCTCCGCGCCAAAGCATGCCAACCATGTCAGCCACGTCTCCGCGCCAAGGCATGCCAACCATGTCAGTCGCACCACATGTGCCAATGGCATGCCATGCCAGCCACACCTCCGCGCCAAGGCATGCGAGCCACGATTACATGCCAAAGCCATACCGACCCCGCTACATGCCGCTGGCTGCCAAAACGAAGGGTTGCAACAATCAACGGCCACCCTTCCATCTGAGATGCAGATCTTAGTCGTCCAAGGTCGCTAGCCAACGCATGGTAACCTTTGGCCCAACGCCAAAACCCTAGTTTTGGCCATGCCTAAACCGCGCCAAGGCATGCCGACCATGCCACATGTGTCAATGGCATGTCGTGCCAGCCACCTTGCCGCGCCTAAACCATACCATGCCGGCCTTCCATTTACGGCTGCCAAAACGAAGGCGTGCGACAATCAACGACCACCCTTCCATCTTAGATGAAAATCTTAGTCGTCCAAGGTCGCCAGCCAACGCATGGTAACCTTTGGCCAAACGCCAAAACCCTAATTTTGGCCACGCCTAAACCGTGCCAAGGCATGCCGACCATGCCACATGTGCCAATGGCATTCCGTGCCAGCCACCTTGCCGCGCCTAAACCACACAATGGCGGCCTTCCCTTTACGGATGCCAAAACGAAGGCGCGCGACAATCAACGACCATCCTTCCATCTTAGATGCAAATCTTATCCGTCCAAGGTCGCCAGCCAACGCATGGTAACCTTTGGCCCAATGCCAAAACCCTAGTTTTGGCCACGCCTAAACCGCGCCAAGGCATGTCAACCATGCCACATGTGCCAATGGCAAGCCGTGCCAGCCACCTTTCCGCGCCTAAACCATACCATGCCGGCCTTCCCTTTACGGCTGCCATAACGAAGGCGTGCGACAATCAACGACCACCCTTCCATCTTATTAGATGCAAATCTAGCCGTCTAAGGTCACCAACCAACGCATGGTAACCTTTGGCCCAACGCCAAAACCGCGCCAAGGCATGACGACCATGCCACATGTGCCAATGGCATGCCGTGCCAGCCACCTTCTCGCGCCTAAATCATACCATGCGGGCCTTCGCCTCACGGCTGCCAAAACGAAGGCGTGCGACAATCAATGGCCACCCTTCCATGTTAGATGCAAATCTTAACCGTCCAAGGTCACCAACCAGCACATGGTAACCTTTGGTCTAACGCCAAAACCCTAGTTTTGGCCACGCCTAAACTGAGCCAAGCCATGCCGACCATAACACACGTGTCAATGACATGCCGTTGCATCCACCTTGCCGCGCCTAAACCATACCATGCCGTCATTCCCCTCACGACTGACAAAACGAAGGCGTGCGTCAATCAACGACCACCCTTCCATCTTAGATGCAAATCTTAGCCGTCCAAGGTCACCAACGAACGGATGGTAACCTTTGGCCCAGCGCCAAAACCCTAGTTTTTGCCATGCCTAAACCGCGCCAAGGCATGCCGACCATGCCACATGTGCCAATGGCATGCCGTGCCAGCCACCTTGCTGCGCCTAAACCATACCATGTCGGCCTTCCCTTCACGACTTCCAAAATGAATGCTTGCAACAATCGACGACCACATTTCCATATAAGACGCAAATATTATCCGTCCAAGGTTACCAGCTAACGCAGGGCAACCTTTTGGCTCGACCCCAAGCCCTAATTTTGGTCGCACCCAAACAATGCCAAAACCCTAGCTTTTGGCCACGCCTAAACTAGGCCATATTAAAGCCATGCCGGCCATGCCTTCATGCCACTGGCTACCAAACGAAGGGTTGCAATAATCAACGACTACCCTTCCTCTCAAGATGCAAAATCTCGACCGTCGAAGGTCACCACCGAGCCGACAAGTCTCCCAAGCTCAACTTGCCAAACAACATCAACATGCTACATGTTTTCCACGAAAACACTCGAGACATCAACACATGTCACAAAATGGGGGATGCTCATTGGGTATTGGTTTGGTGGTTTACAGCGTGCGACGTACACTACGCCCGTTACAAGACAGTGTCATAAGGATTAGGCGGTTAGTAAATACAATGAGTAATGATAAAACGATTTCTTTTATGGAACATCAATTCCAAGCGTTACCGGTTACCACCTCCTCCCATTTACTCATCCGTTTTCCATTTCTTACGAGACCAGAGTACGTTTCACTTTGACTTGTATAAATAGGTCTTACCTATTTCCACCGAACAACAAGTTCTGGTCAGGAGCATACAACACTCAGAAAACGTTTGCTAGCTTTCCCATATGTTAGCTTCCCACTTTCTGATGCAAGTCACAAAATAACTACTCTTCCAGGATCAACTATTCTGGTCTCAACACTCTCTTCGCTTCCTTCCCCAAAACCAACCATTCTTCTCCTCTTTGTGACCGAAGCAAGTCTGGAATGACCATTTCTTGGTTTAGGCCGGATTTGTACAGATTGATCTCTTGAATCTAAAGTACTCCCCTACAGTACATTGTCTAGGGTTTAGACTCGTTTCTCACCCACACATCCGAAATCAGCAGAAACCATTTTCACCCTCAAACAACTGCGTACAGCTTCTAAATAGGAAGTAGGAGTACCATCTTCAACAACTGGTAATGCATAATCAATGTAATCATTCATCCAACCAGGCTTCTTGGTTGATCTTCTCGGTTTGCTGGTTTCTATGGTCTCCGTGACGGTAGCTTCTGTATCTTCTACTGACTCTTGTTCCTCTTCCTCAACAGTGTCACTATCATTTGGAACTTCAGTAATTACCTCTCTTGCAGATCTAATGTCTTCAGAAGTATTCTGAACAGATACATACTTAACAGGAATTGGTGGAGTTACATCAATCTCCACCTGCTGCAAAGGATCATTAGTACTGGTGCTTCTGTTCTCCACCTGCTGAGAACCCCAAGAATTTACCATAGACATCTCATCAAATGTGACATCTCTACTCATGACTATCTTCTTCTCAACTGGAATCCAAATATTGAACCCTTTTACTCCACTCTTCATACCCACAAAGATTCCTTTTACGGCACGACTATCAAGCTTGTTTTCACTAACATGATACCATGCAGGACAACCAAAGATATGAATTGAGTCATAATCATAAGCTGGTTTACCAAACCACTTCTCCATATGAGTTTTACCTTCTAATGCAGCTGATGGAAACCTATTAATGAGGAAGCACGCATACATAACTGCCTCATCCCAAAACGCCTTACCCAATCCAGCATTAGATAACATACATCGTACTTTCTCCAGCAAAGTATGATTCATGCGTTCAGCTACCCCATTCTGTTGTGGTGTCTTCTTAACTGTAAAGTGCCTCTTTATCCCCTCATCCTGATATACTTGCAAGAACGGATCACTCTTGTACTCTCCACCATTGTCCGAACGTAGTACTTTGATCTTTCTGCCAGTTTGAGTCTCAGTTGCCTTTTTCCACCTCACAAAGACTTCTAGGACTTCATCCTTATGCCTCATGGTGTATACCCATACGCGCCTATAATAATCATCAGTGAACGACACAAACCAATGTTTCCCTCCCAATAATTCATTCTTGGAAGGACCCCAAACATCTGAGTGAACATAGTCAAGAAATTCACTAGTATTGTGGATAGCTGTGCCAAAGCTTGTTCTTGTTTTCTTGCCCTTAACACAATGTTCACAAAATGCTAACTTGCAGGAAATAACACCTTTCAACAAGACTTGTTGAATCAACCTATACAACGACTTCTCACTTGGATGTGCAAGTCTCATGTGCCATAGCTTTGTCTACTCGGTAGTTGCTCTCTCGATGTGTTCAGCAATAGACACATGCCCTATTGTTGTACTCCCAATCAAGTAATACAAGTTATGATGACGTGTGCCCTTCATGATTACCCTAGATCCAGATATTACCTTTAGAACACCATTTTCAGCGACTATCTTATAGCCCTTAGCTTCTAAAGTTCCGAGTGAAATCAGATTCTTCTTTATGGCAGGTACAAATCTTACCTCATTCAGCTCTCTAACCATACCATCATGCATCTTAATACGAACACTACCAATCCCAATCACCCTGCAGGTATGATTGTTTCCCATACGTACTTCTCCATCAAGCTCTTCAAAACTTGAGAACCAGTCCCGATATGGACATATATGATATGTTGCTCCAGTATCTAATACCCATGTACCATCTGTAATAGCAAAAGCTGATGGTTTCACAGTTAGCGAGAAATCAGAAGCATCATCTGATTCTTCATTACCTTTAGCAATGTTCACCTCGGTATTACCGTTATCTTCTTCTCTCGCCTTACTCTTGGTACAATCCTTAGCCAAATGACCAAAGTCATGGCACCAAGCACACTCATCTTTCCGCAGTCGCGTTCTACTCTTAGAACGTCCTCTACCTTTACCATAAACACTAGTCTTCCTTCTCCTGTCTGTTGAACGACCTCTTGCAAGAAGCACATCATTATTAGCTTCACTTGCACGGTCTTCACGGTTCATCTTCCTGAACTAATCACTACGCAATGCTGTAGTGACATCGGCATATGTTATCTTATCCTTGCCGTGCATTAATGCTTTAATCACGGGTTAATACTTTTCAGGATGAGAGTTTATCAGAAACAAAGCTTGTTCCTCGTCGTCGATTATCTCATCGTAGTTAACCAACTCAGAAATAAGTTTATTATATGAATCTAGGTGCTCGGTTAGGGTTGCACCTCTCTTCATGTTATAGCGATACAAATTCCTTTTAAGATGTATCATATTGGCCACGTTCTTCACAAGGTATTCCTTCTCTAGCTTTTCCCAGAGATCCTTAGCTGAAGTCTCGTGCTGATAATTAACTCTTACTGTAGTTTCCAAACACCTTCGTATCGAAGCAAGACATAATTTATTCATCTTGTTCCACTTCTTTTCAGACATCTCCACTGGCTGACCTTCTAGAGCTTCTTCTAGGTCAAGATGAACAAGAGCATCAATTACGTCCGTTCTCCATAAACCAAAGTTATTGGTTCCTGTAAACTTTTCTACCTTGAGTTGTGATCCGCGTGAATGAAGTATTTCTTCTTTTGTTTCTTTATCTTTATTTGTGGACTCCGAATATTCTCCTAAAGGATTTTTCGGATCTTCGTCCCCGTCAACCATTGTTCACAAACAACTAAATATAGATAAAAATAGAACCTTTGAGATTTGTATTACCTCAAGCAATCTTCATAAAAATACCTTTACTTCAACTGCAATTCGAGTAACCGTATCCAAGAGCGTCTCCTTACTCTGATACCAACTGTTGCTCCAAAGCCCGCGGAAGCGTTTAGGTTTGCACTACTACGAGGTAGCTCAATATCGTCAAGAACACAATCACACACACAAGAAGAACAAGTAGTATTTAACGAGGTTGAATCCTCGGGAAGGAATAGCAATTTTATATATCACCGTATAGGTTGGAATATACAAACCTCAAGCAGAGAAGAAGAGAACTCTTACTAGTTCTGGTGTATTTTTCTCAAGTTCTCTCTATGGCTATTTATACACATCAATAGGACTGGACACATTCCTTAACAAGGATTACTTTCCTACAAGTATAGGGTTTCCTAACTTAGCTCTAAGAGACAAACCTCTTAAACTTCTATACTTAGGACACAAGTACTTGGTTTCCTTAACCAACTAGATTTCCTAATCTAGTCCTTGACCATCCTGCCAACATATGGTGTGTATGGAAAAAATATTAATAAAACCTCCACCTAGGATGATCTTAATCCGGACGAACATTCTAACTATTGGAGATGCTCTTAGTTAGACGTCAGATAGCAAGGGATAAAGTATTCCTAACGAACATTCTAATTAACTTTAGATAACCGGCATCCTCTTAACTGATAATCGGGTGATCAATATTGCCATTTCTTTTGGCTCGTGTTTGCAGACGTATGTGAAAGATAATAACTTCCATCTTGTATCCATATAAACACTAAACACCCATGACATAAAACCAAAGCTAACTTGATGTTATCACTGCACAATATCCATTAAGATCGGTATGCGTCTTCCAGCTGCTGTTGCTCTTGATTCTAAATTGAATTAGGTGAGAAGAGAGAATCTGTGATCCGGGTGAAATTCCTAAGTCAACTCAGCCTCATATTTTAGATTCTTGAATCTTTAACGATTACTAATTCAGATCAGTTTAATTTCTACTCTTATTCTTCTTATTTTCGAATATGTTTCTTGTATTATATTCTTTAAAAGGTCTTCGATTTGGAGATTGCAAACTTGAATTACTAATAATTAGTATGGGGACTCTATATGTTTTTGCATCCACTGAAACTCTCCATCGGTCTTATTGAATATCTTTTTCTGATCCTTGGTCCTCGAATCTTAATGCTTGTAGTTTTTTAAATCCCTTTTCCCTCCCTTAATGCATAACTTATCTTGTTTTCCTCCTTTGTACCATACAAATTGTGTAAGTCCTGAAGGTGTTTTCCTTGTACTAGATATTTTTGATGTGATGCTTATTGAAGCAATTGAGTTTGTTGTAAAGTATGTGATTACATGGTTGAGTCGGAACCAATCCAGTACATACCTGTTCAAAACAAAAATCGTCCAACAGTGATCCTATCACGTTTCCTCTTTCAAAAATTTGTTGCAAATTCAAGTTCACTGGATATTGTTGGTGGACTTTTTCCACATAATTCTTACCTTTTTATTCATGGATTTTATAGGCGGATAATCAATGGATAACGGCGAAGCCTTACCATGATATATTTCTCAACATTTCCTTAAACCCTAATAAGATTTATTTGACTATTTTTTTTATATTTTTTTTTTTTGAAGGAATCAGGCATTTTATTATATTAATCCTCAAATAAATTGAGGCGCTGCATAATTCAATAGGGTGGTTCTTCCGAACACCACCACCTGTTTACATTGTTAGAAATTGCAAATTGAACTAAGTCATGAGCAATTGAGTTTGCGTCTTTAGAAACATATGTAAAGTTTATATCACTAAATTCCTTGACGCGGTCGTGGATAGAAATCACAGTTGAGAGGATACTCCACGAAATATCATTTATGCTCCCTGTTATGGCTTTAGGAATCTCCTCAGCATCTCCTTCCACTATTATCTTTGAAACCTGGATTCTTTTCGCCAATTGTAGACCAAGGCCATAAGCTTTAGTCTCCGCCACCATTGAAGAGAAAGAACTAAAACAGAAAGTACCACAGCCAAGATAGGTACCATTTGAATCTCTAGCTATGGCTGCAACTGCACCTCGACCATTATTGTACGCTGCATCAACGTTAACCTTGACCGTAAAATGAGGAGGAGTTACCCATTGAGCAGATTCTTGATGGTTGATATTAATCCCTGAGCTAAAATTCAATGCATGATGAAGATCGAAAATCTTGAAATCTTTCAGTGCCTTCTCAATACAAAGTGATATCAAGGGCTGAGTATTATTAAAAATTCTATCGTTCCTCATTTTCCACACATTCCACAGGATACAAACTACCAAGTTAAGAGTTATACCTTGATCCTCCTTTTCTAGCCAAAACTGGATCACACCCATTGGAGAAGTATTATCTGGAATGTCGATTGTTAAAGGACTTCGCTGAAGAACTTCTTTTGAGAAAGGACAGGCAAATAATAAGTGGTGAATTGATTCCTCTTCACAATTGCAGAATGGGCATAAGTTCTGAATTTGAGTATTGAATCTTGACAGATTACTATAAACTGGCAGACCATTATGAAGTATCTTCCAAAAAAACATATGTATTTTTGGTTGAGTTTTCATCTTTTTTCAATTTTATACAACTAATCATAGTCGGCCATCAGATCTAGGTTTTTTTATTTTTTTTGAAGGAATCAGCCATCATATCTAGGTTATTAGTTTCCTGAATTTTCTTCTTTCCAACAAAATATCTTTCTTTCTCTCGTCTCATATTTCAGTCGGTTGCTACTGCTTTCTCCATTTCACAGTGAAGAGATCATTTTTATTGATCGATTCGATCCCTAGTCACTGGTACTTCATCTCTATCAACGCCATCACTCAATCATCACCTTCTTCTTCTTCTTTTTCTTCCTTTTCTTCTTCTTCTTCTTCTCCATCACTAGTTCACTATCAAACAGAACAGTTGAATCCTTGAACTATCACCACCACACTAGTAAAAGAAATCACTGAATATAGGTATGTTGCATGATATTCTCTCTTAGTTTTTCTTTGATTATGATTTTATGTGTTAGAATGATACAAAATTGAAGCAAGGGTTTTATGAAATCATTTTTTTTTTGGAAGTTAGGGGTAATCATGTTGAATTAAAATTGAGTCAATTGATATAGGGGAAATCAATTGGTCCCTTTTTAGGTGGTCCCAAATCAGTTTGGTCCTTTCATAAATCACCTTTTCCATTTGGTCCATAACTATTTAAAAATATTAAATGGACCAAAGTACCCTTCCGCGTTAATTCCTACTTATTTTTTTTATAGCAGTTCATTCTGTCTGATGAACTCCGGATCGAGTTCATTCCTTAAATGAACACCTAATAAAACCTAAAAAGTTATGTTTACTTATTTTTTGTAGCAGTTCGATTCTGTCTGATGAACTCCGGAGTTCATTCTTTCAAATGGACACCTAATATAACCAAACTAAGAACAATTCATTCTTTAAAATGAACACAACACAAAACTTCATTATTATGACAAAAAAAGAGTTCATTCTTTCAAATGAACACCTGATAAAACCTATATGGAAGTTCATTATCCAAATGAACACCTGACAGAACCTATAAGAAAACAGAGTTCAGTCGACAAAATGGACACCTGTCAAAAACTAACTAATTCAAACCTAGAGGTGAGTTCATTTTTAAGATGAACACCTAATAATTCAAGATCTAAAAATATGGTTCATTCTTTAACATGAACACACACAAAAAATCCATAAAAACACGAGTTCATCTCATCAACACGAGTTCATCTTCATCAAATTACGAGTTCATCTTCAACACGAGTTCATCTTCAGCAAGATCCATAAAAATAGCAGCAGAAAAACATCATCGTCAACACGAATTTATCTTCAACACGAGTTCATCTTCAACATCAGTAGAAGCAGAACATCATCGTCATCGTTTTCTTCTTCTTCATCATCGATTTCAGAGACTGTATTCAACCTCGTTCATCAACAACAACAACATCGTCTTCATCATCAACAACAGCAGAACATCGTCATCTTGTTCTTCTTTTTCTTCTTCGTCGTCATCGTTTTCAGATACTGTATTCAACCTCGTATCATCAACAACAACATCGTCTTCATCATCAACAACAACATCAAAAACAATAGCAGCAGAACATCGTCGTCATCGTTTTCTTCTTCATAAAGCATCATCTTCTTCACCAGCAACACCGTCGTCTTCATCGATTTCATGGATTTTTTTATCGTCTTCAACAACAAAAGTAGCAGATCTCGAAGATTCATCGTCTGCGAAAAAAAAAAAAACAGTAGCAGAAAGAAAAAGGAAAAATAAATGGAGAGAAAAGAAACTAGATCTGAAAACAGGAAGAGAGAGAAAGTAAATTTGAAAATAAGATATTTTCTAGTTTTTTTTTTCTATATATGTGGTCCCAAAAGGATATTTCTGTCACCACACAATGACAATTACATCATCAATGACGTCATCGTAGGACCAAACTGTAAAATATATTTTGAAAATCGACCAAACAGACAGTTGACTCAGTCAACTGGACCAAACTCTCTCTAATATATTATTTCCAGGACCTATTGGTATTTCCTACATTGATATACTGATTTGCATGTTTGGGGGTTAATTTCAATAATTATGTTTTTAATTGCATGTTAGATTTGAGTGTTACAATTTAGAAAAGGTAATTTTGTATTTTGTGATTCTGTGTGTTAACTGTCATTTTCACATTTTATATTTATGGAGAGATAGTACCTATATCATAGTACTCCATCATTATTTCTTTTGCCTTTGCACACATAAATTTCAGGAACAGAGTGAAAGAATTATCTACATTTCTTAATTTTGAATTCTCCATTCTTTTGAACAACATAGTGCCATTTGGACTTTCTGTATTCATGGCTTCTCTTAACATCAATTTTATATGCAAATTATTTCCGGAGTTTTGTTGGAATGACACCCACCTTTCTCCTTTCATGTATGTAGATTTCCAGTTTGATAATGCGGGGATCTAAATCAACACCTACTGGCACTGCTTCTGTTTCTTCAAATAAAAGGCCACCTCGACCTCCTGCTAATGCAAGTTCAGTTGGATATGCAAGTGCAACTAGAGATTCAAATGTAGCTGGAGATGCACGTGAAGCTAGAGATGCTAGTGTAGCTGGAGATGCAACTGACAGGAAAGTGACAGAATCACAAAGCAAGAAACGTAAAACCCTCGGAGATGCAACTAAAGCCGGCACTCAAGTGAAATAACCACAAGGCAAGAAACGTACTTCTATTGTGTGGAACCATTTCGATCATGAACCCAGTCCTTCTATACATGCAGTATGTCGCCACTGTAAGAGAAGAATTGCAGCTGATACTGCCAAGAATAGGACGGGTAGTTTGAATAACCATTTGAAGATATATAAAAGGAAGACCGAGGCAAAAAAAGGACTGCAAACTCTTGATTTTAAACCGGCTAGGTTAGGAGAGGAAGGAAAATTAGCTGCGTAACTTTTAGTCAGGATGCATGCAGGAATACATTGAATCTGTTTATTATTCTAGATGAGCATCTGTTTAGAGTGGTTGAAGGAGAAGGGTTCAAAGAACTGTGTAGGGTACCTGAATCCAGATTTAAGATCCCATCTCGTATGACTATCTCGACTGATGTTTTGGAGTTGTATGATGCTGAAAAGGAAGGATGAAGACGTACTTCAAAGCAAACAAAGTGAGAGTTGGCCTCACCACTGACACATGGACCTCAAATGCCCAGAATAAAAGATGCATGGTCGTCACTGCTCATTTCATTGATAAAGATTGGAAGCTGCAAAAATTGGTAATTAACTTCTTTCAAATTTTAGGTCATTCAGGTGAGGTGATTGGGAAGATGTTAGAGGAATGTTTGCTAGATTGGGACCTTCATGGTGTTTTTACTGTTACCTTCGACAATGCTAGTGTTAATGATTCATCTATTGATTATCTAATGGAGGATGTTTATGTTAGTGCAACTAATATAGCTGTTGATTATCTAAAGGAGAAAGTGTTCAGTAAAAATGCTATATTGAATTCTAAATTTTTTTGCAAGTTAGATGTGATGATCATGTGCTTGCACTTATTGTGAAAGCTGGCTTGGGAGAGTATCATATGGCCATTAAGAGAATAAGAGAATGGTCAAGTATGCTTTGAGTTCTCATGCCAGGTTGAATAAGTTTATGGATTGTGCTAAAAAGTAAAAGATTGATTGCAAAAAAGGTTTAGTTTTAGACGTTGATACCGGATGGAATTCAATTTAGACGATGTTGGAAGCAGCTTGTAAATATCAGAAAGCTTTTGAAAGGCTAGCACGGGATGATAAGGTTTTCAAAAAGAAGTTTTGTTTCAACGATAGTTCCATTCCCTATGTATTTTTTGCTTCTTCTGCTGATGTCGATATGGAAGAAGCTTGTACCTCTGCAAATGGAAATCAAAAGCAAGGCAAGAAGAAGGCCCCTCCTTCACCTCTTGTACATGCTCCATATACGGAAGATTGGGCCAATGCACGATCATTTGGGAAATTTCTTAAGGTATTCTATGATTACACTGTCAAGTTTTCTTACTCTACACGTGTTACTTCACATGAGTTCTTATTTGGTGTAAATGTCATTCATAGAACACTGAACACATGGATAAAAAGTTCAACCAGAATATGAGAAAATGATGTTCATTGGTGTTTTGCTTGATCTACGTGAAAAAATGTTCGGTTTGAATTTTATTCTTGATGAGTTGAGCATCACGGGTCCGTCATTGCGTCAACATTTATCGTCTTATGTGAAATCTGTTTTTGAAGATCTTTTTGAAGAGTACAAGTGTCTTTATTCAATTTACGAAGCCATGTTAAGTGTATCAAGTGTTGGTGATGATGTAACTGAATCTTCTGGAGTTACTGAAGACAATGATTCTGCCTAGCTAGTCTTCTAGCAGAGAGACAAAGAGAATATGAGGAGGATGGTATTATTGAGGGGAAATCTGATATATTTCTCAACATTTCCTTAAACCATAATAAGAATCATTTGACTATTATCACTACTAATAATTGTCTAAATCTCTCCAATCAATATTTTCACTTTGATATCAAACCAATTATGGCAGCCGAGTCTTCAAAAGCTAATGTTGCAACTAATATTGTTGTAACAGAACTTGCAAACAAATTCATGAATGCAATAATTGAAATATGAAAAACTAGAGACGGGATTATTCATCATTCAGAGTCAATTATTCAAGAAAGTGTGAATCAATGGGCTATCATTCTTATTGGTAAGATTATAATTGAAGGAAAAATGACATCTAAGATGGACGAGAAATATATCAAGTTCATACGGGCCTTCATTTTGGCAAAATAAATTCAAGTTTTTGAAACTGATACAAATGTTATGGTTTTCAAGTTTAATGATTGCATTCAACTGAACAAAGTTTTATAATAAAGTCCTTGAAGCGTTAATGCAAACCTAGTTGTTGTTCATGACTACAATATCCTACTATAATCTATCAAGTGTTGGATTGGTCAAGACAATGTTTTTGGATTCAACTTAAACTGATGCTTCACGAGTTCATTAATGTGAAAACAGTACAAGAAGGGGTAGGTGTTAGCTATTGATCCTCCAGATGCAATTCATGCAGGCGGAGATCCTGTAAAAGTTTATGTTATTATCGTCCTCAAAACACCACCAAGAACGGGACTTATGGATGTTACTCCATCAAAAACCACAAGATAGATAAGATACCTTTTCTATGAGAAGCAGTTTTGGGGAAATTTTCACCCCGAGCGCAGCTGACATATGATCACAAAGGAAAATTGGCGATTTGAACCAAACAATGAGAAATAATAAGAGAGCGAGAAGATAAACAACCACACAACATAATATATACATGGTTCACCTTTACAGTCTACATCCACGACCAACACCAGCATAAAAACTTTCATTAATCAGAGACCATTACATGCTCTTTCCGAACCCACAGAAGCAAACTCAAACAGAAAAGTTAACAAGACATACCCAAGACCCCCATTAAAGAAATCATGGAAACTAAAAGAACTCTCTAAACCAGTCTTATGTCTTGTATACTATATCTTCTTCACAGTTGCTAGTAACAGAGGAGAAACATGGAAACACTAAAAACTTGCCTTAAACCCTAAACACTAAAACACAAAAATCCTCTCACACCGATATTGGCCTTGAGGGGAGAATCCAACGTTCCCCACAAAGAGACCAAAATTCTAAGCACAATTTTCCCACTCTTCTAGGTTGGATGTCTATATACATACAATTTTAGTTATATATAGAAAACACAAACTTGGCCACCAAGTATTAGTCTTCAATTAGGAAACTAAACTCTATCAAACCTAGGTTAGGAAATCCACTTCAATGTTGAAACGGTACTAGTATAGGAAATCTAATGTTTTCCCTAACAATCTCCACCTTGAATCATACTTTCAAACATGAGACGATCAAAAGAAAACCATCTCCATCTTCCACCAGAGTTTTTCACCATCTCTACATACCCGTAGAATTACTTACGAAGCTCTCCTTCAAACTTCCATCTTTATAGAACCATCTTTTCGACCAAAACACTATGCCGTTGAGAAAAGTATTCATACCATCTTCTTGATGAAGAACACTTGTGAAACTGTCTACGTTTCACAAACACCATGAAAATATTCAACCACCATTAATAAATCCTTGCACAGACTCCATTATTGATCACTAAGAGAACCATCCAGAAGAATCACGAATAGCTTCACCTAACTAGTAAGCTAACATGAAATCTAACCCAAAAAAGAAGAATTAGTCAATATTATATACTCCAACACATGTCATGATTATCATGTAACTGAAATTAACCATCATATATCTTCACTATGATTAACATGCTTAATCATTTGAGAGATTCACAAAGCCATCACCAATCTGACATACTTTTTACCTCCATCACACCCAACAAACTCACTCAGAATATATACCGTGTGAATGCCCATATTACCGTGGTACATGCTTCGGGGATCGGGCATATTCTTAATATTATGTGCACGCCATCAAGAATAATTAAACATATACATAAGAACATAAAATCTACAACATCTCGTGCATAATTAACTTCAAAGTGTTGCTGAACTTGCTTCTACGTGAGACTTCACAACCCCATCCTCTCATTATTTATAGTGTACGGTTGTTAAATCCATTCAAGAAGTAATATATATATATATATATATATCCTACCTCATTCATTTTTATTCTGCATCCCGTACTACATCATAGAACAAAACAAAGAACATACACTTCTACCAAGTTAAACCTACAATTTGAAAATCACATCATAGATCCATCTATGTGTAAACACTGGTTGAAATATTATCATCGAAAGTAAACATATTTCTCCACCCAAATAATAAACTTTTATTCAATACCAGGTTCAACCACACCCATCCAAGAGGTGTGATACCAATTGTTGGGGAAATTTACGCCCCAAGAGCAGTGGAGATCACAAAGGGAAGTTGGTGATTTGAACCGAAAAAGGAGAAATAATAAGAGAGATAAAAGATAAACAACCACACAACATAAAATATATGTGGTTCACCTTTACAGGCTACATCCACGACCAATACCACCCGAATTTTTTTCATTAATCAAAGACCATTACATGTTTTTTCCGTAACTTACAGAAGAAAACTCAAACAAAAGAGTTAACAAGACATACCCGAGAACACCATTGAAACCATAGAAACCAAAAAAACTCTCTAAACCTTTTTTCAAACCATCATTATATCTTCTCTTCTATATCTTCTTACGGTTACTAGTAACAGAGGAAAAACATGGAAACGCTAGTAACTTTCCTTAAATCCTAAACCCTAGAGCACCAAAATTATTTCTCTACAAGTTTATCTCTCACACCAATATTGACCTTCATGATAGAAGTCGACCCTCCCCATAAAGACAACAAATTTCTAAGCACAAGGTATATCCTAGGTTGGATATATACAAACATACAATTCTAGTCATATATATAGAGAACACAAACTTGCCATCAAGTATTAGTCTTCAATTAAGAAAGTAGTCTCTTTACTAAAATCGATCAAATCTAGATTAGGTATATGAAACCCACTATTTTTCCTAACAACAATTCCAATAATATATCAAAAATGCTATATTATCAATCACTCCGAAGGCATTGTAAGGATTTGGCTAATTTTCTAGTCAAAACTCATGAAAGACCTTACTTTTTTGGCTCAATAAATTATGTATAAGAGGAACCCAAATCCTCATCGTAGAAGTATAATTCAATAAACAAGTCAACACAATAGGAAAATTTTCAAGGAGACTCCTTTCATTTTATCTAAGATGCATGGTACCCTTGTACCTAATATGGAAAGAGAATTCAAGATGCCAACTCTTCTGGTGGTGCTAGTTTTAGCTTCACCAGATAATAATATCAAATCCCAAACTCCTACTTCCATGTTTAACACATACTCTTCTTTAAATTCAAAAACAATACAAGAACCCACATATGGGGAAATGCAAATCTCTGTCGAGCTTAAGAATTCTGCTAATAGCACAATAGAGACTCGGATATACATTATCTACAATCATCAATTGTTTTTCCATTTCTGACTCTTTTACTTTGCATCACTCTACTCATTAGCATTTACCACCTCCGTTTAAAAAAAAAGAAGTGATACTATCACCTTTTCAATTTGGCCTATTTTTTGGGGAAAATTGAAAAAGTGATAGAATCTCTTTTTTTAGGCCAACTTGAAAAAGTGACAGTATTTCTTTCTGAAAAAAGGGGGTCGAACAACTACACCCAATATTTCTTTTAGGAAATATGTATGGAAAAACTCCAATATATATCCAAGAGAATCAACTAGACAGTCAGACTCAATCAAGGAAAATACATCCAAGAGTTATATCTCAATTTCTCAAATCAATCTGCAATCGAATAGATAGAAATCTGTGAGCATGATTAATATGAGAAATAACTTGGATGGTACCAGAGACCAATATCCAAGTGTCAATCAATTTATATCAACAACCAAAGGTTGGATTATCTAATTGATTGAACTACGCACAACCTATGATATTTCAATTATATAAAAATATAATGCGGAAAAGAAATAACACAGACACCAGAAATTTTGTTAACGAAGAAACTGCAAATGCAGAAAAAACCCGGAACCTAGTCCAGATTTGAACACCATATTGTATTAAGCCACTACAGACTCTAGCCTACAACCAATTAACTTCGGACTGGAATATAGTTGAGCCCTAACCATTCTCACGCTGATTAAGGTACAATCGCATTCCTTACGCCTCTTGAACCACGCCGAATTCTACGCACTTGATTCCCTTAGTTGATCTCACCCACAACTAAGAGTTGCTACGACATAAAGTCGAAGACTTGATAAACAAATATGTCTCACACAGAAAAGTCTTTTTAGATAAATCTGTCTCCCACATAAATACCTACGAGTTTTTGTTCTGTCTTTTGATAAATCAAGCTGAACATGAACCAATTGATACACCGGACTTATATTCCCGAAGAACAGCCTAGTAATATCAATCACCTCACAATAATATTAATTGTATGGAAGCGAAACAAGATATTTTGGAATCACAAACGATGTGACGAAGATGTTTGCGACTACTTTTTATCTTACCTATCATAGATTAAATCTCGAGCAAATCTTAGAGAAGATAGTAATCAACACGATAGAACAAAGTAAGATCAGAACACACAACTACAGAAAAAATAATTGGGTTTGGCTTCAAAATCCCAATGAAGTCTTCAAATCGTTAACCTATAATGGTTTTAGGAAAAACGTAGGTTAAAGGAGAATCGACTCTAGTCGCAACTACTATCACACAGGAAGTGTGGGGATTAAGTTTCCCAGTTGCTAGAGTTCTCCCTTATATAGTCTTCAAATCAGAGTTTGCAATCTATGTTACCTTGGTAACAAAGCATACAATATTGACTGTTAGATGAAAACCTGATTAGAGTCAAGATAATATCTTTCAACCGTTAGATCTAACTTAGCTTGTTATACACAAATGAAATGGGACTTCATTTAGGTATGAGTAACCGTACCCAAACGTGTGCACATAGTTAGCTCAACAATAGTTAACTGAAGTTAGCTATATGAACACTTTCATATCAACCTTGTTCATCATAATCACAACTAGTTCAAATGACTCAAATGAAACTAGTTATGGAGTTGTAGCCACGATTTGTAAGAGATTGCATTATAGCCACGATTATGCACGAATCAATTCATGCATAAGAGATTGGTAAGAGATTGCATTCCTTAATGTATAAATGTATTAGTTCATGAACAAACCGATTTTAGAACTTAACCCACTCAAGTATGCAAATGGGTACGCATACCTGAGTGGCCATACATAGTTTGGGTTCGCCAGTATGCGAACAGGTACGCATACCTCCAAACTCAGTTGAATTCCGGACTTGAAATTTACGCCGGTACACATAAGGGTATACATACTAAGTTCCCGGAATTTCAAATAACCAACCAGAACGCGTACGGGTATGCATACTATGGTTCCCGGACTTTGAATAACTTGTAACAGTTAGCATATAAGTACGCATATTGTGCTATATTCAATCAATGGTTAATCGTTCTAAACTCCATCTTAATCATTGAAACATTCTTGGAAGACGGGAACAGCTGTCTCACACAAACTATTATCTTCAAAGCAATTTTCAAGTGATCAATAGATCAATGCGAAACATTCTGTGTCTACATCAAATGATTGTCTCACATAAATCATGTAAAATGTTACCAGGCGATTTTTACATGATCATATTTTTGACTTTCGTCAAGAATAAATATGAACTTGGTTAAAGCGAAAGCTTACCAACACATATTTCGAGAAATATGTAAGCGAGTTAACCTCAGCTCGAAATATTAAATGTGTATAATATAAAGTCTATATAACTATACGGATTTTGTCTCAATAGGAGATAAAATAGAAATAAACTTCTAAGTGATAGATGAGTTCAAGTCTCCACATACGCACTTGATTCCCTTAGCTGATCTCACCCACAACTAAGAGTTGCTAGGACCCAAAGTCGAAGACTTTAATAAACAAATCTGTATCACACAGAAAAGTCTATGATAATAGATAAATCTGTCTCCCACAGAAATACCTACAAGTTTTTGTTCCGTCTTTTGATAAATCAAGGTGAACAGGAACCAATTGATAACCCGGACTTATATTCCCGAAGAACAGCCTAGAATTAGCAATCACCTCACAATAATCTTAATCGACGCGGAGAAAGAAGATATTGTGGAATCACAAACGATGAGACGAAGATGTTTGTGACTATTTTTATATCTTGCCTATCGGAGAAATCAATCTCAAGTCAATCCTTACGATTGTACTTAGTACGATAGAAACAACAAGATCAGATTACACAACTACGAGAAAATAGTATCAGTCTGGCTTCACAATCGCAATAAAGCCTTCAAGTTGTTAACCTACAGGGTCTCGGTAGAAACCTAAGGTTAAAGGAGAATCGAATCTAGATAATACAACTAGTATCACACAGGAGGTGTGGGGATTAGGTTTCCCAGTTGCTAGAGTTCTTTCTTATATAGTCTTTCAAATCAGGGTTTGCAATCAATGCTAGCTAGGTAAAAAAGTATTCAATATTCACCGTTAGATAAAAAACTGATTAGATTCAAGCTAATATCTTTCAACCGTTAGATCGAAATTTAGCTTGTTACACACAAATGAAATGAACGTTTCTAGGTTTGTGTAACCGTACCCAAACTTGTACATTTAGTTGGTTCAACAGTAGTTAACCAAATGGTTAGCCACATGAGAACTTTCATATCAACCATATTCTTCTTTATCACAACTAGTTCAAATGACTCAAATGAACTAGTTAGAGAGTTGTTCAATTGCTTAGATCTTTATAATAGACACAATTGAAACAAAAACGATTTGAGTCACTCGAATCGATTCATGAACTTTATATCCACGGTTTGCAAACTTTCATTCCTTAGTTTATATAAGTTTAAGTTCACAAATAATCGTTTTTAGAAAATAACCAACTTAAGTACGCGGACAGGTACGCGGACTTAAGAACCCGAAATAAGTTTGTAAATAGTTCACAAACTCCAGCAGATTTTCTCGGGAAGAGAACCTCCGACAGGAGGTATGGAGATTAGGTTTTCCAGTTGCTAGAGTTCTCCCTTATATAGTCTTCAAATCATGGTTTGAAATCAATGTTACCTTGGTAACAAAGCATTCAATATTTACCGCTAGATCAAAACCTGATTAGAGTCAAGCTAATATCTTTCAACCGTTCGATCGAACTTAGCTTGTTATACACAAATGAAATGTGACCTCATTTTGGTATGAGTAACCGTACCCAAACATGTGCACATAGTTCGCTCAACAATAGTTAACCGAAGTTAGTCATATGAACACTTTCGTATCAACCTTGTTCATCTTAATCACAACTAGTTCAAATGACTCAAATGAAACTAGTTATGGAGTTGTTCAATTGTTTATATTCACATAGAAGTATACAAGACACAATCAAAGAAAAATCAATTTTGATTCACTTGAATCAATTCATGAACATTATAGCCACGATTTGAAAAAGATTGCATTCGTTAATATATAAATGTATTAGTTCATGAACAAACCGATTTTAGAACTTAACCCACTCAAGTATGCAAACGGGTACGCATACCTAAATGTCCAGACATAGTTTGGGTTTGCCAGTATGCGAACGAGTACGCATACCTCCAAACTCAGTTGAATTCCCATACTTGAACTTTACGCCGGTATGCATACGGGTATGCATACTAAGTTCACGGAGTTTCAACTAGCCAACCGTTACGCATAAGGGTATGCATACTATAGTTCCCGGACTTTGAATAACTTGCAACATTTAGCATACAAGTACGCATACTGTGTTATACTCAATAAATGGTTAATCGTTCTAAACTCCATCTTAATCATTGAAACATTCTTGGAAGACGGGAATAGCTGTCTTATACAAACTATTAGCTTCAAAGCAATTTTCAAGTGATCAATAGACCAATACGAAACATTCCGAGTCTACATCAAAGGACTGTCTCACACAAATCATGTAAGATGTTACCAGGCGATTTTCACATGATCATCTTTTGAATTTCGTCAAGAATAAAGATGAACTTGGTTAAAGCGAAAGCTTATCAACACATATTTCGAGAAATATGTAAGCGAGTTCAACTCAGCTCGAAATATCAAATCTGTATAATATAAAGTTTATATAGCTATACGAATTTTGTCTCAATGGGAGATTGAATAGAAATAGACTTCTGAGTGATAGATGAGTTCAAGTCTTCCACAAGCTCCCCTTAGTAGCTCTTCGTCTTCAATCGATAAACGTCGTGAAGTCTAATGCTCAACTACACATTCTATCCTAGTCCAAGACTTATAGTTTTGGCAACTAAACTTGACAACAAGCTTGAGATAGCAACGCTTGCGAGTTCGACCGAGCAGTGCTTTAATACTTTCCAAAAAATGAGAGAATATGTATTTTATCCTTCAGTATTAGGCTGGGTTTGATAATGTTTTTTTTTCCTTCCCAAAAGCACTTTCAAACCCTATATATGTCAATAATTTTTGAAATTAGTGTTTGGTAAAAAAAATTAAAGTGCTTTTTATCCAAAACACTTCCCAAATTCCTCAACTTTTAAAAGCTGGGGAGGAGGAGCTTTTAAAAGCTACAAAAGCATAAGCTTTGGTCCCACCTAAATTTAATGCTTGATTTATCTTTCTTATCCCATTTTATTTTATAAATGACAAAAGTAACCCTTAAATTTATATACAATCAATTTTTTATTTCTTATATTTATTATTTTCAAACTATTTTATATTCCATTTCATTTGTCAATAGTAAAAATAAAAACAAATATTAAATAATCACTTAATTTTAGTTTGATTTTTTGTTTGGAAATTATATATATATATATATATATATATTAAAAAGTGGTTAAGTAAAATATTTTGTTAAACAATCATAATAATAGTTACAATTAGTAAATTTAATATATGTTTATATATACATATATTAAATTTATATATATATATATATATATATATATATATATATAGGAATAAGAGACTACTTTGGTGTGTTATCTATATATTGAATAATGATTAACTATTTGACAAGATATCCTTCTCGCGTTTTCTTCTCTCGTGTGGATTCTTACCACCAATTTTTTTTTCTTCTTTGTGAGCGATTGAAGCTTTAGATTCAACGTTGTCGCTGTTTGAATTAAGGATTTTGCTAATTCAGGTTTTCCTTTTCTTAATTTCTATGTAACTTTGGAGTTTTCATTGCTAAGTTTTTTCTTTCATGAGTAATTGAAGATTCAGTTTTAGGGGTTTTTCCTTGAGCAATTTTTGAAGACTCTGAGTTAGGGTTATTGGAGTTGTAGCAGAAGAGGGATTTGGGTTTCTTTCTTATTGGATTGGGGTTTTTGACGAAGTGATTTATTCGATTGAAGATTGGATTAGTTTTTTTTTTTTTTTACGATTGTGTATTTCGTCATATGCAGAAGTGGGTTAGCGTTTTGTGTATCATTTTTTTTCTTCGAATTATTATTTATCTTTCTCTGAGGTGAAACTCTGTGTATCTAGTAGTAGTTTGAGTGTTCTTATTGAATTAGTGATTTGAGGAATTGGTTTCTTCGATTGAAGGTTTCTCTGAGTAGTAGTGAAGTTTCTTGGAGCATCAAGTTTGTGTTTTTGTCCCGTTCCCCTTGTTTGTTTAATTAGTGTTTCAACGAATGGTATTTTAAGTTTTCAATTGGGTGTTTTGCTAATTTGAACTTTTAAATTCTCATTCCTTGATTCGTAATTAGTCCTTTGGGTTTATCTCCTTTGTGTTCACTATGCCTAGAGTTACTAGGTTTAACCAGGGGGTTTGTTCGAGTCTCTTATCTCATTGTTTTGATTCACATAATGCTAGTATGTTTCTCCAATGTCCTTTTAGGGGGTTTGATGGCTGCAAGAATGGTGTAAGAGGCAAGGGTTTAGCGAGAATCTCTTTTTTCAAGCATCTTAACGATATGCATCTAGTGAATGGGGAAGAAAATGATAGATGCAGGGACAAGAATCAGAATAATGGTGTAGTTTATGCTCTATGGGAACAGACTCTCTCACAACTGAGGATGTGGTTGTGTACCAAGTATATGCATCTCCAAGCTTGGAAGAAGTGTTGCAGGTCACATGACAGAGATGTAATTTCGGCTCCTTTCAATGGAGTGGATGCTGATTTTCTTATTCATGGCGTAACAAAACCTGAAGAGGCAAGTGCTTTTGTTCCCGTTTCTATTGTTGATAATGTTGTGCTTAATAATTATGTTCAAGTCATCGGTGTGGAGTTGTTAGATAAAGTTTTTCAAGATCAGTTGCATACAGTTCGGCATATACCCACTAAATTTAGACTTAGTTTCTCTCGAACATTCAAACACACTTTAGACAAGGTTATACTCAGTCCCTTGGATGTTTCTGCTTGGATTAAACTGCTCATGTTTCCTATATGTGTTTTGCATAATTATACTCCCAAGAGTTGTGCAGAAAGTCGATCGGGTATGCGAAAGAAACTTCAAGTTGCTTCTATTAATCACACTTTAGCAAAGTGGAGGGATTCTGATGGTTGTGTCTCTTTGATTGTGGGTTTGTTATCTGATAATGATCTTTTATCTAAACATAAGGTCTTGTCTACGAATACTAATCAAGATGATATTAATTTACGACTTTGTAGAGCTTAGTCAGGGCTCTTATACCGCTGCTATTCGTGTTCTTACATCCAATGGAGTGGCTCCTTCTAATGATGTTACTTTATCTGATTTACAGCTCAAGCATCCTTCGGTACCTCCACCAGTATTTCCCATTGCACCATTTGAAGTTAATGCTGCTATGTATAGTATCAATATGGTTTTGAACAGAATTAGAAGTTTTTCTAAAGGTACGACATGTGGAAGGAATGTTATTCATGCTCAACACTTGCTTGATTCCCTCAGTTGTCCTGAGGCAGCTGTGGCGGATGAGATCCTTGCGTCCATTACTGCAGTTGTTAATCTTCTTTTAGCTGGTAATTGCCCTCCGCAGTTAGGTAAGTTCATTGCTAGCGCTCCATCTACTCCTTTACTTAAACCTGGAGGGGGTATTTGACCTATTGTTGTTGGTACTATATGGAGACGGTTAGTTTCTAAGGCTGCCGCATTTCTTATGAGCAAGGATATGTCTAGATATTTAACTGATTTCCAATTTGGTGTTGGAGTACCTTGTGGAGGGGAAGCTATTTTACATTCATAAAATCATATTTTGGAGGAGAAAGGTAGTCTTAGGTCCATGTCTATGGTTCTAGTAGATTTTAGTAATGCCTTTAACCTTGTGGATATGACTGCTATGTTGCAAGAAGTGAGACTTAAATGCCCTAGTATATCTAAATGGGTTGAATTTTGTTATTCTTTTCCTGCCCAACTTTATTATGGTTCTTCTACTCTTTCTTCTACACAAGGTGTACAGCAAGGAGATCCTCTAGGTCCTTTACTTTTCTCGCTGACTTTGCACCCTCTTGTTTTAAAGATCTGGCAAAAGTGTCATCTTGATTTGAAGGCGTGGTACTTACATGATGGTACCATTATTGGTGATACTTTGCAGGTTTCTAAAGCATTTCATATTATTCAGAATGAAGGTGCATCTGTTGGGATTTATCTCAATGTGCGGAAAACTGAACTGTTTTGTCCTTCTACGGATACAAGGAGTCTGCAAGATGGTATTTATCTTGCTGGTATTGGTGTATCCTCTATAGGAGTTAAACTAATTGGTGGTCCTGTGAGTTTGAATGCTAAGTTTTGTAGTGAATTGGTTCTTGGTAGAGTTCAAAAGACCATACAATTGATGGCGGCAGTTCGTAGGCTCGAAGACCCTCAAAGTGAATTGCTTCTTCTGCGGAACTGTACAGGTGTTTCTAAACTTTACTTTGCGTACCACTGCACCTAAGTATGTGAAAGAAGCGCAGGTTGTATATGATGATCATCTTTTCAAATATATGAGGAATTTAGTGACTGGTGATGGTCCATGTTTTGGTTTATTACAACAGAGACTAGTGTATTTACCCATCAGAGATGATAGTCTTGGTATCTACTCTGTGTTTGATGCAATGCAATACTATTTTTTAGCTTCTTATTCTCAGACCCTGCATCTACAGGGGAATATTTTACACATTATATCTTCAGTCTCTACATCTTCAGGCTTTTCTGTTAAGGGTCCTACTTATCAACAAGCTTTTGATCATTTTGTTCGAGTGTGTGGTATTGATTCTTCCCAACTTAGCAATCTCATAACTGCCCCACATCCCATGCATTCACTGGCAGCTCAATACTTTGCAGGAGTGACGAAAAACATGCCTTCCCTTTTCAATATGTCAAGACGTGATTCAGTACTTTGGAAGCGCAATAAAACTAAGCATGCTCAAGATTACTTACTTGCTATTTCTGTTGATGGGCTTGGACAGAAGTTAGGGCCACGTCAGTTTTGTGGTATTCTTAGCTATAGACTTGGTATTCCCCTATTTGCAGAAAAAAGTATTTGTTTGTGTTGTAACAAGGCTATGGATGTATATGGTGACCATGTGTTGCATTGTGCAAAAAGTTGGAGTCAAGTTTTGACATTATCTTGTTCGTGAAACATTTGGGATATTTCTTATAGGGCAGGTGTGCATGCTAAAGTTGAAGCGCCTTTGGGTTTCTTATCGCGTGATGGTGGTGATTCAAGACCAGCGGACATTATTGTCTACAATTGGGAGGAGGGCTGAGATACTTGTTTGGATGGGACGTGAGTTTCTCCTTTCGCTGGGTTGGAGTAGACGCTTTCACACCGGGTCTTGCTTTGTTTAAAGCAGTTGAACGTAAAAGATGTAAATACCTTGATGTTTGTAGAGCCAATGTGTATAGTTTTGGTACCTTGGCTTTTACTACCTTAGGTGAGCTTGGTTTTGAAACTATAGAGTTTTTGTTGAGGTTGAAAAATTACATAGCTAGACATGATACTAATATTAAAGTTCGCAATTCTCTTTTTATTAGATTAGGTTTAGCTATCCAAAAAGGGGTTGGGGCACAACTTGTTGCGCAGTTACCAACAAGTTCCTTGAAACTTTTCTTTTCTTTTTGATAAAAGTTTCCTCTTCTTTTAAAAATAATATATATATATATATATATATATATATATATATCTAACAGTAAAAAATATTAACTATTTTTAAATCCAATAAAATTGAATAAAACTACTTTAAGAGATATGCATGTTTTTATCATTTGCTACAACAATAATGGCTGAATCTCATATTTTATCAAATACACTTTGATTGTTTTTATAATCAGCTTTAACTTTAATCAATTTTTTACCAAACGTCTAACTATTTTTCTCACAGCACAGAACATAACGCACAACGAAAAAAATACTTTTACAAAAATCTTAGTAATACCAAACTAAGCCTAAATCAGTATCCCACATACCATTGCATCGATATCTGTATCTGTAAGGGCCAATGCTATCCCGACATGGTGAACAGTGATTTAGATTACCAACATGCGGTTTTTCTAGAAGTTCTTTTAGTTAAATTAATTACATTTTTTTTTCTGAAACGGACGTCAACTTTTGAATTAAAAATAGTGTGCACCTCGATTAATATACCTAGATGGAACATTTTCATTTTTTGTGGTCGTGGTATTACCGATAGATCTGTGCATAATATGATTTTTTTTTGGATGGCGACTGCATTGAGGTGTGTGATGCATTCAGCACTGCATAATTAACCTTATTAAGCTTTGACATGGCTATTCAAAACTTTGAAAGGGCATCTCCTCTTTTCCCTTTCATGATATTTCTATTGTTTAAATTTTGTTTATGTCTTCGCTAGAGTGTTAGACGTTTTAATCAAAACTAGTCCCGAGTTAACTAATAGGACTCTATACGGTGGAATGCACGTATGACCTAGTCATTTGTTGCACCACCCTATCAGCTTAAAGTTATAACAAGCCAACACTATTAGGCTTAGTTTTGTAATGGTGTGGCTTTTGTAAAAGCGTTTTTTTGTTGTATTGTGTAAAAAAAAACAGTTAAATGTTTGGTAAACTACATATTAAAAGTTAAAGCTGATTAACAAAACGATCAAATTGTGTTTGGTAGATTATTGTAGTTGTAACAAATAAACAGACATAATATGTTTTATTCTATTTTATGCTATTTAAACATAATTAGATACTTATATATATTTTGAGTAACTATTTCTATTATAGATTTAATTTGGGATAAAAATAATTATATTAAAATTAAATATTTATTTAATATTGATTCTTATTTATTTATTTATTTTTCTAACTGAAATGGCATATAAAATATAATTTGAAAGTAAAAACAATAATCTTTAAAGAATGTGACATAATTAAAATAACAATCTTTAAAGAATATGATATAGAGAATAAGAAATTGATTATCAAAAATTTAAGGGTAATTTTGTCATTTAGATAATATAGTAAGGATATAAAAGAAAAATCATGCATTAAAATAAGGGAAATTTTAGAGCTTTTAAAAGCTCCTCTCCCCCAGCTTTTAGAAGTTGGGGAATTTTGGAAATGCTTTGGTTAAAAGCATTTTGAAAATATTTTACCAAACACCAATATGAAAAATAATTATTATATATATATTTTAAAAGTGCTTTATGAAAAAAAAAAGAAAAAGAAAAAAAAAAGCATTACCAATCCCAGCCACTATGATAATGTTGTTCGCTTAGCTATATCATAGTAAAGAGATAACCAAGCAAAAAACGTTCGGGTCCTTTTTTCTCTTAGCTTACATGAGTTTCCGTTTATAAGAATTTTGGGTCCACACAAAGAAAAGTAGAAATAGAGATTTAAATTATGGGCCACAAAGCAAATTTTTACTTAATGATGGATCAGATGTGATCCAGTTGAATACACGGGGGTATAACAATCACATCCAATATTTCGTTCGGCAAACTGTATGGACTAAACTCCAATACAATTCCTAGAGCATCAACTTAAAAGTTAGACTCAATCAAGAAAGATATCAAAGAGCTTTATCTTTCTCAATACAATCAGTAAATCAACTAGATAGAAATCCGTGAGATTGATTGTTATGAGAATAACTCAGATGATACCAAAGACCAATGGCCGAGTGTCAATCAAGTCACATCCAACAAACAAGGTCGGATTTATCAACTATGATTGAAATATGCAAAATCTGCGATATTTCAATTATATAAATAAATATAATGCGGAAAAAAAATAACACAGACACCAGATGTTTTGTTAACTAGGATACCGCAAATGCAGAAAAACTCCGGAACTTAGTCCAGATTTGAACACCACATTGTATTAAGTCGCTACAGACTCTAGCCTACTACAAGTTAACTTCGGACTGGAATGTAGTTGAGCCCTAACCAAGTCTCACACCAATTAAGGTACAGTTGCGTTCCTTACGCCTCTTGAATCCCATCAGGACTCCGTGTACTTGATTCCTTTAGCTGATCTCACCCACAACTAAGAGTTGCTACGACCCAAAGTCGAAGACTTATAAAAAAATCTGACTCCCACGGATAAGTCTATTCTGGTTGTTGTTCCGTCTTAAGATAAAGATCAAGGTGTACAGGAAACTCAACTAATAATCCGGTCTTGTACTCCTGAAGAGCAGCCTACAAATATTAGTCACCTCACAATAACCCAACTGTTTAACGGAAGAAGTTATTGCGGAATCACAAGAGCCTGAGATGAAGAACTGTTGTGATTACTTTTTATATCTTACCCATTGGAAATAAATCTCGAGAAAATTTTAGAGAAGATTAAAATCAACACGATAGAAAAAGTAAGATCGGAATACGCAACTACAGAGAAAATAGTTGGATCTGGTTTCACGAATCCCAAATGAAGTCTTCAAGTCCTTAACCTGATAATGGTTTTGGAAAACCTAGGTTAATGGAGAATCGACTCTAGTTTACAACTAGGATACACGAGAGTGTCGGATTAGGTTTCCCAGATGCTAGAGTTTTCCCTTATATAGTCTTTCAAATCAGGGTTTCTTACAATCAAAGCTAAGATAGCTTTGTAACAAAGCAATTGATATTCACCGTTAGATGAACTCCTAATTTAAGATTCAATCTAAGTCTGCTTAGAAAACAAGCAATCAATCTCCACTGTTAGATGGTATTAGGTTGATACACACATATGAAATATACTTATATTTAGATATGGATGAACCGTACCTAAACGTATATAACCGTTGGCTCAATAATAGTTAACCGAAATTAGCCACATGAAAACTTATAATTTAGCCGTATTCATCTAACACTTTTAGATAAAATATGATGATCAATCAATCATGATTGATAATCTAAATGTGTTTCAAGAGAGTTATTCAAATGTTCATCATCTCACAGAAATATATATGAACCATTTGAAACATATTCAGTTTGGTTTGTAATTGTACAAAGTACTTATACAAGAACCAAATCATGAACATGATGCCACTGTTTGCATAACAAGTTCGCATGCCTAATTTCATTAAAGTTTCGGGGACTTTAGTTCGCAAACTGAGTTCGCAAACGAACCTGAGTTCATGAGTATGAATGTCATACTTACTGATTTTAGAACCTAACCACTATGTTTCCAAACTGAGTACGCGAACCAAAGTTCCGGACTTGGCCTAGTCTTAGCCGTTTGCAAACAGAGTACACGAACCACTGTTCCGGACTTAGCCTAGACTGGCTGTTCGCGAATAGAGTACGCCAACCATAACTCCGGACCTTTGGCAGTTAAACCCGTTCACAAACACAGTTCACAAACAAAAGTTCCGGACCTGAACTACCATTCACAGTTCGCATACTAGGTACGCATACTGTGTTATATTTAGACGTTGGAGTAGTTCTAAAACTCTCATTTAATCATTGAAATCCTTAGAAGACAACAATGGTAATCTTACACATACCATTAGCTTCAAGTAATTTTCAAGTGATTAATCAATCAATAAGAAACTTCCCAAGTCAACATCAAATGATTGTCTCATACAAATCATGTAAGATGTTCAAGGTAATATTCACATGATCATCTTGACTTAATATTTAGTTTCCAACAAGTAAATTGTCTACAACTAAACTCGTCAAGTAGATTATGAAGTTTAGCTAAAGCTAAAAAGCTTCCAACACGTGTTTCAAAAAATATATAAACGAGATAATCTCGACTGGAAATTTCAAATGTGTATAATGTAAAAGTCTATATAGTTATACGACTTAATCTCTTTAGAAGATAGAATAGACTAGAATTATCAGTGATAGATAAGCTTTAGTCTCCACATACCTTTTGTTGATGAAGTTCCTCCAAGATCTTCAGTAGATCTTTTCTTCAATTGGTGAACGTCGTGAAGTTTAATGCTCAACTAAACACTTCTATCCTAATCTGAGACATAATTATAAGTTGACTAGAAATCAAGTATACAGTTTTGATCAACTAAACTTGACAAACAAACTTGAGATAGCAACGCTTGCGAGTTCGACCGAGCAGTGTTCTAACAATCTCCCCCTTTGTCAATTTGAGCGACAAAACTATCAATACATAAGGATTACAAAATAAATAAACTTTGTAGCTTCTGATCCATCATGCTTGATTCCGTGGCTCTTCAACTTCCTTGAATTCTCCGTTATTACAAGTTCTCCATCTATTCTGAATGTGTTCAACTCAACATCTTTATTGTAGAAGATCCTTAGCAATCACAATATGAAAACGAAAGTTCACAATCATTGTTATTCTGTGTCGTAGTATTATTATATAGAATCAAAGTCCAATTACATCACAACTTTGAAATAATACTATAGTGATATGTATTACTCCCCCTTAGTCAATACTTCCATCTTGGAATGGAATCCACTCCCGCTTACATAATGATCTGTAAACCATATGCATGTAGTGTGAACTACTAAATAATTCTCCCCCTTTTTGTCAATATAAATTGGCAAAGGTACGAAAATTATGGGATCATGATGAATTCTAAAAAGATAATTCATGAATAAAAGAAAACATATCAACTTTCTTTCGATGATTTCACATAGTCAAAACTTAGTATATTCATCAAGGAATTTATTAAGATACAAGTAAACCCCTTCAAATTCCACAACCGCTCTCCCCACAAAGATATGACAATTAAGCACAAGTTCATTTAAGAACTCTCCCCCATTTGATGTCATTCCCAAGAGAACAACATGAGCGACCTTACTTTTACGAGAAAAGAAGGATTTCTTTGGACGCAATTTGTTAAAGTCCAAAGTATCATCGATTAAACTAATCAAAAGAGAACCTTGATGATTAATTTAACTGGAAACACTCAACATAAGAAGGCTTACGGAGTAAACATTCACACAATAGTGGACCGGGGAAAGATAAATACTGTGGAATTTCTCAAAAAGTTCATTATATCTTTTATAAATATTTGCATAAAGGCATAATAGACTTAATTTTTGAGCATATATGAGATAACAACACAGTTCACGAACGTTAACACATATATATCTCATAAGACATTTGCAATATATAAAACTAATAAGACTAAATGTTGCAAGAACATCTTCCAAATAACTTAGAATTTTAATAAATAAATCTAAAAACATTGCAAGATGAAAAAACGTTGGAAATAGCTACGTGTAATCACAATATTTGCTATACCAAACCCTAGTTATCCTTCTGAAACATAAGAATGCATTCTCATAAGAAGTTTCCTAGACAATAAGATGAAATGGAACAAAGAAGCTAAGCACCATCTTCATCATCATCGGAATCCATCCAAGAGGCTTGATTTTTATCCATTTCTTCCTTAGTTTCAAGAAATTTTGTAGCAATTACACATAATTGTTCTTAAGCATATTTTATATTGGAATTGACCTTACAAACACCCTTATGAATTTGTTGAAGAAGACCCAAGGTGGTATGATCATAAGAACCGTCAAGAGTATCACATCTTTGTCTTTTCTAGAAGTTCATCTTCATACATTTGATAATACTTGGATGAACCGGTTTGGGAGTTCCAATAGAGTTGCCAATGGGAGCAATGAAATGTTCGCGAAATATTTGCCCAATCAAGCATGGAAATCCTAACTTCTTGTTGGATGAAATCATTGAAACCAATTTAAGAATAATAAATACACAAATATCAAGACCTTGAGCACCCATTTCAAGGAAATAGACCAACTCCGCAAAAGCACGACTCCACCGAGAGTTCTCGATCGTGGAGGGACGTATAAAGATTAGTGATTCCAAGTTTACCGAATATCCTCAAGGAAATACTAAGATATTGGGTAGGAAATTTCCCTTCTATCCAATCAAAAATGTTGCGACAAAGGCCATAAGAAATGGTTTCACAAGATGGTTTTTCTCCCTTTGGTCTAGGAAGACAAAAATTACCAAGGGAATTTTGGTAATCTTTGAGATCAACTCTCTATCAACTAGAATCTTTTCCTATTTATCATATTCTTGAAAACCAATTTATCAAGATTAACATCATGGATGTTAGCATAAAATATCCTTGTAAGAGTGTAAAATCCTTCACCTAGACCATTGAAGATGTTACCAAGATTATACTTCTCAAAACAATCTAAATCTTCTTTATGACCACTTTCTTTTACCAATTTCTTCTCTAGGATGAATTCACTAGAAGAAATCTTTTCAAAGGTCATACTACTAGAGTCATTAGCAAATATAATTCTAATAGAGTCTTGGTCACTTGGTGTAATCTTACTCATGAGAGTGGATCCAATTTTTCTCTCATAATCTTCATTAGAGGTTCCCATAATAACTAAAAAATAGTAAATTGAGTGAAGAAGAACAAGATTAGAATCTTACTTGATGGACTCATTTGTAGATAATTGCTTACTTCACTCTTCCTTGGACCAATTTTAAGTTTCCATGGTGCTAGTACTGTAACCCTAAGACAAACCTTCACGTTCGTGGACGATATGAAGAAGAAGAAGGACGAGGGGCTTGGACCCGTACCGATACTGTGACCCATGAAGAACAGGATTCCTTATCATAGAACAACTCCAAAGGAATGACTAGATGATATCACAAAACAGCTTGCAAACAAGACTTGTAAATTAAGAGAAGCGCTCAATCTTAATTTGATTTTTTTTTGTGACAGTTGGTTCAGCAATAACCAAATCGGAATCTATAAATATGAGGATTACACACTGAGAAGATTTCATATCAATATGATAATTATTCTTATCTCAATGAACGATTTAGAAAAATATTCAGAGCACAAGAATTATTGATATTCACTTTCAATCACAGTAAATAAAATAGAAGAACAATATTATCCATACCCTTAATTAGGCTCAGGTGAGCAGAGATAACCCGACTTTGCAGTATTAACCAATATAGATTTTCCTCAACACATTGAAATACTTTAATTTCCAGTAACACTCTGCTAAGGAGCTTCTCTCATAATCTTCCAAATAAAAACTAACCCAAAATAATACAAATGCAAAAAGCTTATCAAGTTGTTACTTGCCCCATCTCAAGCTATATACAGATGGGGGAAGTCAATTCTTGTTACCAAGAATCTAGATGAGCAGGAGACTGCTCATGGATCTTTTTAGGCTGATATTTTTGAATTGTACCAGAGGTATAATCAAAATAGTGATGATACTCAGAGTTAATTAATCTCTTTGATTCCTCCTTCTTACGATCAAGAGATGGAATTTTCCGATCTTTGGAACATGTAACAAACTCAGCAGAGATCTTCATACCGACTTTACATGAGTTGTTACAAAGACTAAACTGTACATCATGAATACATGACTTGACAGGATCGGAACAAACGCCAGGAATAACTTTTTCCTTAATCGAATTAAGTCGATTCAAGAATTTAAAAACATCTTCAAAAGTCGTAAACATATTTTTGTCTAGAGATCCATCATGATAATATTCCTCAAAAACATTGAGCAGCAGTCTAGTGAGATTCCATATCCTTGAGCTTTTGTCAGCACGTTTCCTGTATCGAGTTTTCTTAGAGGAACCTTTTTCTTTTCCTTTAGATTGTTTTCCATCAGATAAAGTTTTTAACGTCTTAGTTGACTTGAGATTATCTTGAGTGACCAGAGGTCTTGTTGAAAATAAACTCTGAACAACCTTAAAGGATTTATGGTGTACGTCACAAATGAACAGACAAAGTTTCCCGAAGTTATTTCCTATCAGGAACAATCTTTAGGATCAAACAAACACAAACTTATTATGTTTATCGTGTTTGCCTTCTCTGATACCAATTAAAAAAGCGGGGGTATAACAACTACACCGAATATTTCGTTCGGCAAGCTGTATGGACTAAACTCGAATATAATTCCGAGAGCACCAATTTAAAACTGATACTCAATCAAGAAAGATATCAACGAGCTTTATCTTTTTCTCAATACAATCAGTAAATAAACTAGATAGATATATGTGAGACTGATTGTTATGAGAATAACTCGGATGGTACCAAAGACCAATGGCCGAGTGTTAATCAAGTCATATCCAACTATGATTGGACTTTGCACAACCTGTGATATTTCAATTATATAAACAAATATAATGCAGAAAAGAAATAACACAGAACTAGAAATTTTGTTAAAGAGGAAACCGCAAATGCAGAAAAACCCTGGGACATAGTCCAAATTTGAACACCAAAGTGTATTAAGCCGCTACAAACTCTAGCATACTACAAGTTAACTTCGGACTGGAATGTAGTTGAGCCCTAACCAAGCCTTACGCCTCTTGAATCCCAGCAGGACTCTGCGCACTTGATTCCCTTAGCTTATCTCACCCACAACTAAGAGTTGCTACGACCCAAAGTAGAAGACTTATAAACAAATTTGTCTCCCACAGATAAGTCTATTCTGGTTGTTGTTTCCGTCTTAAGACAAAGATCAAGGTGTACAGGAAACTGAACTGATAATTCGATCTTATACTCCCGAAGAGCAACCTACAAATATTAGTCACCTCGCAATAACCTAACTGTTTAACAGTAGAAGTTATTCCGGAAGCACAAGAGTCTGAGACGAAGAACTGTTGTGATTACTTTTTATATATTACCTATCAGAGATCAGTCTCGAGAAAATCTTAGAGAATATTAAACTCAACCTGATAGAAAAAAGTAAGATCAGAATACGCAACTATAGAGAATATAGTTGGATCTGGCTTTACGAATCCCAAGTAAAGTCTTCAAGTCGTGAACCTAAAAATGGTTTTAAAAAACTTAGGTTAATGGAGAATTGACTCTGGTTTGCAACTAGGACACACGAGAGTGTCGGATTAGGTTTCCCAGATGCTAGAGTTCTCCCCTATATAGTCTTTCAAATCAGGGTTGCTTACAATCAAAGCTAAGATAGCTTAGTAACAAAGAAATTGATATTCGCCGTTAGATGAACTCCTGATTTTAGATTCAATCTAAGTGTGCTTAGAAAATAAGCATTCATTCTCCATCGTTAGATGGTATTAGCTTGATACACATAAATGAAATATACTTATATTTAGATATGGATGAACCGTACCTAAACATGTATAACCGTTGGCTCGATAACATTTAATCGAAGTTAGCCACATGAACACTTATAGTTTAGCCATATTCATCTAACACTTCTAGATCAATATAAGGATCAATCAATCATGATAGATAATCTAAATGTGTTTCAAGAGAGTTGTTCAAATGTTCATCATCTCATAGAAATATATATGAACCATTTGAAACATATTCGGTTTAGTTTGTAATTGTACAAAGTACTTATATAAGAACCAAATCATGAACATAATGGCACGGTTTGTAAAACAAGTTCGCATACCTTATTTCATTAAAGTTCCAGGGACTTTAGTTCGCAAACAAACCTGAGTTTATGAGTATGAATGTCATACTTACCGATTTTAGAACCTAACCACTATGTTCGCAAACTGAGTACGCGAACCACAATTTCGGACTTGGCCTAGTCTTAGACGTTCGCAAACAGAGTACGTGAACCACAGTTCCGGACTTAGCCTAGACTGGCTGTTCGCAAACAGAGTACGCCAACCATAGCTCCGGACCTTTGGAAGTTAAACCCGTTCACAAACACAGTTCACAAACAAGAGTTCTGGACCTGAACTACCATTCACAGTTCGCATACTAGTTACGCATACTGTGTCATATCCAGATGTTGGTAGTAGTTCTAAAACTCTCATTTAATCATTGAAACATCCTTCGAAGACAACAATTGTAATATTACACATACCAATATCTTCAAGTGACTAATCGATCAATAAGAAACTTCCCAAGTTAACATCAAATGATTGTCTCACACAAATAATGTAAGATGTTCAAGGTAATTTTCACATAATCATCTTGATTGAATATTTAGTTTCCATCAAGTAAAGTGTCTACAATTAAATTCGTCAAGTAGATGATGAAGTTTAGCTAAAGCTAAAAAGCTTCCAACACGTATTTTGAGAAATATATAAATGAGAATACCTCGGATAGAAATTTCAAATGTGTATAATGTAAAAATTTATATAGATATACGACTTAGTCTCTTTAGAAGATAGAATAGAATAAACTTTTGAGTGATAGATAAGCTTTAGTCTCTACATACCTTTTGTTGATGAAGTTCCTCCAAGCTCTTAAGTAGATCTGCTTCTTAAATTGGTGAACGCCGTGAAGTCTAATGCTCAACTACACACTTTTATCCTAATCCGAGACATAGATGTAAGTAGACTAGAAATCAAGTATATAGTTTTGATCAACTAAATTTGACAAACAATCTTGGGATAGCAACGGTTGCGAGTTCGACCGAGCAGTGCTCTAATACCACTATTTAGCTAGGGATTTCGTCACATTAAGAGTAAGCGAAGCCCCATAATACTTGGTTTTCGCTATAAATAAGCTATAGCTAAGCGAAACTGCTTACCACTGTGTTTGGCCTTAGGATAATATCATGACAAGTTGTATAATCTGCAAACAAATTTACCATTTAAGATTAAAACAAAATCTGAAAGTAAACAGTTAATCACATTCGTGCATAGACACAAAAACAACAATAAATAAATTTGGAACTTATATTAGCGGAGAAGCAAGGACTCTAAATTAGACATGCAAGTGCAAATTTGTCATTTAGGACACTAAACATGTAGTCGGATTCAGTATTTATTTCATGACTTAATATTTTCCTCGTGATATAAATATCCACCATTTTTCTCGTGATCCAAATTTGTTTTACAACCTGAAATCTGCATTATGACCCAGTTAACAAGTTAGTTATCGTGACAAAAAAAAAATTACACCCAGTGTAATATTTCCTAATTAACCAAATCTTTCATTTAATTTGACGCGGTGTCTGAGTTGTCCAAAATTTGCATGGTGACCCAAATCCCGGTTGTTACCTAAAATCAATTTCATGACTGAAAATCTTCTTCTTAACCAAAATACTTCATGTAATCTAGAATACATAGTGTGATTTGAAATCTGTCATTATGATCCAAAATTTGTTCCATAGATCTCGTGGCCCAAAAATTTTATCGTGACCTTAAAACTTCCATAAAGGCCTAAATATACTTCATGACCAAAAATTCACATAGTTACCTAGATCCTATATCTTGCAAAAATTATTGAACATTAAGTTAGTATATAATCATGAGTATGTCTTGAAACTTAAAATACACATCTTAATCTAAAGGATGCTAGTGTAACACTTTAAGAGCACAAATTTTCCAAAATTTATTTCTGGTGTTACGTGCTTGTCAATTGGAATGATAGTGTAATTGTCACACAAATGCGTGGAGCAATGAAGCGATCAATTATACAAGTACATGATCGAATCAATTAACAACAATAAAGAAGTCTGTTCCACAAGTGATTTCTCAAAGATCTTCCAAGGTTGAAGATGCAACAATAAAAATTTCATTAAGAACTGGAGTCCAAAATAGAAGACGTTGATATGTTGAAGATGATTTTCCTACTGTATAAAGACGAAGATATTCATAACTAGATTATCTCAATAAAAGAACATAAACAGTTTTAGGACTACATAGAAGAATCAGACGATTCATAGGCATATGCATAGGTTAAATAGTGTTTTGTGGATAACAAGTTCCATCTAACATATGGAAAGGGTATGAAATCAAAAGACATTGCAAAGACCTAAAATGGGACAGTTTAGAAACCAGCAATGATGTCAAGGCAACTAGCACTGCTGCAACTAGAATTGAACATTGGATAAAAGTGTCGATGCACTTTCTAGAAAAACATAATATCACTGAAACGTGAATTGATACTTATCTGACATGAGCGATCCCACTTCCAGAGGTCACAATGGATGCTGAAAAGGTTGACTCAAAATTCTAAGAGATAATCTGTGGAAGATCTTTAGCACGTAATTTTCATACTCTAATATATCTTTACAATTGAGAAACCATACTATGAAAAACTATGTATATAATACAAGTTTTAGGTTGAAAGTCCTTCTAGAGTACAATTTATAATATGGAAGGCAAGATTTAACTGTGGAAAGGAAAGCTGAAAAATCAGATTAGAAGAAACACCCAAATTCAAGTTGTTAGGGAAATTTTAGCCCAATTACGAAGGGATATTTTACGATGCCTCAAAAATATAGAAAGGAGAAAGCCTATATTCAAATAAAATATGGTGAAATAAGAGCAAGAATGGCATAAGACATTATATCAAATTTTGGAAATATATTTATGACCAAAGAAATGGGTGGTATGGGATTCCAAGACACTAAAGCCTTAAATGAAGTTGTTAGAGTATTGCTCGGTCGAACTCACAAGTGTTGTTATCTCAAGCTTTTTGTGAAAACTATGTCTTGATTTTTAGTCAACATTTAGTCAGTCTCGGATTAGGATGGAAATGTGTAGTTGAGATTCGGATATCACCGCGTTCTACCGTTTGAAAGCGGAAATCAATTGGAGCTCTGTAGAACTTCTTCCACAAAGGTAAGTGAAGACTGAACAACCTATTTCTCAAGTTTTAACCTTTCTATGTATGAATCATTGCTGCATGACTAAATTAGACATTACATGCATAACAGAACAATATGCTTCATTTATGTTATTCAAGAATGTTTCATACTGATTATTAGAGAGATATATAACTACTGTAAATCTGGATACATAACAATATGCGTACTAATTCACATACTGGGAAAACTGTTATAGGTCAGGAGTCGCGGTACATGTACCCAGTACACTTACCGGTGTAACTATAGTTCAACAACGACTTTTTGGTACGCATACCCGGTATCCATACCATAAAAAGTCTGTGAACTCGTGAACTAGGAAAGTCACGCATACCTAGTATGCAAACCGAAAAAGATCTGTTGGTTTCAAAACCAAATATTGTACGCATACCGATTACGCATACCATAAAAGATCTGTGAGTTCTTGAACTCGTTTTTGGCTTAAAGGTACACATACCCGGTGTACATACTATGACAAGAATATTCACGATCAGGTATGGTACACGTACTCGATATATTACTTACCCTGTCGAATATTTTAAGATGCATCATAATTATTTCTATGAGATAATCGGCATTTGAATAACTCTCTAAAAATACTATCTAGACATTTTTGATCGTATGTGTGATCAAAGAAAAGTCTTAAAGTGTTATATGAAAATTATTAAGTTTATTGTTCAAGTGGATAGTACTGGATAACTACATGAACAAGTCTTTGTACACGGTTCGGTTACGGTTCATCGTAACCAGAGTGTATATTCTTCTATGTTAATCTCAAGTAAAGTTTTTCATCTAACAATGATTATTTATTCTTGGTTCCAAAGCTATCTTAGCTTAAAACCTAAAGCAAACTTGATCTTGAAAGTCCGTATAAAGAGAAACTCAAACAACTGGGATCTTTGAATCCCTGACACTATTCTTGTGTATCCTAGTTGTAAACTAGAGTCGCCCTCTCTTAAAATCCTTCTAGGTTTTAGCGACTAAAAATACTTCACATAGGGATTAGTGTATCCAGGTCCAACTATCTTTTTCTTCATAGTTTGTATATCCTGATCTTGTTTTGATTGTCATGCTTCATCCAATAAACAAGATAGATAGAAATCAAAGTTTCTTCGTCTCAGACTTTGTGATTCCATTTATACTTGTGAGGTGAATAATAATCTATGATGCTCTTCGGGAGTCATAAGAGAGGATTTTGAGGTTATCTAGACTTTGTCTATTGCTATCGATTTCCTACCTCACCTTGATATTTGTCTAGATTGGTTTAAAGTCTTCAATTAAGTTGAAGCAACTCTTATTATGTAAAAGACGTTAGCTACGGGAATCAATTGCTCGAAGTCCTGCTGGGATTCAAGAGGCGTAAGGAGCATGACTGTAACTGAATTGCTGTGATGGTTCAATTCCGTCTCAACTGCATTCTAGTCCGTACTTCTGATAGTAGGCTAGTGTGTATAGGGGCTTAATACAGTTTAGCGTTCAAGTCTAGACTAGGTCCCTAAGTTTTTCTGCATTTGCGGTTTCCTCGTTAACAAAATTTATGGTGTCTGTGTTATTTCGAATCCACATTATATTGTTTATCTTTATATTGAAATATCACAGGTTATACGTAAATCAATCAAAGTAGATATATCCATCCTTGTTTGTTGGATACGACTTGATTGATTCTTGGATATTGATCTTTGGAATCGTCCAAGTACTCTCATACATAATTAGGTTCACGGACTTGGTTCTGTAAACATTCTAATTAAGGTGTATTTTGTTACCCCAACATTTTCAATTGGTATCAGAGCAAGAAAACACGTTTAAGACCTAAGAAGTTTGTGTTTGAAGCAATCTGACTATATGGAAACGAGTGCAATCTCGATAAATGTATCACCAACCTTTGATGGCACAAATTACTTATGGTGCAAAATTTCTAGGAATTCCTTTCTACACGCCGTGACTTTGAAACATGGAAACTTGTGGTTTATAGGATACAATCCTCCAATAGTTATTAGAGATGAAAACACTCTTAAGAAATAATTAGCACAATATAGCGAAACCGAGATAAGTTCTGCAAAACATAATTCTGACGGGTTAAATGCTACTATTCACACAATAAGCCGAGATCTTCAACACCGTGTGACTTCGTGCACTAGGTCTAAAGATGCTTGGGATATCTTAGAAACTGTCTTCGAAGGAGATACCTCAGATAAAGAAGCTAGGATTCAAAACCTAAATTCTGACTAGGAAAATCTTCGTATGTCCGATGAAAATTCATTTGATGAGTTTAATCAAAAAGTGTCTGGAATTTTTTAATGCATGTTATGCGTTAGGGAAGACTATTCCCAAAAGGACATTATGATGAAAATTCTCTGATCTTTACCAGCAAGATACAAGTCTAAGAAACATGACATCATGGAAGGAAATAACCTTGCTACACTTTCCAGAGACGCATTAGTTGGAAAGTTAAAGATCTTTGATCATAAACTGCAATCCAAAACCGGAACGAATATTGCGTTCAAGGCACTGGAAAACACTGAAACTCCTAAAAGTGAAAGTGTTAAAAACTCTGTGAACAATCTTGTTGATCATTAATTTTCAGATGAATATCTTGATAACTCAGTTTCATTAATCGCGAGACAGTTTAGAGAACTTCTTGGGAAGAGGAATAAATGGTTCACTAGAGAAAAACCTCCAATGTCAGCAAATCCACATAATCGTGTTCTAGTGAAAAACATAGACAAAAAAGATTCTGAAGACGAGGATATGCCACAATACTTCAAGTGTAAAGGGTTTGGTTACTTTTCGAATGAGTGCCCAAATCGAAAGAAATACACTGGTAACAAGAGTTTTCCTACAACGCTTGATGAAACATCTGATCATTATGATTCCGAAGAGGAGGATGTATCAAATGTAGCACTCTTGGGTAAAATTATCAATTTTGATGAATGTAGCAATAATTATATCAATATTGATAATTTAGTTGATGACTCTTCATCAAAATCATTGGAGGATCTAATGGATTTTTCGTATACTAATGAAAACTCTGTTAATGTTTCAGGTATACTCTTTGTTTAGCTGCTAATGTCGTTCCTGAATCGATCTCCAAACCGACATGTCCTTATTGTACCATTGAGGGTCACAACCTCACACAATGTTTCAAATAAAAACAGAAACTAAGTATGACAACAAACTGCAACGGAGGGCTAGTCGTTTGGCAAATGTGCTTAAATTTGTTCAAAAGTCCAACCTTGAGGTACGTAAAGTTAACTCTTGATAAGTGCATAATTTACTCTTATTTTGTTATCAATCCAATGCTTGTATTTTCTATATTTCTTACAATATACCTTGTATTACTATTGTTTTCTTTTGTTTGTCTTATTTAGGTAGAACGCCCAAAAGGAGCGAAAAGAATGTTAAAGCGAACATAAAACGTGAGCTTGGACTAATGACCAGGAGGAAATCAACCAAATTCAGTAATTCAACTCTATATTGTATAGAATGAAGAGATGAAAAGAATGCAAAAAGAATGAGGTCATTCTGTGTTCGTATGCAAAAGTGGTGGGCAAAACCGTTTGATTAAATAGGGCTCAATCCCTACCTACGTCTGGGATTAGGGTAGGTAGGACCGATCCATACCTCAAAGAAGTGACGAAAATACCTGCCAAAATTGATTTTCTGAGTTCCGAAGTATTTCCAAACCCAAATATTCTTAGTGATATTTAAGGATACTTCCAAATATTTTCCAAGAGAGTTCCGAATAGAAATTTTATGGATTATATACAAAACTAGGCCTATTCTGGACCCTCACTTTCATTTCTAGGCCTGTTTTTTTATTTTTTACAAATCTAGGCCAATCGGATAGATTCCATCCAAATCCGTTATCTCAGTCAATATCTCGTTAAAATCTCATATAGTGAGATCTCATGAATGTGTGAAGATTACGAAAATACCCTCTCTGTACGTGTACAGAGATAATGACAAGTGTATGATAGCTAATCATAATGAAATCAACGGTCTAGATATTATGAACTCGGTAGACACAACGTGTCAGGAAAAAAATAATCTATCATCTACCTATTCCCTTCTCGTATTTCTTCTGCTAGAATATTGTTCTTCACCTGAAGAAGAAAAAAAAAAAGAAACAAAAGAAGCAGTAACTGCTGAATCAATTCGAGAGTTAGTTGGTAGACACTGAAAAGAAGAAAGAGATGGCTCTTAAGAAGATTAGAGAGGAAATTGATCTTTTTCTATGGGATCTGTTTATGCCAAGAGAATAGAAGAAACCGAAGGGGTTTGAAGGTCCTGATATGGATAATATAACATGGGTTTGGTTCAGATCGATGGATATAGGAGAAATTAACAAGAATTTCATGTGGAGGAAGTTTGGTATAATTTGTTCCCTAATTTATGCTTGAATTGGTGTGATTTGAGTTTGCTGTTAGATGAGAATATATATCTGGAAGTTTTTGTTGCTGGAAAAGGGTTTGAGTATGGGTTTACAGAGAATAACAAGATTTGAGGTTAGGTGGTGGTTGATGTTTAAGGTTTAGAGTTGATGATGGTGGTTGTTGCAGGATACTGATAGACGCATTTATGTGTCTAATATATCTCAATTGTATATAGTGTTAGTGCTCGATTCTATACTTATTTGGTTATTTTATTTATTTGTAGATGTTTTTACAAGAATAAGGTTTTGCGGCGAAATTGGCTGAAAATGCGGCGTTTGGACCTCCATTGATAGAGTACCGGAAGCACCTCAGAAATACCCCGGAGGAACCCCGAAAAAGTGCAGAAAATGTCCCAGAAAACTCACTATACGGACCCCGATTTTGGATAAGGGGTAACCTAATTACTAAGCGGTGACCCATTTCCAGGCATCTGCTAAAGGGAAACCGGAGCTTGATAGGGGGCATCTCTTCTTCACATTTCAAATGAAGTTTTGGCGGGAAAGTGAGTTTGTTAACTGGCAGTTTTTGATCGGAATTTTTGAAGGAGCTATAATGCGATTAAAGGGCTGGAAATGTTTGGGCTTACTCTATGGACTTATAGGAAGCTAACAGGGGTGATTTTAAGGCCCAGAAGTGGCTGGAATGACCGGGAGAAGCAATCAAAGTCCAAACACGACAGTATGTTGTTGTTCACGTTCAAATATTTTGTGAGAAATTTTTAGGAGACTTTCACGCTGGATATACATGTATCTAGTTTTGTTCAAGTCAGGAGAGAGTTTTGTGGAAATGGGATAGCTAACAGACGCGTACAGAAAAGATAAGAAGATAGAAACCCGTAACTGGCAGAGAAGAAAAAAAGAGATTCTATCGGGATTTCTTTGAGCTGTGAAGTATATAAGAGGTGGAGAGAAGTTAGAGAAGGTTTATCAAGAGTTTGGGGTCGATCCAGAGCCAGGAGGAGCGAAGAAGAAGGAAAAACGGCAATGTTCACCTGCTGCTGCTGCCATTAAAAAGCTTCAAGAACACGAAGAACAGACTCACCATAGCAGACTTATTTTCAGAAGCGTCAACAACATCAGCGAAGTGTCGCAGTTAGCTGCAGTTACCTTTTGTCGGTCTTCTCTGGACGCCTTCTGTGAGTCTTAGAAACAATGTTTTATAATTTTTAACTCTTTTAATCATACTTTGAGCATCAAATATATTTTGAGAATATGATTATTATGATTAGATAAACCCCAACACTGGGATGATGGAGGAAGCCGTTCTTTACGCATATGATAATTATATTAATTCTTTTTTTGACTACTTGCACTTTTTATTAATCGATTTATGATTTTTCTTAATTGGTTGTGATATCGTATGATGATGTATGCTTGGTCGTAGTGCTTTTGATGCGTCATGCTAGTGATATACAATAAATATTCTAAAAATCTACCTTGGCAAGAATGAGAGTCCATATGATTTGAGCTATAATTGTTTCGAATAAATATATGAATTGTGTGAATGATTAATGGTGGAATCCTGAGTCCTAGTGTCTCTTGATCCTGTGACAAACGTTTGTATATATTTTTATGTTTTTAAATCTTTACAAGTCCGAGCATCGAACCCTTATTTACCGCAATCGAATTACTCCAACAGATACAGATTAAGGATTGATGGATATTTGTTGGGTTAAAAAATTGAAATTAGATCGATGAATTTGTTCCTTATTCAGACTCAATTCAATTTAAACAATACGATTCGACAACTTCGTTAACAAAATCGATCCAAAAGATAATTTAAATCTCTTTCTGTACATTCAACTCAATCGATTTTAACGTATATGAATATGATTGGAAGTTTTTTATGACCTTGTTCCCAAACTTGAGTACTTATTAATAATATTATTGTGTTTGTGTTGGATAATGGGAGTGAGATATGTGATGCTTGTAAGTTGTTTGACAAAATTCCACAAACAATGTAATGTTCTCCGTACTAGGGAATTAATTGGTGTTTTGTTGAGATTGCAGCCATGTAACTGGTTCTGGTGAAGATGCAGGTGCACTGCTGAGAATGTGGAAAAGAAGGTTGATCAGTTGTTGTTGATTACAGAGAAATGGGGTTTTGGATTTGGTGCGGTGATATTGTTGACTTTAGATAATGAAGCAATGCAGATGAGGATTTTAATTGTGCTGCAATGGAAGTATTTGAACTGAATTTACTGCAGAAATAGATGAATGTTAGGTTGAATTCAGGAAAATAAAGATGGTAGTAGGATGGGTCAGTAAGACTATGGATTTGTATTGATTGCAGACAAGAGATGGAGCTAAGATGGTGAAAGTTCGGGAGATGGATTTGGTTGATGCTAATGGAAATGGTCAGTTTCCAGGTGAAAAAGATTTTGAAGATATGAGAGATGGTTGTGGCAGATGTATTTTTACGGAGAAGGTTAATGAAGGGTTAACAAATGTATTGAAGCTAAGAAGAATCTTGCAGTGATGGATAAGTACGTAGAATGGAGATGGGGACCGTTGTTGAGAAAGTAGTGGTGATTCCGAATTGCAGATCTAGTGAGGATGAATTCGGTTTGAAAAATCTGCTATTGTGAATATGGAGGTGTTAGAATGGGTTTGTTTATTAATTGAAATCCATTACAGAGATGGAATTTATCCTGTTGCTTCGAGGGATCGACGAATGCACAGGATTGCAATGGAAGAATGAATATGCTACTCTTGGCTTATAAATAATTATTGGTGCTGATATTGAAATGCTACTGAGATAATGGGTTTGGACTGAAATTTAAGAATGAAGATGCTACTCTTGACAAATACTTAAATCAGCGATTCAATTTCAGTCCAAACCCATTATCTCAGTAGCATTTCAATATCGGCACCAACAATTCTTTGTAAGCCAAGAGTAGCATATTTATTCTTCCATTGCAATACTGAGCATTCGTCGATCCCTCGAAGCAACAGGGTAAATTCCATCTCTGTAATGGATTTCAATTCATACACAAACCCATTCTAACACCTTCAGATTCACAGTAGCAGATTTTTCAAACCGAATTCATCATCACCAGATCTGCAATTCGGAATCACCACCACTTTCTCAACAACGGTCCCCATCTCCATTCTACGTACTTATCCATCACTGCAAGATTCTTCTTAGCTTCAATACATTTTTTAACCCTTCATTAACCTTCTCCGTAAAAATACATCTGTCACAACCATCTCTCATATCTTCAAAATCTTTTTCACCTGGAAACTGACCATTTCCATTAGCATCAACCAAATCCATCTCCCGAACTTTCACCATCTTAGCTCCATCTCTTGTCTGCAATCAATACAAATCCATAGTCTTACTGACCCATCCTACTACCATCTTTATTTACCTGAATTCAACCTAATATTCATCTATTTCTGCAGGAAAATCAGTTCAACTACCACCATTGCAGCACAATTACAATCCTCATCTGCATTGCTTCATTATCTAAAGTCAACAATATCACCACACCAAAGCAAACACTCCATTTCTTTGTAATCAACAACAACTACTCAACCTTCTTTTCCACATTCTCAGCAGTGCACCTGCATCTTCACCAGAACCAGTTACATGGCTGCAATCTCAACAAAACACCAATTAATTCCCTAGTACGGAGAATATTACATTGTTGGGAAATTTTGTCAAACAACTTACAAGCATCACATATATCACTCCCCTTATCCAACACAAACACAATCAAATTATTAATAAGTACTCAAGTTTGAGAACAAGGTCATAAAAAACTTCCAATCATATTCATATACGTTAAAATCGATTGAATTGAATGTACATAAAGAGATTTAACTTATCTTTTGGATCGATTTTCTTAACGAAGTTGTCGAATCATATTGCTGATATTGAATTGAGTCTAAATAAGGAACAAATTCATCGATCTAATTTCAATTTTTTAACCCAAAAAATATCCATCAATCCTTGTTTAGTATCCTGCAACAACCACCATCATCAACTCTAAACCTTAAACATCAACCGCCACCTAACCTCAAATCTTGTTCTTCTCTGTAAACCCATACTCAAACCCTTATCCAGCAACAAAAAATTCTAGATCTATATTCTCATCTAACAGCAAACTCATATCACACCAATTCAAGCATAAATTAGGGAACAAATTATACCAAACTTCCTCTACATGAAATTCTTGTTAATTTCTCCTCTATTCATCGATCTGAACCAAACCCATGTTATATTATCCATATCAAGACCATCAAACCCCTTTGGTTTCTTCTATTCTCTCGGCATAAACATATCCCACAGAAAAAGATCAATTTCCTCTCTAATCTTCTTAAGAACCAGCTCTTTCTTCTTTTCAGTGTCTACCAACTAACTCTCGAATTGATTCATCAGTTATTGCTGTTTTTTTTTTCTTCTTCTTCAGGTGAAGAACAATATTCTAGCAGAAGAAAGACGAGAAGGGAATAGGTAGATGATAAATTATTTTTTTTCCTGACACGTTGTGTCTACCGAGTTCATAATATCTAGACCGTTGATTTCATTATGATTAGATATCGTACACTTGTCATTATCTTCGCACACGTACAGAGAGGGTATTTTCGTAATCTTCACACATTCATGAGATCTCACTATATGAGATTTTAGCAAGATATTGACTAGTCAACGCGAGATATTGACTGAGATAACGGATTTGGATGGAATCCATCCGATTGGCCTAGATTTGTAAGAAATAAGAAAACAGGCCTAGAAATGAAAGTGACGGTCCAGAACATGCCTAGTTCTATATACAATCCTTGATTTTATCTTTTGTGTATCATGGGTTTCACTAATTCCATGAGTAGTTAAACTCCTATTTGATTGAGGATGGATTCGAAGTTCTAAACATGATTTGATTTTATATATGAATCTATTTTTATTTCTTCATATGATTTACGTTTGTTTCTACTATGATGAATATTTATGATTGATTGATTGATTTAAGATGCCTACTAAACTGATCCCTTAATTAACCTATTGCTAGTAACGGGTTAGGATATCCGTAACTGTTGAATAACCCTTCCACAAGTAGAAAACGTGAGACCTTGCGAAGGGATTCTGTGAAGCAATCACGTATAAAACAATACTAGTAAGTGAACCGATCGTACCGAGTTTAACTGCTAGTACCGAACCTAGATTCATAAACCCTAAAGCATTAGATTGAGTCACATCTTGTAAGCGTACCTCAAGGTGGCTCAGACGGATATAATCCCATAGCTAAGCGTACCTGTTATCCGGTGATATTAGGAGTCTTGGGGGTAGCTAAGCGTACTTGTTACCCTACAGTTGGTGATAATATATGATTAATGACGAATACATAATTATATTAATTTGATGAATATTTGGTAAAGAAGAAGGATTCCTCGATCATACTCCTCATTCTTGATTACATCTTAATTTATTTGCTTTATTTACTTTGTTGTATATTGTATTAGCAATCTATAAACAAAACCCCCCATTTCTGACATTTGATAACTGAAAACTTCATGTTCTTCGTGGGAACGATCCTTGATTCCATTATATTACCAGTTAATTGTGTGTAAATAAGTGATTTAATTTGTTGCACTCACGACATGCACCAACTCTTCTTCTCCTAAAAAATTGAATGTTTCAAAGGAAGAGGTAAAATCTCAAATGAAAAGAAGAGTTCGGGCTAAACGTTTCGTAACGAAGGGTATTACACCTAGTTGTGAGCACTTAACTGCTCACCTCAACACAAGTTAATTGAGTTGAAATGTGTATCTTGTCTCATGAACCCTTAAAAGAGATAAGAATTAAGCACATTAGGGCTTATGATCAAATTTGAATATTATTACTTGGAAGTCCATATTTTATTTGTTCATCCTAATCTATGTCTCAAGTAATGGTATTGAAATTTTTTATCTATGTAGAAACTTAAGGAAGGATAAAAGTGACATTTCATTCTTCTTAGGTTTCATGTATGGTAAACATCTTCTTCATCAAGACTCATATCTCTTTCACAATAATTTGGCTTGTTGAGCAATATATTTGTGTTTTCAGAAATCCATTTTATTCTTACGAATCATGGAGAAGCACAACATCTTCTCATGAAATCTATGATCCAATGGTTGTTGATGTTCATCCAACTAAAAATAAACAAGAGATTTAAAATCCTTTTCGCTCATCTCTTAAAAGGAAATGGAGGAATATGATGAAACCGAGAGATGACGCTCCAATAAGAAATGGTTTTCCTTCTTGAAGAATTGAAGAAAACCAAGAAGGAGGTGCAATGACTGAAAGTGATTCTACAAAATCTCTTGAACTACAAGAAGCAATTGTCAAACAACAACCTAACAGGTTTGGTGGAGTTAACTCTTTTCTTCATGAACCGTATGTTCCAGTGCATGTTGTTGATAAGGAGTTCGGAGATGATAAAGAATTTTCCAAAGATTTTAAGTACTAGGAAACTTCTTGTGAGAATATATTTTTGTATTGAAGGAGGATAACTAGCATTTGGTATAGCAAGTTGTGATTACAAACAAGTTATTTCCAACGATCTTTTATCTTGCATGTTATTAGATTTATTTATTTAAATTCTAGAGGTTTTGGAAGATGAACTTACAGTATGTAATCATTATTGGTTTAATATATTGCAAAGTCTTATGAGATATATGTGTCCTTTACTTTTTATAAATTGAACTGATATCTCATATATGTTCAAAAGTTAAAGTTATTAAGTTTTATAGACTGAAAATAGAACAAGATTTGTGAGAATTTTTCGCAGTATTGATCTACTCTTGATCACAATTTTGTGGAATTACTGCAGTATTCACTCTGTAATATTTTTTTATGTTGAGTCATACCGATTAAAATTATCTTTTTGTTCGTAACAGGAATTGAGATTAATTTATGTCGATATTTAGGATACAAATCCATGTGATTTGTTAATGTCCAACAAAATTCTTCTTTTTCATTAAAGTAAGGTCGCTCATGTTGTTCTCTTGGGAATGACATCAAATGGGGGAGATTTCTTAAATGAACTTGTGCTTAATCGCTATATACTTATGGGATGTGTGGCTGTAGAATTTATAGAGGATGCTTGTATCTTAAATATCCTAGATGAGCACTAAGTACTTTATACTTTGTGATGTCGTCTAAATAAAATTTGACACGTAATTCCTTTAAGTCTTGAAGTATCTTTTGATTGAATTCATTACGATCTTATAGTTTTCGTACCTTTGCCAATTTTTATTGACAAAAAGAGGGAGAATTACTATATACAAATGGTTTACGGATCATTATGTAAGGGGGGTGAATCAATATCTATTTGTTTCACCTATTATGCAAAAGATGTAAGTATTGATTAAGGGGGATAAACATATCACGATAGTATTACTTTGAAGTCGTGATACGAATGAACTTTGGAGAGGATAATAATTCTATGTTTCTGTATAACGACGATTAAAAATCTCTTTTTCAAAGTTGTTAGCGCTACGGATTTTCAACAACAACAATGCTGAGTTGAACACGTTCAAAATCATTGCAACTTGGAGTAACGAAGAATTTAAGGAGTTGAAGAACCAAGGAAATCATGCATGGTGGATTTTGGAATTTTAAAGCTTTATTTTTTTATCCATATGTATTGATAGTTTTTCACTAAAATTGGCAAATGGGGAGATTGTTATAGCATTGCTCGGTCGAACTCACAAGTGTTGCTATCTCAAACTGAAAAAATGGGGGCACAATAACCACACCCAATATTTTGATTAGCAATCTGTATGGACTAACTCCAATATACTTTCAAGCGAATCAACTAGACTCAATCTTAATAAAGTATATCAAAGAGTTCTAATATCTCTATTTCACAATGTAATCAGCAAATCAGACAGATATAAATCCGTGAGCCTGATTATTATGTGAAATAACTTGAACGGTACCAAAGACCAATTTTCAAGTGTCAATCAATGTAAATCAACTACCAAATTGATCTTAACGCACAACCTGTGATATTTCAATTATATAACAAAATATAATGCGGAAAATAAATAACACAAACACCGGAATTTTGTTAACGAGGAAACCGCAAATGCATAAAAACCCCGGGGCCTAGTCCATATTGAACACACACTGTATTAAGACGCTACAGACACTAGCCTACTACAATCTAACTTTGGTCTGGACTGTAGTTGAACCCCAATCAATCTCACACTGATCCAAAGTACAGTTGCGCTCCTTACGTCTCTGATCCCATCAGGATACTAAGCACTTGATTCCCTTAGCTGATCTCACCCACAACTAAGATTTGCTACGACCCAAAGTCGAAGACTTTAATAAACCAATCTGTATCACACAGAAAAGTCTACGATAATAGATAAATCTGTCTCCCAAAGAAATACCTACAATTTTTGTTCCGTCTTTTGATAAATCAAGGTGAACAGGAACCAATTGATAACCCGGACTTATATTCCCGAAGAACAGCCTAGTATTATCAATCACCTCACAATAATCTTAATCGACGCGGCGAAAGAAGATATTGTGAAATCACAAATGATGAGACGAAGATGTTTGTGATAACTTTTATATCTTTCCTATCGGAGATAACAATCTCAAGCCAATCGTCACGATTGTACTCAACACGATAGAATCAGCAAGATCAGATCACACAACTACAAGAAAGTAGTATCGGTCTGGCTTCAAGTCGTTAACCTACAGGGTCTCGAGAAGAAACCTAAGGTTAAAGTAGAATCGACTCTAGCTTATAAAACTAGTATCACACAGGATGTGTGGGGATTAGGTTTCCCAGTTGCTAGAGTTGTCCCTTATATAGTCTTTCAAATCAGGGTTTGCAATCAATGTTAGCTTAGTAACAAAGCATTCAATATTCACCTTTAGATGAAAATCTGATTAGATTCAAGCTAATATCTTTCAACCGTTGGATCAAAAACTTAGCTTGTTACACACAAATGAAATGAACGATTTTAGGTTTGTGTAACCGTACCCAAACATGTATATTTGTTGGTTCAACAGTAGTTAACCAAATGGTTAGCCATATGAGGACTTTCATATCAACCATATTCTTCTTCACCATAACTAGTTCAAATGACTCAAATGAACTAGTTAGAGAGTTGTTCAATTGTATAAATCATATATAACTATTCAAGACACAGTCAAAGAAAAAACGATTTAATTCACTCGAATCGATTCATGAACTTTATAGCCACGGTTTCCAAATTACATTCCTTAGTTAATATAAATATAAGTTCACAAATAATCGTCTTTAGATATAACCAACTCAAGTACGCGGACTTAGTTCGCGGACTTAAGTTCCCGGAAGGAGTTCACAAACTCCAACAGATATTCTCGGGATGAGAACCTCCGCCAGTTCGCGGACTGGGTTCGTGGACTGATTTCGCGGACTGAGTTCACAGCTCTTGTTCTGGTTTTCCTGATCAACAAAGTACACATACTTTGGTTCAAGGAATAAGAACTTATACATATATGTGTTACCACACAATTCTTATATCCAACAATGGTTATATAATCTAAACTCTCATTTCCATTGAAACATTCCTAGAGGACTTTATTATATATTTGTTATTCACAAACTATTTTTCGTCAAAGTAAGAAATTTCCAAAGTGATTGAAACTTGTCATGACTTTCGTCACTAGGCAAAGATGAACTTGGCTAAAGCGAAATCTTTGCCAACACATATTTCGAGAAATAGATAGACAAGATAAACTCGGCTCGAAATAGCAAATGTGTATAATAAAAGTCTATATAGCAAAACGACTTTTGTGTCAAGATAGGAGATAGAGTATATAGACTTTTGAGTGATAGATAAGTTCAAGTCTCCACATACCTTTTAGTCGATGAAGTTCCACCAGCTCCTTGAGTAGTTCTTCGTCTTGTACGATGATCGCCATGGAGTTATTGAGCTCAACTACACTTTCTATCCTAGTCCGAGACTTTGTTATAGTAGATTAGAAATCAAGACTTATAGTTTTGATCACTAACATTGACAAACATGCTTGAGATAGCAACGCATACGAGTTCGACCGAGCAGTGCTCTAACACAAGCTTTTTGTCCAATTTAGTTGTCAAAACTATAACTTGATTTCTAGTCTAATTTAGTTAGTTTCAGATTAGGATAGAAGTATGTAGTTGAGATTTGGATATCACTGTGTTCTACCGTTTGAAGGCGAAGATCAACCGGAGCTCTGGAGAACTTCTTCAACAAAGGTAAGTGAAGACTGAACCACCTATTTCTCAAGTTTTCACCTTTCTATCTATGATACATTGTCGCATGACTAAATTAGAAAGTATATGCATAATAGAAATTTCGAGTCAAGTTTATCTTGAATATCATTCTCGAAATACGCTAAGCTTAAGAACATTTGTTCATACTTGATGAATTTGGTGAAATCAATTTATTGCTTATGACCTAATTATGACTCAAGATTTAATGATTTGAAAATAGCCTGGAACCTGATATGTGTCATTGATGTTATTTAGGAACGTTTCATATTGATTATCAGAGAGATATATAACTACTGTAAATCTGGATACACGAATGTATGCATACCAGTTCACATACTGGGAGAACTGTTATAGGTCCGGAGCCGCAGTACATGTACCCAGTATACGTATCGGCGTAGTTATAGTTCGGAAATGACTTTTTGGTACGCATACCCGGTATCCGTACCATAAAAAGTCTGTGAACTCGTGAACCAGGAAATGTACGCATACCAAGTATGCAAACCGGAAAAGATCTGTTGGTTTCAAAACAAAATAAGGTACGCATACCATAAATGATATGTGAGTTTCTGAACTCGTTTTTTTCTTAAGGGTACATATACCCGGTATACATTCTATGACAAGAATATTCACGAATAGGTATAGTACACGTACCCGGTACACGTACTTACCCTGTAGAATATTTTTAGATGCATCAAAAATATTTCTATGAGATAATCAACATTTGAATAACTCTCTAAAAACACTATCTAGATATTTTTGATCATATATGTGATTCAAGAAAAGTCTTAAAGTGTTATATGAAAATGATTAAGCTTATTGTTCAAGTGGATAGTATTGGCTAACCTTACATGAACAAGATTTTTTTATACGGTTCTCTATAGTTCATCCTAACCAGAGTGTATATTATGTTATGTTAATCTCAAGTCAAGTTTTTCATCTAACAGTGATTATTGATTGCTTGGTTCCAAAGCTATCTTAGCTTAAACCTAAAACAACCTTGATCTTGAAAGTATATATAAGGAGAAACTCAAACAACTAGGATGTTTGAATCCCTGACACTATTCTTGTGTGTCATAGTTGTAAACTAAAGTCACCCTCTCCTTGAAACCCTTCTAGGGTTTAGCGACTAAAAATACTTCACCTTGGGATTCGTGAAGCCAGGTCCAACTATCTTTATCTTGATAGTTTGTGTATCCTGATATTGTTTTGATTTTCGAGCTTGCTCCAAAAAACAAGATAGATAGAAATCACAAAGTTTCTCCATCTCAGACTTTGTGATTCCACAAGTTTATACTTGTGATGTGAATAATAATCTAGGATGATCTTAGAGAGTTATAAGACCGGATTTTGAGGTTAGCTAGACTTTTTCTATTGCTATCGATTTCCTACCTCACCTTGATCTTTGATCAGAACGAAAATCACATATATGCTTATCTGTGGGAGGTAGATTGGTTTAAAGTCTTCAATTAAGTTGAAGCAACTCTTAGGCTGTAAAGACGTCAGCTACGGAAATCAATTGCGCGGAGTCCTGCTGGGATTCAAGAGGCGTAAGGATCGCAACTGTAACTGAATTTCTATGATGGTTTAATGCGGTCTCAACTGCATTCTAGTCCAAAATTCTGATAGTAGGCTAGTGTCTGTAGCGGCTTAATATAGTTTGGTGTTCAAGTCTGGACTAGGTCCTTGGGTTTTTTTGCATTTGCGGTTTCCTCGTTAACAAAATTTCTGGTGTCTGTGTTATTTCTTTTCCGCACTATATTGTTTATCTTTATAACTGACATATCACAGGTTATACGTAAATCAATCAACGTAGATATATCCATCCATGTTTGTTGGATACGACTTGATTGACTCTTGGATATTGATCTTTGGAATCGCCCAAGTACTCTGGCACATAATTAGGTTCACGGACTTGGTTTTGTAAACATTCTAATTGTGTTTGTGTGTGTGTGTGAGAGAGAGATATAAGCTCTTCATATGTCTCCTAATTGAGATTCATTAAGTTGAAATCTCGGAATTATATTTGAGTTTAGTCCATATAGGTTTCCTAAGAAAAAGTTGGTGGTGTATTTTGGTACCCCCACGTTTTCAGAAGTTATCCTACAAAGCTTGCTTGAAGATTAGTAAATGAAAAATGATGTTGTTTGGGTCCTCGAAGAAAAATACTTCTAAGATACTAATCCTTTGAAGAGTGATATAAAAATTGAATGTATTTGGGAAGAGCATATGTGTTAGTCTGGACTAGATCAAAAAAGTCTTTATTTGGAAGATTGGTAATGGAGTTAACATACAAGTTTAAAGAGACAAATGGATATATGAAGAATATATAAATTGGGATAATTAGGACATAAATAATAATTGGAATATGGAGCTAAATGTAGTAGATTTGGAAGATGAACACACCAAATTTTGGAATTTCCAAATATTCAACCAAACTCTTCGATCAGGATATGAACACACCAAATTATGGAATATCCAGATGTTGAACCAAACTCTTCAATCAAGATCTGAGAACCAATAAATTAAGCATTAAGCTAGTTATGGAAAAAAAAAAGATATTCTTAAATGATCACCTACAAAAACAGGTAACTTCACCGTGAAGTCTATTTACAATGCAATTTTAAATGATTAGGTAAATCAGTCAGCATGACATGGAAGAAAACAAAGATAACTCTGTCATCTCAAGATCTCTTACATGTGACAACTATTTTTATGGAAGTTATCATTTGATATCGTTCATGTTAATATAAGAATTAGCAGAAATGTGCATAATCAAGAGACCACATGCAACATACGTAATGGAGATGATGAAATAACAACTCATCTGCTATATAGTCGAAGTTTGGAGTTAGATCAACACATCAGTAACCGTATATGCCAGGTGGAAAATTTGCAACCTTGGATGAAAACTTGGACTTAAAATCCTGAATTTCCTTCAGTAATCTTCATGCCATTAATAATATTTCCATCATAATGTGGTATCTATAGAAAACCAGATGTGAACTGGTTTTTAAAGATTCTCAAAAAACTCCTAGAAGCTCACCACATGATTATGGAACTATGCAGTACCACTAACATTAGTATAACTCAGCAAAACAGTAGACCAGTCAATAACAATAACAAGAATATTACACCACATAATGCTATGAGAAAAATAACATGAAGAAGAACCCCATATAACTGGAAAAAATGAATGTAGATGCTTCTTACGTTGATAATAATAATACTTGTTGAACGACTATAACTTTAAGGTACTTTTCAGGGAAATTGGTGGGCACGAGAGTTCTAGTGAATGAAGCAAATATTTTTAGCAACTTGAAGTTCAGATTATATTGGAAGATGTTAAATGGTTGTTGTAGGTATCCAAAAACAAAGTAAAAATGGGGGTATTACGTGAGTTCGAGATATGAAACTTGTACGGAACTCTTTTAAACCTAGAAATGGTCGTCCGAGAACTGTTTCAGTCACAAAGATACGAGATGGGTTGATCTTAGGGGGAAAAGCATATTAAGAATGGGAAATCATGGTGGTGATGTGATTATATGTGGTGTCCTCGAACTATGAATACCAAGTTCTTAAACTTTGCTATTACTATATTGAGAATTCTCTAATCTTGCTGAGAGATTACTTGTTGTGAGATAATTTGGTATGTTCAAGATTATTTATGAATAGATGGAGCTTCCAATTTATATTAATAGTAGCACATCGGTCTCCATAAGAAGTGAAAAGCGTGTTGAAAATAGAAGAATCAAGAAGATGTGAAAAACGTGGTAAAATCCTTTTTGTATTGCTGGGAAGAATGATTACCACTTCTTCATTTATCCTTTCTTTCTCTCAATGTTTACAAGACTTAGTTTCTTTATTTTTTGAGTATGAATTGGCCACAGTATCTATAATATACCGTAAGACAAAACCCCTAATGAATATCCCCCTATGTGACATATTTGATGAATCAACATGTGATACTACTGTTGAGTTGACAGAGTTTTATAAGACTACTTGATCAAATAATTGACCGATGAGTCTCGTTGAGACTCAGTGATCACTAGAAAGTTGGGTAGAGTAGACTACTAATACTGATAAGCAATGAGATACATACAATAAGACTGAGTGATGACTCTAAGCAACACGATGTGAACGATGATCTTTAAAAATGAGCTCTAAGCAATAAGGTGTGAGCTATGAGCTCTAATGATGCCAGTCGCGGGTAATTGAGTATGTTGAGTTCTATGACACTTCATGGTACTATGAAGGAATCAATAAGTGATGATCCCAAATGTTGACATATATAGTTGAAATAGTTAGTAGTTGATGCTCTTAGATCGAGGTATCAAATTAGAGTACCGATAGATTACGACATCAAATAGAAAGGTTAAAGCATCGATAAGTGGGCAATGCATCATGCAAATGTTGTGCCAAAAAGGTAAAGGCTAGGCTGGTGCAATATGCACCAACAAAATGGAGGAGCCAGTACTGGCAAGTAATAGTGATGCCTCATGGATCCAGTGCTTGTATGAGAGTGGTGTAGGCGCATACACACAAGCATTGGCATGCCAGCACTGGGATGGGTGATGTTCTGGTGCAATATGCACTAGTGATAGGAAGTGCCAGCTTTGGATTATCAACGCTGGAGAGGCAATGATGTCAAAGTCATGGCCATACCAATGACGTTTGGCTGTGCACCGTTGACGTACTTCGTGTCTTATGCATTTATATTCATACACAAGGGCATTTTGTATTGTGCCATCGATATTGATATTTGGTGTCGAGAGATTCATCTGCATAATTATTACAATGGGGATATAATCAAATTTCTTTATAATATAGTATGGTACCCATCTAAGAGCTTAATATTTATTTGATGACAAGATCAGAAAATAGAATTACACAATAATATGTTATGAATATATATATATATATATATATATATATAGCATCTGGAAAGAATTACAACAAGCACCAGCGTCACTTTGAGGATCGAATGTGTTATATAATGCTTATGTATATATAGGTAGATACTGAGTATTTAGTGTGTATATATATATATATATTCATACACATATATCGACGCTGAGAGTTCATCTAGGTAAATATCTAGCCTATATACGTATATATAGAAGGTACAATGATGGTGTAGAACACCTTTACCATTAAAGTATGTATTGTTAATTTCTGAGATTAGATATACAAATCGTATATATTTCTGTTATGGGACCATCAAGATTTTACGATTTTCGTCTTCGGCGAAAACCACCATCAATAGTGAGTAGACAGCTAAATCTTGAGTATCTCATCATGGAAGGTGGCAATAAGTCTATGGTGGATGATATTTTTAATGACTTTATGTATGTCATGTGGGAAGATTAGTACATCATTGGTGGTACGTTAATAGAGATAGCACATCTTTCCATAGAGTCAGATCTCTACAAATACAGACTTGTAAGGTCTTAAACGTTGCCTGCTCTGATACCAATTGAAAAAGCGGGGGTCTAACAACCATACCCAATATTTCGCTTAGCAATATGTATGCACAAACTCCAATATACTTTCTAGAGAATCAACTAGACAGTCAGACTCAATCTAGATAAAAAGTATATCAAAGAGTTTATATCTCAATCTCTCGATTTGATATATACTCAAACAAATATAAATCTGCGAGTCTTTATCAAATACTAAAGAGATAACTTGGATGGTACCAAAGACCAATATCCAAGTGTCAATCAATTTAAATCAACAACCAAAAGGTCGTATATTCTAATTGATTGAAAAACGCACAACCTGTGTTATTTCAATTATATAACAAAATATAATGTGGAATAGAAATAACACAGACACCATAATTTTGTTAACGAGGAAACCGTAAATGCAGAAAAAATCCGGGACCTAGTCCAGATTGAACACACACTGTATTAAGACACTACAGACACTAGCCTACTCCGAATTAACTTCGGTCTAGACTGTAGTTGAACCCCAACCAATCTCACACTGATCCAAGGTACAGTTATGCTCCTACGTCTCTGATCCCAGCAGGATACTACGTATTTGATTCCCTTAGATGATCTCACCCACAACTAAGAGTTTCTACGACCCTTACCTATGAGTTTTGTTCCGTAATAGATAAACAAATCTAAATCACACAGAAAAATCTACGGTAATAGATAAATCCGTCTCCCACGAATATACCTATGAGTTTTGTTCCGTCTTTTGATAGAAATCAAGGTGAACATGAACCAATAGATAACCCGGACTTATATTCCCGAAGAACAGCCTAGTACTATCAATCACCTCACAATAATCTTAATCGACGCGGGGAAAGAAGATATTGTGGAATCACAAATAATGAAACGAAGATGTTTGTGATCACTTTTTATCTTGCCCTATCGGAGATATAATCTCATGCCAATTCTTTCAATTGAACTCGTACCATAGAAAATAGCAAGATCAGATCACACAACTACGAGAAAGTAGTATCGGTCTGGCTTCACAATCCCAATGAAGTCTTTAAGTCGTTAACCTGGTTTAGAAGAAGAAACCAAAGGTTAAAGGAGAATCGACTCTAGCTTAGCACAACTAGTATCACACATAATGTGTGGGTATTAGGTTTCCCAGTTGCTAGAGTTATCCCTTATATAGTCCTTCAAATCATGGTTTTCAATCAATGTTAGCTTGGTAACAAAGCATTCAATATTCACCGTTAGATGAAAACCTGATTAGATTCAAGCTAATATTTAACAAACGTTAGATCGAAAACATAGCTTGTTATACACAAATGAAATGCATGTTTCTAGGCTTGTGTAACCATACCCAAACTTGTACATTAGTTTGTTCAACAATAGTTAACCAAATGGTTAGCTATATAATCACTTTCATATAAACCATATTCTTCTTCACCATAACTAGTTCAAATGACTCAAATGAACTATCTAGAGAGTTGTTCAATTGCAAGGAAATCTTATGTACTATACAAGACACAATTGAAGAAAAAAAGATGTGATTCACTCGAACCAGTTCATGAACTATATAGCCACGGTTTGCAATTGCATTTCTTAGTTTATATAAGAATAAGTTCACAAATATCGTTGTTAGATATAACCTACTCAAGTTCGCGGACTGGGTTCGCGGACTTAAGTTCCTGGATGGAGTTCACAAACTCCTGCAGAAATTCTCGGGTCGAGAACTTCCGCCAGTTCGCGGACTGGGTTCGCGGACTGAGTTCGCGGACTTAGCTCACACACTACTCCGGTTCTCTTGATCAACAAAGTTCGCAAACTTCGGTTCAAGGAATAAGGACTTATACATATATGTGTTTCCACAACAATGCTTATATCCTCCAATGGTTATATAATCTAAACTCTCATTTCAATCATTTGGAACATTCTTAGAGGACTTTGTTATATAGTTGTTATTCACAAACTATTTTTCGTCAAAGTAAGCAATTTCCAAAGTGATTGAAACTTTTCATGACTTTCGTCACTAGGAAAATATGAACTTGGCTAAAGCGAAAGCTTTACCAACACATATTTCGAGAAATAGATAGGCGAGATAAACTCGGCTCGAAATACCAAATGTGTATAATCTAAGTCTATATAGTAAAACGACTTTTGTCTCAAGATAGGAGATAAATATACTTTTGAGTGATAGATAAGTTCAAGTATCCACATACCTTTTAGTTGATGAAGATCCACCGGTTCCTTAAGTAATCCTTCGTCTTGTATGATGATTGCCATGGAGTTCTTGAGCACAAATACACTTTTCTATCCTAGCCTGAGACCTTAGCTATAGTAGACTAGAAATCAAGACTTATAGTTTTGATCACTAACATTGACAAACATACTTGAGATAGCAACGCATGCGAGTTCGACCGATCAATGCTCTAACATTTTGTATTCCTATTATTAGGGATTGAATCCTTTGGGATTCGATTCCTTCATAGGATAACTAACATCATAAGTGTGGATTGGGGAACCTCATTCATAAGAAAAGTCAAATTTACCCTTACCCCCTAATAAATTATAATCTAACTACTTATCAAAAATAAATTTAAATCTTTTCTTCTTTATTTTCTTTTCTCCTTCATTTCTTCATCATCTTTAAAACCGAAATCTATTATTCTTCTCTCTCTTCTTCTTCTCCGTCACGTCGTGATTCTCCATCGCATCGTGATGAAGATGATGATCGTAAAAAAACAAAATCTATTATTTTTCTTCCTCTCTTCTTCTTCTTCATCTTCTCCATCACCTATAGATGGTAAAAAAAGAAACAAAACTAATAAAATCCACCATTTATGTTTGCTCTTGATTGACTTAAAAATTCAATTCCATTAATTTGGTTAAAGAAAGAAACAGTTTCTGAAACTGTATAACGTCTGGAAGTTAATATTTTCCCAACCGTGAATCTTGTATTACGGTTGGGAAAATAGAGGTATCCCAACTATCAACCCTGAACCTACCTATGCGGTTGAGAAACTAAGAACTCCCAACCGTAAGAGAGTGTCTACGGCTTCCTAGCTGTAACTTGAGCTCTCAACTTGGAAAACCTAGTCGTAATTGTTTCTGATACTTACAAAAAAAGAAAACAAAATTCGGCTGGAAGTTGTTCATTTCACAGCCGTGAAAGTAATTTACGGCTGGGAGATCTTCAATTTCGTGCCATAAATTATCATTCACGACTGGGTCGACAATATTTCCCAACCGTAACTGCAAAAAAGCCCAGATTTTTCCCGATATCTATCGGTATTTAATCAAAAAAATTGTTATTGGAAATCAAGTATAAGGTTCTTCTGAGTGTTTTAAAAAAAAATCAAAAAAATTTCAATTTTTTTTCAAAATCATTCCAGTGAATCAAAAAAAAAATTGAAAAAGAACTTGATGATTTTTTTTTTAATTTCCATAGAATTAGTTGAATGATAAATCTTATTCTATACATTAATCAAGTTTATTTAATAACGGTGTTCAATACGGTTAGGAGAGAGAATATCCGGTTTTCTCGCGAGAAGGATGGTTCAGGATTTTTCTTCACGCAACAGCAGAAAGGAGCATGGGTGTGATGATCAGCAAGGTCGACATCAAGAGAAGGAAGATAGTTTGAAGATTTCGAAGGCAAAGGATTGGGTATCAGTTGTACAAGGTGGTTTGGCTTCAACAGATAAGGTTTCTCAAAGTTCTCATGATGAGGAAGGTTGGATCTCGATTTCTCACAAAAAGAAAACTGCTTTAACCTCGGTAAGGATTGAATGTGAATATAAGTATTTTGTGATCTCAAAATCATCTGGTTATTTTCTCTTCGTCGAAGAAACCAGAAACATAAAACTTTTAATTCAATTCAAACTTTCTAGATCTGCTTTTGTTTGGCTGAAAAATATTCTGCGAAAAGAATCACAAAAGGATTTTTATGGTGCATGGCATTGGAATTTTGATAAAGGATCTGAACATACTCCTATGGTTAGAGACGGAAACAAATATGGGGAGTCTTTTCGTCTCTCTATCACCTCCAGCAAGAATAAACATATTACCATCATGCCTGCTGAAAAAGGTATGAACAAATGGAAGTGTTTTGTTATTGGATTTGACAAATTACTATCAGGAAAACCTACTAGCAGTGATTCGACAACTCAGAAAGGAGGTCAAGTTTTTGTTGCTAATAAGGTATCAAAGACTGTTTCTAAGGAACAAACAAAGGAAAGGGTGCAGGATTCAGTGGTACTCAAGAAGAGTTGGGATCAAGCGATTATTATTGAGTCATCACATTTTGTTGGCTCATGGTACAGATTAGGGAAGGAAATCTCTGATAGATTTAATCTAAAATCAGAATTTGATATCTTCCCTTTTGAAGAAAAGAAAGCTTTCTTTTTTTCCTCTGTAGATGATAGAAACATCATGCTTAGTAGGGGTCTGTGGATTTTTGAAGGAGCTAAGATTCGTTTATGTCCTTGGTGGTCATCTGTCAACACCATTACTGTTTCAAACAAAGTAACTGAAGGTACTTGGGTCGACATTCGTGGAGTTCCTTTCCATCTTTGGGATGATGAAATATACAAGTTTCTTGGGACTAAATTTGGGGGATTAATTGAAGTTCATTCAACAACACTTTCATGGTAAGATGCCTCAGCTATTCGAATTAAATTTCAAAGCCATAATCAGGATGATTCCATATGCATAATCAACTTCAATGGTATGATTTTTCCTATTCAAGTCAAGAAAATGAAGCTCATCATTGGAAACCCAAATTTGTACCTAAAGGAATTAGGGTTTCCAAAAATAAGTCATATTTGGAAATACATGATTCGGTGGTAAACTTGGATGAAAATATTACTTTCCATCTGGGATGGCCAAGTATTCAACAAGCTAAATCAATAATGCGCAATCCTAGCAAGAATATCTGCATGGGAAAAATTTCGCGCGTGGACTTAGGAATGAAAATATCCGTTCCTCCAAATTTGAATATCAATCCTCCCGTTGAACCAAAAAGAAAATCTAGAAGGGTTCAAATTTTGGATAAGGGCGCATCAAGTTCAACTGCAATTCCATTGTTAAAGGCACCAGATTCTACAAATATCGAGAAGGGTATTTTGGGCAGCCATCCTATAACGGCTAGTTCACCCACTATCTCTTCTTAAGATGATGTCAATGAACTTTTTAAAGAAACAGTTTCTATTTTGTATCTTCAAAATATGGATGTTGGAGATGGGGCAATTATCGAGGTGAAGAGATTGGATTCCACATTGAATGATATTTCAGCAACCTCTGAATCTTCTAATCAGTTGAAAAAGATGAAAGAGACTATTGATCCAATGAGGATTTAGTTTCTCAGATGATTCAATTGGGGACAAGATTGGGTCTTTTCTTCAAAGGAAATCAAGAAGAAAATGTTGATGTTATTATGGATACAATGAAGTCTCATCTCAAAAATTTAGAGGTGGAGAAAGGTAAACTCACTTAATCTTCTTCTGTCTATTTCAGGGTTTCTTGGGATTCATTATTTTTATGGATTTTAAGATAATTTGTTGGAATGTAAGGGGTTTAAACGACCTAAACAAAATAGATATAATTAAGAAAAATACAAGGGACTGGAATCCTAGCATTCTTCTTCTTCAGAAGACTAAACTTCAACAATGTAATGATCTTTTGGTGTGGCAAACTTGGGGAAACAAATTTGTAAAATGGTTGGATGCACCTTCTGAAGGAAGATCTGGTGGAATTCTTTGTCGTTGGGATGATTCAAAGGTTGAAGTTCTGGATTCTTTAGTGGGTCATTACTCAATCACTATTCTGTGTAAAATAAAGAACACTAATTTCAATTAGGTTCTCACTGGTAATTATGCTCTTAATGCTAATAACACCAGTGAAAGAAAATTGTTTTGGAGGGAGATAGAGGAAGTGAGATGTTTTTGGAATTTATCCTGGGTAATTGGAGGTGATTTTAATGAAATTCATTTTACTCATGAGAGGTCTTCTGGTGGTGAATATTTAGCTGGTATGAGGAGATTGAACAGATTCATCTCTCAACATGAACTGTTTGATTTACCTTTACATGGAGCTACTTATACTTGGACAAAAAATCATTTTAACAGCATAAAAAGTCGCATTGATAGAATTATGGTTTCACCTGAGTGGGAGCAGCAATTTCCTAATCTCTTACAACAAGCCTTGTCAAGACCGTGGTCTGATCATAGTCCCATTTCTCTTTCCTGTGATGGTGTTAAGACAGGTCCAGGGCCATTTCGCTGTGAGTATTACTGGTTCACAAATTCAAATTTCATTAATTTTATCACCTCTACTTGGATGTCTTTCAATGTTTTAGGTAATGCTAGTTTCTCTTTTTGTAAGAATCTGCAACTGTTAAAACCAAAGTTAAGAGAGTTGAGCAAATTGGAATATGGAGATATGGATAGGAGACTGGATGAATTGGAGAACACCTTTACTTCTTTATATGCTGAGTAAAATCTCAATGATGGGATTTCTGAGGAACAATGGAATACTAGGATGCAGGCAAGGTAAGAATTCTGTAACATATCTATTCTCAAGGAAGAGAAGTGGATAGCAAGAGAAAGAGTAACTCACATTCAACAGCAGGATGACAACACCAAATATTTTCATAGACTAGAAACAGAAAAAAGAAGAAGGGGTTATATTGGTGCAATTAAAGTAAGAGGGGAAATGACAACAGATGACAAGGAGATAAAAGAAGGTATAGTTGAATTCTTTCAAAATATCTTTCAGAATCAATGTTCAAGGTCTGTCTTTATTGGCACTATGCATTTCAACACAATCTCAGAAGATATGAAGATTTGGCTGGAAAGTGAAATTACTAAAACTGAATGCTTATCTGTTATGAAGAGGCTTGGTCAATCTAAGGCTCCAGGGCCAGATGGTTTCCCAAATAGATTTTATGTGCTTGTGTGGGACATAATCAAAGATGATTTGATGAAAGTGTTTCAAGAACTTCAATAGAACTTTTTTTTTAGATTGGAGACTCAAGAACACCTTTATTGCTCTGATTCCAAAAAAAGAACCATTGAGGAGATTATAGACTTAAGACCTATAAGTCTTATTCATAGTGTCTATAAGATCATTTCTAAAGTACTTGCAGACAGGTTTAAAGCTACTCTTCCAGGTATCATTTCTGCCCATCAAACTGCATTCATTAAAAAGAAGCAAATTTTAGATGGTGTGTTAGTGGCAAATGAACTCATTAGAATAAGATCTAGTAAACCCGGTTTGCTTATCAAAGTTGATTTTGAGAAAACTTTTGACCATGTTAACTGGGAGTTTTTGGATGAAATGTTGCACATTATGGGATTTGGAGAAAGATGGATAAGTTGTATATGATCTTGCATTGAGTATGTTAGATTTTCTGTGTTGATTAATGGGACAGCTGAAGGTTACTTTAAATCCAAAAAAAAAGGAATTATACAAGGGGAACCTCTATCACCCTTTCTTTTTCTTTTAGTAGGTGAAACTTTATCTTATATGATTCAACAAGCTCAGGAACAAGGCTTAATTACAGGTTTTCAAGCAGCAGAAGGTGGCAAACTTATAAGTCATTTGCAATTTGCAGATGACACTTTAATTTTCATGTATGCTGATGTGGAGCAGGTGAAGAATCTTAGATTGCTTTTGCTTTCTTTTGAACAACTCACAGGTCGTAAGATCAACTTTTCCAAAAGTCGAATTTTTGGAGTAAGTTATAATGGTGATTTAACTCAATTTGCTTCAATTTTGGGTTGCGACACTGGTCAGTTGACAACAACTTATTTGGGTCTGCCTTTGGGTGATAGAAGTGGTGGTGTTGCAAAGTGGGATAAGGTGATTAATAAGTTTAATGCTTGTTTACCAGGTTGGAAGAGGCCACATTTAAATAGAGCTGGAAAAATTACACTTATTAACAGTATACTTGCAAGCTTGCCTGTATACTACATGTCACTTTTTGTTATGCCTGTTTCAGTTGCAAAAAAACTTGAAAATATTATGAGGGACTTTCTTTGGCATGATAAGACAGGGAAAAGAAATTTCATCTTGTCAAGTGGAAAGTTGTCTGTAGAAGGAAAAAATTTGGTAGTCCTGGAGTTAAAAGATTACAGATAATGAATAAATCTCTTTTGACAAAGCGGCAGTGGAGATATGCAAAAGAAAAAGATGCATTGTGGAGGGAAATTGTTTATGAGAAGTATGGTGCTGAACAGAATGGTTGTTTCGCTAAAATCCTAAGAATTAATTATGGTACTTCAGTCTGGAAAGAGATTATGAAATGTGATTCAATTTTCAGAAAGTTTGTTAGATTTAAAGTTAAAGTAATACAAGATTCTGGATGGACACTTGGTTAGATGAAGGCCCTTTATATATGAAGTACCCAAATCTTTATGCAGTCTCAAGACATGAGGATCATTCCGTTGCTGAGATGTTTTTGGAAGAGGATGCAGTTTGGGATTTATCGATTTCTAGAAGATTAAACAATACAATGAGGCTGGAGTTAATAGGTTTGCAAAACAAAATGAGCTTGGTGAATTTTAACAGAAATGCAAGTGATGAAATACATTTGTCTATTGGAGCTAAAGGTGCCTTTTCAGTCAAATCTACCTATGATGCAGTTGCAGGCATTCCAGATGATCAAAGTCAAAGTCAAAGTCATATTTTCAAGTACATTTGGCAGCAGTAATTACCACCCAATATTTGCTTTTTCTTGTGGACTCTAGCGCACTGCAGTTTACCCACAAGAGATATGCCCAGAAGAAGAGAAATGGAAGTACCTCAGACTTGCCTTTTCTGCACTCAAAATGAGACTGCCAATCACCTGTTTCTTCATTGTGACTTTGCAGGTAAACTCTGGTCCCATTTTAAAGAGAAATTGCAGTGGCAGTTTACGATGCCTGGTGATATTTTCAATATGCTTTTTTCCTGGAACATTAACCTTCCAACAAAGCATCAGTCTCTAATCTGGAGTATGATTTATGTGGCTATTCTCTGGGGTATATGGAATAAAAGAAACAGTAGAGCTTTTCAGAATAAAGCTCACAATGAAGTGGCGGTCCAACGAAAGATCAAGTACTTGCTTTTTACTTGGTGTTTAGTTTTCAAGGAGTTTGAAGAACCTAGTTTCAATGATGTTATAGCTAGATGGTCAAAAATGTATTTTGATTTCCTTTAAGCTAAGAAGTAGTATGTTGCTTCTTTAGCCCTCCTTTTTCTCCTTCTTAAGCTCTCTTTTCTTGTATATCTGAGGGTAGTACAAGCCTTTTGTACTCTCTCATTTTTGATCAGTAAGTTCTTCTTTACCGATCAAAAAAGATAATCAAGTTTAGTTAACGGCCATAATTAATACTAATCAAATTAGGGGTAGTTTAGCCATTATTTGACAGTTGGATAAGAATTACTACGAATGGGCTAGTGAAGCCCCCAAAATCCCATCCAGGGTGCGCCCCGATAATAAGATTTTTGTTTTTGCCCTGCTTCTTATTTTGCCCGCACGCAATGAATTGAAATTATCTTCGATGAAAAACTCATTTTACCTTTTAAATGCCGATAAACACTAATTCCATATCCACCGGGTGAACTTACTATAGAAAAAGAAATGACCACACTTTCGGTTTAAGGAGGATTTTGACTGGTCGATCCAGTTCGGTTTTCAAAGCATATGGGAAGACGAAGATGAGAGGAATTGGGTCTAAGTTTTTGATACACTAATTATCAAGGAAAAACTGCTGCATACATGTGCATCAGGGAAATTTAGATGCACAACTTCAAACAGTTAATACTAAATTAAATGTGGAATCTTTGATTCACACTATCGTAAGCCTTTTTAACTTTTTTTTGGATGGAAGTATTTCAAACTTAACTAGCTAGGCGTGTACGTATCTAGTTGGACGATTTTATTACAGTTTTAGTCTGAATTTCTTCTGTTTCCAATGATATGTCCGTCTTTCACGGCTTCTTTAGGGAGGGAGAACTGACCTTTGGTGTAAGCTGTCAATCGCAATGAACATGCACCATCAGTTGTTGTTCTACTTGACACTGATTTCTTATCGTCATTCATCCTATGGGCGTGTGCCACCCCCACGCCAGGACCTCATCTTAGGCGTGTGCCACCCCCACGACTCCAAGGCGATGGCGATTGAAAGGCAGCTAGCTACAGCAAGTAGACTAAGGCCCAGATAGATATAGATTTTGCAGGGAAACAAATTCAGAGATGCCATTAATATGCCACCACCATCAAGTTGTTGTTTTCCCAAAAGGATGAGATCTTTGCGTAGGGAATTGGGAAGACAATTCTCCGCATCACTATTATTGGTATCCGCTGCTGAACTTCAAATAATGATGCTTGTAATTTGTTAATGGCAAATGTACAGTACAATAATTGGACTTTCTATCGTTTGTTTACGTTGAATTGTTCATCCGATGGCATTACTAATGCTTCTAATATTTAGTTAATATTTAAAGGACTAAGAAGTTTGTTAAACGCAAGTAACCAAAAACTACCAAGACTATGACGATGGCATTATATTGATTCTTGCTTGCATATTGTTTAATGTCTTGAAAACACAAGGAAATCGATCTTCTTGCTCTTCCATATTTTGTTTTATACTTTGAGATTAGGAGCTGACGGATTTTGAACTCAGATTATTAGTATCATCACCCAATAATCTTATCATTGCAGTAAAGTAATACCAATTAGTTACTATTTAATTTGAAGCAAAGACAAATTATTTGTTAGAATACGGGTATCCAACTCAAAACCAATTGGAAATGAGTGGAGTAGTCCTTCCATATTATATTTTAAGTTAATTAAGAGGATTATAACGATGTCGGACTATTATCCTTTCACACGCCCCCTCGCGTGTAAGGCCAGTCACTGGGCCTCACACGTGGACCTACGTACGAGTTACCAGTCCATCGGTAATAGGTGTACACAGGTGAGTGACTAAATCAGGGGGTAACACCTCGGCCAGTATCGGCATTGGCCTACACTCCGGGTGTACAAGTGACAAAATCGGTTAAACACTTCGGCCAGTAATTCGGCCTACACTCGACGTACGCAGATCTGGGTCTGGGGCTTGGATCTGATACCACGTTAGAATACGAACATCCAACTCAAAACCAATTGACAATAAATGGAACAGCCCTTCCATATTATATTTTAAGTTAATTAAGCGGATTATAGCGACACGGGACTATTCTCCTTTCACATTATTCCTGAACTGACATCTCATTCTCTAGAGCACAAATCAAATTAATAGTAGTATTGCGGTATTTGGCAATACATGTTCTTGAGATTTGGCAACGTATATGTTGCATCAATGCCAAACTAAGATTTAGATTTAGATTTAGTTTTAGTCATTACTACAAATAAGTGAGTAGCTATTATTTATGTTGGTTATATTATTGGTCACAAATAAAGTAGGAAAAATGCATAAATCTAACTGACAATATACACAACCACAAGTTCCACTCCTTTAAGCAATTCCCATTCACACACTACCGCATGCATCACCACCTTAGAACTATTCATACTTCAATTATATTCCTTGTGAGAGTTGTGTTCATACTTGAATACGGTATCTATCTCTATAATCTGTATTCTTGTAATTGTAATTGGAGATCTTATCTAGGGTTATATATTTTAATTTACATGCCTTGTTGTGGTACCCACTCAGTATGTTAATAAATAACAACGCTCTATAGCTGTTTTAAGCATAAACAAAAAAGAAACCATCTCCTCATTCTCATTGGAGGTTGTGTTCATAGTGTCGACATTTTTAGATCAAATTTTTACACAAAAACCCTAATCTTACTATTCAAACCATGAGTTGCCAACAGCAAGAAGAGATTCTAGTGAAAACAGTATGTGAGATTTATGACAACATCTCAAAGCTAGATAGTCTGAAACCTTGTAAGGATGTCAACATGCTGTTTACTCAACTAGTACTCACATGCATGCCTCCAAACCCTATTGATACAACCAAGTTATGTCAAAAGCTTCAAGAGATTAGGTCTCACTTAATACAGCTTTGTGGTGTAGCCGAAGGCTTACTAGAAACCCATTTCTCTACTAACTTAGGTTCATATGAAAACCCACTTGATCATATCGAAGAATTCCCATACTTTTCAAATTACATCAAACTTGGTCTGCTAGAGTTCACAATACTTAGTGACCACACCAAGAGTGATGGTCATGTTCCTGAGAGGATTGCTTTTGTGGGTTCAGGTCCACTTCCTCTTACTTCAATTGTTTTGGCATCAAATCACTTGAGGAACACATCATTTCACAACTACGACATCGATGAGTCGGCTAATTCTTTGGCGACTCGATTGGTTTCTGCTGATCCAGACTTATCGAAACGGATGTTCTTTCACGCAACTGATATCTTGGATGTTACTGATGACTTGAGTGAGTATGAAGTTGTTTTCTTGGCAGCTTTAGTTGGCATGAACAAGGATGACAAGGTTAAAGTTATTGATCATTTGGCCATGTACATGGCTCCTAATTCTATTCTGATGCTTAGGAGTGCTCACGGTGCTCGCGGGTTCTTATACCCAATCGTCGATCCTACTGATCTTCAAGGGTTTGAAGTTTTACAAGTTTTTCATCCGACCGATGAGGTAATCAATTCGGTTATCATCGCACGGAAGTCTCCGAGTAGTACACCACCACCTCAGTACTCGTCAGTGGACCGAATGATTGATCACCCAGTGATTCGGACTTGCAAATGCTTCGAGACGCAGCAGGATTTCAATCATCTCACTCATGGGATCAATTGCATGATCGAATGAAGAACTTGGCAATTGATGGTGCTAGACAACACAAGTCACTGATAACATATTTCAATAATTACGTTACTTGTTTGTGTGTACCTTATATAATTAGATCCATAATACAACCTAGTTTGTGATACATACAGATCAAATAAATGTAATCACTAAACAATGGGTGCATCTTTTATATGCTCATAATGTAAACCCTAGTTCATTATAAGGTTTCTTGTTGTCATTTCGAGTCTCTCTTTTTGAATAGGGTATAAATATGTATGTTGTGTAGCTCTCTCATTCTGTTGCAGTTTCTAATACTATGGAATATGGTTGTGGTACCGCAATAAAGGATCTCCATGACCAGCGCCGCAATCTATATCTACTAACGGTATGTAGGCAATAGGAATCAATGTGTGTGTGTTGTTTGATTTGGTTACTTCTCTCATGAGTATCAAGATCTCATCCTTCCATTGATATCATTGTTCAGATCAACATCTAGTCCTTAGTGTCGCATCATTTGTAAGTTCTGACTTTGCAGAAAAAAACAAGCCTTGGAACATATTTTCTCTATATGTCGTTTCAAATTTCATAGGGTTATTTGACTTTAGGTATCAGAAGATTGATTAGAATTTATCTGGAAAATTAAGAAAGTGAACAATATTTTTTGTGGAATTCCCTTTCATATATCTGCAAGTAAGTTGATTTTCCATGCTCGGATAAAAATTGTTTTACGTTGCTATTGTAGCTACCCAGCCATTCATGATGAGAGCAACCGATGAAAGTGTGGGTCTTCAGATGGCTTCCAATGTCGTTTCCTCTGGTTGATAAACCAGTTGGTAATCTGTTTATGGTCTAGTCCAGTCTCTTCAATTAACTTCATTTTCTCCTCTTCCTGTACATGTAAATCCGTCAAAACTATGTTCATCACACAATTCAACGCAAAGTATAAAGCAATGAAATTACCGTGGGATAAGGCCATCTAGAGTGGGTTTTCCACCAGTCTAGCAATGTGGTTCTGGAATCCTTGGGTAGTTTTGCTTTCTTTCTTTTCTTGGTAAACTCTTTCCTGAGATCACAAAGATAACCACCATACTTGTTCAGGAGGATGTCTTTAAGCCCCCTATCTGCCCCGATGTACATAGACGACATAGCATTTAATTCACTGGTACCACTTTTTAATGCTTCCAAAGAATAACAGCTTTCTTCTTCCGAAGACATTGTGGTAGTTGCTATTAAAAACACAAACAAGAAAAACCATAATCATTAAATTTCATTAGCTAGTATAAGACCCTCCCGCGTAGTGCTCTAAATTTTATATTTTCATCGTTAACAATAGTATTTTGTGAGTATAGCATTTGAATCAGGATCTAAGTTGTCAATAAAGAAAAACGCTAGGCAAGATATATAGATGTAAGTATCATCGCACTTATAGATCTATCGAGGAATTAAGCACCCAAGAAGCATCTTTTATCTTGTTTGTACGGCCAAAAACTATAAACTAGCTAGATGGGACTGGCCATGGACCCAAGATAGGAACCTATCTTTTGTAATGGAGCGAATGACCATATGCATTAAAGAGTACTGAAAGATTGAGAGAGATGCCTTTGATGGCGATAGCAACGTCATTCATACTTGACACTGTGGGAGCCGAGGGATACGGGCAGTCATATATATATATAAGACGCAAAAAATGGGGTTCTATGGCTCCCATTTTACTGGTTAATTCATACTGTGTACATAAAGGAAAACTAACCGACACCTCTTCAGTCGTAATCGATACCTTTATAGTCTCGCAGAAAACAAAACTGTTCAACTATGGACCTCAACCTTAACATCACATATAAATAGCAGTAAAAAGAAAGTAGAGTAGATAAAAAATGTGGAGTACTGGTACTATTTCATACCCGGAGGATAATTGAAGGAAGAAGTAGCAGTAGTAGTTGTCAAGGTGGTTGATGTAGTGTCACTATAAAGTAGCAGTGTAGTAAGCTGTCTTTCGATATCGGTCAAGAAAGTCGTTGCTTCCTTGAATGGCTTGGACAATTCATCCTTGTAATTGCGTAAAACCAGGCAGTATAATTCCTGTAATAAGATTTCATTAATCAAACAAACAACAAGAGAATAAAAAAGTCGTAGTAATCTAAATATTACGAGACGGAGGTTTTATTAACAGCAGAAGTCCATGCGACTGCCTAAACAACATAGAAATATTTGCACAAAAATGAATTGGTCGTTTAGTACCATGAATTGGTCGAGTTCAAAATCTGGGTTAGCGGTAGGGTCAGGGTAATTATCACCGCTAGTAATAAAAGTACGTTGTTGCTGCTGCTGGATGGAGACCTTGTCAATAAGCGAACATGTCTCTGGTGGTGTCCCGACCTGTAAAACAAAACGATTGTGTTTTCATTCTCTACTGGAATTAATATTTTACCTGGCTAGATCGGAATGAATATGGTGGTAAATGTATGCATACCTTACGACATTGTAGAAAAGCATGTACCAAGCTTGGATAAAGAGGATGACTAGCAATCTTTGCTTTGATAGCATCATATACCTCATCATTGTGATCATTAGATCCAAAGATCATTGATGTCTCTGTGCTGATCAGCATTCTCATAGATTCTTCCAACAGTAGTTGATGATCGTTATCATTGTTAATGATACTGTTATTCGCACAAAAACCTTCTAATACGGAAGCGAAGGTCGGAGCAGTAGAATTCATTCCATAGAACATATCTTCCATAAAGAACAACCGTGTTTAGCATGTACGGACACTGCGACGGTGAACCGATAGAAAGTAATGAATGCCGAAAAGTCTATAGTGAGAAGGAAGATGATAATTTGTCAGAATGGATGCATAAAATGAACTAGAACATGCACCAAAACATACATAGTAACCTAGTATAACTAACTAGAAACTATAGACATATATATATATATATATATATATATATATAGATACTGACATAGATATGAGAACATTTCCATTTAAGATTAAGCCAAGGAAAATAACCAAAAAAGAAAGTTTTGTTCTTTCTCTCTATAGGCGATGAATGAATGAAGAAAGAAATTAGATGATCGAGAAGAAGTAAAGATTGAAGACTAGAGCAACTCATAGAGAGTACCACTACTACTATAAATCACTAGTGAAAGGAAGTGTATTGAATAGACGAGACTTCTTCAAGTAAAAAGAGGAAAACGTACACCACAAAAGTGAGAAATTACTACTAAATGAGCAAGTACACATATAGTATGCACTCCGCGTTAACTGCTGCCTTCAATTTTGCATTTATATGACTCACAAGTCACAATATAAGTCTCAGTATTGCTAAGGAAACTGAACAATATGGGTCTGTATAGAATGATTATATGCTTTCTAGGCCCTAAGAACATGATCAGCGCATTAAGAGTCCCTTGGAACTGTGCCGAGTGCAGTGAACTCTCGCTAATTCAAAGGAATGTTTAGAATGGCTCTACACAACAGAAATGCGGGATGCAAGGCACATTCATGGCCCCGTTTTTCGTAGGCTTTATCGATCGATTTCTAAACAGAGATCAGTCATCATTCAAAAGAGAGAGAGAGAGAGAGAGTTTAACCTTCTTCTCATCATCAATCATGAATTGATGATCCATCCGTGTTCAACAGTAAGCAAGGACCAGATCCCTCTTTGATACGTTTCGAATTCTGATTGGCTAACAGCACTTAACATCTTACTCTCCGTACCTCCTTAACTCGTACACACTGTTTATACCCCACAGTGCCCACAGTTATAACATTTGACTGTTTTACTATCATCATTTATTTATCACATGATCTTAACTGTTTGTCAAATTCTCAACTTCTAGCCTAGGTCTGACTATTGGAGGTTTTATAGAATGTTTCGAATTCTTTTGGCCCTAAATTTATTTTTCTAAAAATATAAAACCATGATCTCCTGGAATTTGTAACTCCATCGTCATACTGACAGACCAAATGGTAAAAACCAATGTTGTTTTGAATGGAAAACCAACATCTAGTTCATCTTAATCAAAATGAAGCAGTGGCCTAGCCTGATAGTTCTCCAGAGTTAAAAGAAGGCTCCTACCTACATAGATATACAAATCTACAATAGAAATATGCAGGACAAGAACACTACCACATTTACAAAATCCCAAAGGTGAGATACCCCACTCAATATACATACGGCCTTTTCTGTTCATTGAACTGAATCATTACTAGGTCTCTGTCTCACCTCCCTGTCTGCTGGAACAAAAGTTACAAATGCATTTATAACAAGGAAAGGCTGGTGGTACCATAATAACATCAGTGGATACTTACTGAGTAGACTCCCTTTACTACAGTCATTGAAAGTCCAAACATCATTTGGATTTGTTTCCTATGAATGATTGCTTATCATTAATCACATCTCTTAATTTCAACAAAAAACAACACATAATGTTCACAAATCAGAAGTTATGATGATGATTCTTAAAAGAGTACCAATATGAAATTATTACATCTACCTAGATCATGACAAAACCTAGCCATGTTCCAAATTTTCCAATCATATTCTGCAACTTCAACAATTTTGAAAGACAAAAGAGAGTAGCATTAAATATATGGGCATGGAGTAGATATGCAAAATTCAAAAGAGTTAACAAGACTACTCCTCTTCTGCAACTACACCAATTTCACCCTTTTCTAGAAGGTCGTAAAACTGCCTAACTTTCCTCTGCTCATTCCAATGATGCATCTTCCACATGCCTCCAGCAACCAAACCCAATGCAATTCCAATGCAGATCTCCTTAACGACACTAGGCCCTTTCAAGGTGGCATGAGCTATCTTATGACCAGCCATATATACTTCAGAAGTTGAAAACTAAGTAAACCTGGCACAATCAGCAAAGTTAACAGTTAACTTAATGAGCTGAGTTAATAACATGAACATAAGCGACAAAACAGTTTGCCAATGCAAGTGTAAAACTTCAAAACTCGAATGATATTTGAACTACAAAAATATAACCATAATGCAAACCCCAGCCATCCAAACAATGCTTGCCTAGGGCTAGGATCTTAGCCTCCTGATTGCATTTCATTGTTCTTTGGAGTTCAAATAGCACAGTTGAAACTCAATAAGGTGTTCAAACTTCAAAGTCAAACTTGAATGCTGTTAAAATTTGGCAATTCGGAAATAACTTGTATTAATAACGTCAGATAGACCATTTTACAATAACACCCACCATATGACATGGAAGGGGAACCACATCACATGGTAGGATATTGTTGTCAGAAACAACAATGGCAAACCACTAGCCCGTCGTATTCTGTCATTCACATCTGAACAACACTCTTTAGCAAATCTAGGATTTTAATAACAATCAGGAAGCATGATTTTACCACCATGGTTCAGTACTCATCTTAATAATAAATGCACTGAAACCACCGACCTAAACCAGAACATAACAAAAAATTAATATCGTGCAACTATGCAATGTACCCAAGAAGGTGCTGTAGAGTTTTCAAGATGCAATATGATTCTTAAGTTTTTACAAATACTAAATAACCAAATTGCGTTCAGGGATTCACATGCATATATATGAACTAGCCATTATCATGAAGATAAAACTTCCCTTCCAAAATTCAGATGTAGAAGCACACAAGTAATACGTAATAAAGAAATAAGGTTCTCCCGAGTAACTACCAAAACCATCAGTCATCAGTCAACCAGACCCTAATAACCTAATTAACAGCCCAATTCCACAAAGCATAACTTTACCGCCGCTATATTGATGAAGTAAAAGAGAACACCTAACCGAAAATTTCCATAAGAAACCACACACCTAACTATAAGAAGTAACAAAAAAAAATCAAAGCCTTAACCTGAAATCTAGTTTAAACGACAGCAACTGATTGTCGTTTTGATGGCTCCATATTTTTGTTATTCAAATCTCCAATGAAGTCTTCCATATTATAAACGACTGTTATATAAAGAGAACAACTAGGGCATCGCGCAATTTCTTCTCCAATACTCAACTCTTCTTTGGTAATTTGAAATAGATCCCCACATGGGCATGGATAAGTGAAAGATTTTAGTTCTTCGTTCCATTCCATATCTTCGATTTCAACATCATCGTAAGACATCTAGAAATGATATGTGGCAGTCATGTCAGCACCCACGTCATCTATAACAGTTACAAATTCAATCGCGAAGACACCTATGTATCTCGCTGAATATAAATGTCAAATGACACTTTTGGATGGGTTAGCTCAAAAACACAGAATCCTTGGCCAAATGTGTAAATGCACAAGATACAGGATGTCAAGTGCACTACACGAGAAGAGAATGTATATTGAAGTTGATAATGGCAATCCCCAAATTTACAAATAATGAGGTTTCTTACAGTCTCTTAAAACAATAAACCTAACTTCCAGGCATATCCATTCATGCTTCTAGGATGTTCTTGTCTTTTACCAATATGCCCAAAGAATCCACAAATATCAACATAAAAACCTAAAACTAAACCTTAAACCGAATTTCTCATTTGGTCTTATTTCTTGTTCAGACTCAGTGCTGGGTAAAAGATCAAATATACAGAATGTTTGGTGGTGCACAGAGTGCTAAGGTAGTGGACATTAAAGTGGATAAAAAATAACCCCAAAGTTACAGATAATGAGGTTTCCTTACTATCTTCTGTAACAATATAAATCTATCTTTGAAGCCGAAGAAATCTCACTAGAACCATTTTTACACCAGGAAAAACACACATAATCACATTTGAAGGTCAACAGTACACAAATAAATCATTAGGTCTAGTGTCTTTGCCAAAACCCTTGCTTAGAACAAGATTAAGTTTAAAGGATGCTTGATACACTACTGCACTACACCATAAGGTAATGAACATTCTGTCATTCTTACTGTCTAACAGAATACAAACCCTAATTTTCAAGTGGACGAAATCCCACCAAAACCAAGTAGCATACTCTAACCACAGTTGTGGTAATAGCTCAAAATCAACATAACAATAAACCACCAAATTCTGATACAGTCCATAATCAAGAAGATTTGCATACTCTAATACACGACATGCCAGTTACTCACAGAGAAGTGAAAAAAAGATCCATCCATACCGTTATTATATAGTCACTTAAACCCTAACTATTCTACATCACTTTCAGTTTCACATGTCACAACAACATTAAAACAAGATAAACTCAGATTCGACAACCCTAATTATTCTCATGTTATTACATAGATTTTCACAAAATGAAACCAAAATGATTCAAAAAAAAAAACCTAGGGCGCAAAGCTGTAATCTTATATACAAGCAAAAGATAGAGGAATCAAATAATGATTATAACAAACAAACCTCGAGTTGAAGAAATCTGTCTTCTCCTTCTCCTTCTCCTTGTTTGCCCTAATTTGAAGAACAGGTGGAAAAAAATTGTGTAGCACAATTTTGTGATGATCCTTTATCGGGGTCGTTCTGCATTTGGTAGTTTCGGATGGACATTATAACCGTATAAATCTAGCTTTATTACGTTGGTGCCATTATAAAACACTTACACGAACAACGAACCACATCACACCCACTTACTCCCCCGTTTCTAAAAAATACACACAAACCTGCCTATTTTTTAGAAACGGAGGGAGTAGCTTTTTTTTTGTGTTTTTGAAAGAGGTAACCGATTCATTCACTTAAACATTTGTTACAATTCTTGGATATTTGGTCCCAATTTTGTCCGCATACAATATGTTAGAAAGGAAAAGTGGGCAGCTGGTTTGCCAAATTTTTGTGTCTACTGATGCTGGATGTCTTGTTTGATGTTTAATTGCTTGGTTTGCCAGTTCATCTGCCGCCTGATTTTCTTCAAGGTAAGCATGTTGTATCTTTGTGTGTGGGATTTGTTGTATGAGTATGTTGATTTCTCTTAGCATGGATTGGAGATACCAAGGCTGAGTGTGTTGTTGTTGTTGTAGTTGTTGGATTACAAGTTGTGAATCCAATTTAAAACAAACCTTGTTCCATTGTTGTTGAATTGCTACTCGAAGTGCCAAAAGGATTTCCCATGTTTCTGCCATTGTTGAGGTCGTGTTTCCCAGTGGTGCCGCAATTGCAAGTAGTAGTGTTCCATGGCAATCTTGTCCTAGAATTCCTGCTCCCGCCGGTCCTGGATTTCCTTTTGATGCTTCGTCAGTGTTTATTTTGATCCAGTTGTCAGGTGGTGCCTCCCATCCGACCATTATAGTTGTTGATGTTGTAATTTGATGTGTCTGGTTCAATGGTGGTGGTAAGTCCGGTAAAATTGGAAATAAGTGTTGTTGTGCCCAAATGTATTCTTCAAACATAACATTTATTGTTTGAGTGATGAGAATCGGAGAATGTTGTTGGTTCCTGTAGACTGTTGCATTCCTTGCTAACCATAAGTGCCACATGGTAAAGGCGAAGATAGCCTTTACCTGTTTTGGGATCTGGTGGTGTATAGCTTCCCATATGGTTGTTGGTTGTTGATATCTGGTGCCTGTTTGGTTTGTTGGGTTGTATTGGTTTACTGATAAAATAATTTTTTGCCATACAGATTGAGCCCGTATACAATCGAACAGAATATGTTGAGCTGTTTCTGCAGTTGTGTGACAAGTCGGTCAGAGGTTAGTTGTTGTGATGTGTCTCTTCGCCAAGATAATGAACGTTGGTAGTCCTTCTAAGCTGATTTTCCATAGGAAAAGCCTGACATTCCAAATTCCAAATGGATTTGAAATGTTGTTCGCTTAATCGGATGATTGTTTGTGTGGTATGAGGTGGTTGGATTGTGGTGTATAGGTTTGAGGTGGTATGGTTGTTGTGTGTTTTAATGTTGATGTGGGGTTGAGGTGAATGATTTTGGTTGGTCACAGGTTCGGTTTTTGGGGATATGAGAATTTGGTAGACGGATTTTGCCGAATAAACTCCAGTGCTTGTGAACGGACAAATAATTGTATCATTTTGAGCTGATTGTGGTAGGTGGATGTTGGTGATGCAGTGGGATATTGATGGTGGAAACATGGTGTGGATGAGGTTGTGGTTCCAAGTATTTGAATGGGTGTTGATTAGGTTGGATACTTGTATATTTGGCCACGGTGGATGAATAGGTGTGGAGGTTTGATGAGGAATCCAGTTTCCTAGTAAAGAAGTGTTTTGGCCATTCCCAATTCTGGATAGACAGTGTACCTGCAAGAAAACAGCTAAGTTAGTTAAAGATTTCCACATTGTGCTCGTCTTTGGCTTTGGTTTCTCAATTGGGTGTTCTAGAAGAGGTGCATTGTCGAGGTATTTGTCCCTTTCCATTGTATCCCAAATCGATTTATCATCTCCTTGCACCTGCCAGACTTTCTTCATAAGCAGTGCTTGGTTGTGTTCTCTGCTCCGTCTAATGCATGTGTCGCCTTTGGACCTTGTCTCCGTTACCTTTTGCCAGCCAATGGGATGCATCTTCCTCGTGTTGTAATCATGACACTAGAAAAAGTTTCTTGCTAACCTGTCCATCCTTTTGTGTATGTGGGATGGTAGTAGTTGGGTCTGCATGACATGGTTTTTTGTTGGTAGCAGTGATGTTTTGATGAGCAGTTCTCTACCGGACTGGTTTACACATTTCGATATCTATCATTTTGTTTTTCTTTCCATTCTGTTGAGCAGTTCCGTGAACATGTGTACATTGTTTCTGCCTCTCTTGAAGTGGACGCCTAGATACATAGGTGGGTGTTCGGCTATAGGAATCTCGAAAAACTTTGTAGCCCGCTGACTTCATCCAGATGTATCTTAGGGTGGTGGATAATTAAGGTTTATCCTTATTGATGTGTTGGCCTACCGAAGTTGAGTACACTGTCAGAACATTTAGTAGAGTGTGGAAAGTCTTTGGTTCTGCCATGCAAGTCATTAGCAAGTCATCTGCATAGATCAGATGAACAAGTGGAGAGATGTTGGGTGTCAGTTTAATTCCTTTGAGGTTGCCTTGTAGTTGCTGGTGACCCAGATTTGATGAGAGAATTTCTGCAAATATGATAAATAGATAAGGTGACAAGGGGTCTCCTTGTCGCAGCCCTTTATTTGGTGTTATGTGCCCAAAAGACAATCAGTTGACGTTAATCGAATATGAAACTGTTGTTACACAGGTCATTATCAGATCAATGAAGGCCACTGGAAAACCCAGTGAAACTAGGGCCTTTTTGAGGAAGCCCCAGTCGAGGTAGTCATAAGTGTTAGAGAATTGCTCGGTCAACCTCACATGCGTTGCTATCTCAAGCATGTTTGTCAATGTTAGTGATCAAAAATATAAGTCTTGATTTTTAGTCTATTATAGCTAAGTCTCGGACTAGGATAGAAAGTGCAGTTGAGCTCAAGGACTTCATGGCGATTCATCATACAAGAAGAAGAACTAATCAAGGAACCGGTGGAACTTCTCGACAAAAAGGTATGTGAAGACTTGAACTTATCTGTCACTCAAAAGTATATCTACTCTATCTCCTACTCTTTGAGACAAGAAGTCGTATGCTATATATATACTTGGATTATACACATTTGGTATTTCGAGCCGAGTATACCTCGCTTATCTATATCTCCAAATATGTGTTGGTAAGATTTTTCACTTCAATCAAGTTTATCTTTACCTAGTGACGAAAGTCATGATATGTTTCAATCACTTTGAAAATTGCTTTGACGAGAAATGGTTTGTAAATAACAACTATATAACATCCTCTAAGAATGTTTCAATGATTGAAATGAGAGTTTAGATTACATAATCAAAGGTGGACATAAACATTTTTGTGGACACACATTTATGTATAAGTCTTATTCCTTGAATCAAAGTTTGCGAACTTTGTTGATCAAGAGAAACCGGAAGAATGGCTTTGCCAAGTCCACGAACTCAGTCTGAGAACTGTCGAACTTCTCATCCCGAGAAATTCTGCTGGAGTTGACAAACTAGACTAGTCCGCGAACCCAGTCCGCGAACCGGCGGAAGGTCTTTGCCGAGATTTTCTGCTGGAGTTTGTAAACTCTACCGGTTGCTTAAGTCCGCGAACCTAGTCTGCGAACTTGAGAAAGGTTATATATCTGAAGATGATTTCTGAACTTAAACTTAAAAATACTAAGGGATGCAGTATGCAAACCGTGGCTATAAAAGTTCATGAACCGATTCAAGTGAATCAAATCATCTTTGCTTCAATTGTGTCTTGTGTAGTACATGAGATTTCTTTGCAATTGAACAACTCTCTAACTAGTTCATTTGAAGTCGTTTTAACTAGTTATGGTGAAGAAGAACATGGTTGATATGAAATGCTCATATGGCTAACCTTTTGGTTAACTACTATTGAACCAACAAGTGCATTGGGTACGGTTAACAAACCTATAAGTTTGCATTTTCAAGTGTGTGTAACAAGATAAGTTTTCGATCTACAGGTTGAGAAATATTAGCTTGAATCTAAATCAGGTTTTCATCTGATGGTGGATATTGTTTGCTTTGTGACCAAGGAAAAACCCTGATTTGAAAGACTGTATAAAGGAGACATCTAGTATTGTGCAAAACTAATCCCCACATCTTACGTGTGATACTAGTTTGCATACTAGAGTCGATTCTCCTTTAACCTCTGGTTTTCTTTTCTCAAACTAGGTTAACGACTTAAAGACTTTATTGGGATTGTGTAGTCAGACCGTTACTACTTTTATCGTAGTTGTGTGATCTGATCTTGCATCTTCTATCGTACGAGTACAATCAGATTGATTGGGTTGAGATTGATATCTCCGATAGTCAAGATATAAAAAGTAATCACAAACGTCTTCGTCTCATCATTTGTGATTCCGCAACATCTTTTTTCGCTACCATACGATTAAGATTGTTGTGAGGTGATTGATTAATCTAGGCTGTGTAATCCAACCTTTGGTTGTTTATTGTCATTTATTTATCCCTGGATATTGGTATTTGGTACCATCCAAGTTATTCCTTCTATTTGATAAAGACTCGATGATTGTTATCAGCTTGAGTAAAGATCAAATCAAAAGAGAGACATTAACTCCTCGATATACTTTAATCTAGATTGAGTCTGACTGTCTAGTCGATTCTCTAGCAAATTATATTGGAGTTAGTCCATACATATTGCTAAGCGAAATATTGGGTGGTGGTGTTAGACCCCTGATTTTTCAATAAGCCTTTTTGATATATAGTTTCATGGCTATTTTTGGGTGTTTTCTCACCGAAGAGGACCGAATGTAGTGGAAAATTTCTATTGCCATTACTATGTTATCATGTATAGCTATTTTCGGAACGAAAGCACTCTGGTATGGACTAATTATGAATGGAAGGATAGGTCGAATTATGTCGACCAAAATTTTTGCAATGATTTTATAAACCACGTTGCAAAGACCAATGGGCCGGTAGTGGGATGATTGAGTTGGTTTGGGGATTTTGGGAATGAGGGTGATGTTGGTGTGGTTCATTGGTGTTTGTAAGAGGTTATGCCTAAAGAAGTGTTTGACCATCTCTATAATTTGAGTACCAGTTGAATCCCAACTAAATTTGAAAAACTTACTAGTAAACCCATCCGGACATGGTGCTTTGTCTGGGCCTATGGAGTGTAAGGCCTTTTTGATTTCCGCTTCTGTAACCTCCTTCATTAAGCTTTGTTTGTAGTTCTCCGCAAGACGAGGATGAATACACTCGAAGAGTTGCATATCAATAGTGGTAGATTGTGCTTGGTATTACTGAGTAAAATGTTGGACCAGCGTGTCTGCAATTTCCTTTTGTAAGTCCAACCAAACCCCGGAAGCTGTCTGCATCTGCCGTATATGGTTGATGCGTCAATGGATTGTTGCATGTGTATGAAAAAATGTGGTGTTTAGGTCACCTTCCTTTATCCAGGTTACTCTTGAGCGCTGCTTCCAAAAAAATTCTTGACAATGTGATAGCATAAGGTGAGTGTTTCAGGCTTGCAGTTCCTTCTCCAGCCAAAACTGGAGGTTTGGGCTTGTCATTGTGGCATAGTTTTGTTGGGCTTGTTGTATCTCCTTTTCTGCTTCTCTGATGAGGCCCGGTAGGTGGCCAAAGGTATTTTTGCTCCAAATCTGCAGCGTATCTGCCGTCGTATCCATTTTATTGAGAAGGTTGAGTGGAGGTTGATGTGATTTGTAAATATTGGTAAAAGTGGTTCGATTCTCAGACTTGTGAAGGATATTAATTATACTTAAATTCTAATATTAAAATAGAAAACTCACTAAAAATTATAGCAAACTCAATCAAAGTTGATATCAATATTAAAAGAACACTGAGGCTATGATTCCACTATTTTCCAAATTCAAAGTGATTTAATCCAATATTTATATTCATGCAATTTTCTTGTTCAATTTGATTCTTACTATTGCAACAAGTAGATTTTCTAAAGCAATAATTGTAAATATCAAGCATGAAGCATCAAGAGTCTATAAATTAAGCATACTCCATCAAAATAGATCACAATCACTCAAATAAAAATCATATTCAATAATAATCCAAGGCAAATAATCATAATAATAATTGCAATAAATTAAATTAAATAGATTGTACCGCTTTTTATTGGAAAAATAGCTTCCTCTATCGCCTCAGCAATGGAGTTTAGCCCCTCATATCAAAAACAGGTTCAAAATAATAAATCATGGCTCAAAAGGTGGTTTTATTGAAGAGAATATATAAAACAGCAGATCTGCAACGGTATATAGATGTTACAGAAGTCACCGTTACAGTTGGTGTTGCAATACTGAAGATATACGTTGCTAATCAACTGTTTCAGGATCAGAAATTTAAGACCCTAGAATACGACTGTCCTGCACAGCTTAATGTTCTTCGGCTGTTTAACATCGACACTGTTCTGCGACTGTTTCCCGTGGTCAATGTTCTTCGCGTTCTTCCTCTTCAGAAGCAGCAACATCAGAAACAGAGTTTGGTAAAGCTCTGATTTCTTCTTCTCTGGCTCTCCTTAGGTCCCCAAACTCTCGACACCCCTTCTATATGACCCAAGCCATCTATTTATATCAAAAATACCGATTAAATCTCTTCCAAATATTCCAAAATATCTTTCCTTCTCTTCACGGCAAAGTTGCGGCAATTTCTTGTTTTAGAATTTCTACGCGTTTCTGAGCTTTGCTTTTTATTCTAAACTCTTCCTTAGATAGATACAAATCTTTGGGAAGGTTTACAACACTTTAATCTTTCTAAAATTCCCTAAAACAGGTCACACACGTGACTTTCCATATATTTCTGTTGTGATAAAAATCCGTCGATTGAGCCCAGTCTAATCGATTTAAACACCCATATCAGATTCCTAGACCCATAAGGAGTCTATCCTATGAAAATCAGAGGTTTAATCGACCTCAAACTCCTCCAAATCACGATTGCCAAAACTGCCAAATATTTCCCGCCAATTTTCTGGATTTGAAACTGTCAAGAAGAAAGGGCGCTCCCTATCCAGAGTAGGGGTGCCTTTAGCAGCTGCCTTAAGGGGTGTCCTGGGGTTTCCCCTTATCCAAACCGCGGGTCTGAATAGCAAGTGTCCTCCTGGTGCTTTCCGTCAACTTTTCGAGCCAATTTTTTCCAAAAATGTTTATTAGCCAAAAAATACCTACAAATAAATAAAACACCATAATAAGTACAAAAATGAGCCCTAACAATATATAGAATCGAGACAAATCGGACACAAAAATGTGTCTATCAAATACCTCCAAACCTATTATTTGCTAGTCCTCGAGCAAAAATAAAATAGAAATAAAATCCTAACTTTCTGTCGCAGGCATCGTCGATTGCATTTAGCGTATGCAATAAGCCTTTAGACCCCTAGGTGTCCCTAGTGGCGGAGTGTTGTCTCCGGAGGGCTTACCAGAGGTATACCCACAAAACCTTTATACTCCAGACCCTAGCTATCTACACAAAATCTTGGAAGGCACTAAAGAATCTCCTTGGTTGGCATACTTATTGACTACAGGAGGAAGTACCCTGATGCGAAATTCCAATTGTTGTACACGAGTTTGCACTCAAGCATGGTAAAATTCATATATAAGTGACAGAGCTATACTCGGATAGTTGCACTATGGACATCAATATCCGGAGTCAAAACTAATCACATGGATAGATCAAGAAGATGGATATAGAAAAACATAGATGGTTTTTATGTTTACTAGGTGAACGGTGTTTCTCATATCTGTCTGAAGGCCTCCGCCAAAATGAACCTATCCTAATGGACTGAGATACCGGTCTGACTAATATCAACATACTGACATATACAAGGGTACCAGTGGTCGATAATCCTAACTCTAGGTCAACACAACTGGCATATACAAGGGTTCCAGTGGTCGACTTTATTGAATTTATTCCAGTTGGTCTGATGGTATGGTCTCTTTTTCTTTTTTTTTTTTTTTTTTTTTTTTTGTATCTCAATCACTCTAATTCACCCTAGCATTGGTAACAACTTGAATCGTGAGCCCCACCTAATCACTTAGAGAAACATAGTTTAAAAACAAAACAAAATAAAAACAGAAGTGAAAAGGACTCAACGAGATATGGTGAAACTATCATGTTATTTCTAACACCTGAGCTCTGTGCTTTTATGAATAGACTCTTTAGATGTTCCATCTAGTCAGATTGGTTCCTCAACTCCTACAACCAAAATGCTTCCATCCACTTAGATTGGTTAGTGCCATCCTTAATAGGGATAAATTTCTAGGCTCTGGAGTTTATTTATTGCAACGAAAAGGTAACAAAAAGTTCTACCCCACCCCCAAACTTAAATCTAACATTGTCCTCAATGTTTCTAATCAAAGAACAGTAAAAAATATAAGTAACATGAGGAAATAGTAAAGAGAGAAGTCGGAAAGATAGTACCTGGGTGAAGTGTAACCAAAAACCTACAAAATATTATACAACATACAAAATCGCCTCGATGGTCAATCAAGGTAAACAGGGTCCTCCAGAGGGACCTCCTCAACATCACCTGTAGGAAAAGGCTCTAAAAAGGGCTTCAATCGCTGACCGTTAACCTTCGAAGAACTACTACCATCTGGTGTCTCAATCTCAACAGCGCCATGAGGAAAAACAGTACGGACCAAAAAGGACCGGTCCACCGAGAGCGCAACTTCCCGGGGAATATGCAAACGAGTGTCATACAGAAGAACTTTTTGACCTGGAGAAAATGACTTTCGTAAAATATTCCTATCATGCACAAGTTTCATTTTGTTCTTATACTCCTTAGCACTATCGTATGCATCTCTACGAATCTCGTCCAACTCATTGAGCTGGAGCTTTCTTTGAGCTCCTGCCTTGTCAAGTGAAAAGTTTAATAGCCCAATAGGCTCGATGCTCTAACTCAACAGGCAGGTGACATGCCTTCCAAACACTAAACGATAAGGTGACATTCCAATGGGTGTCTTAAACGCAGTACGGTAAGCCCATAAGGCATCAGTAAGCCTCGACGACCAGTCTTTCCTATTTGGATTAACTGTTTTCTCTAGAATACGTTTAATTTCCCTATTGGAAACCTCTACCTGACCACTAGTCTGAGGGTGATATGGGGTTGCTACTTTATGGGTAATACCGTATTGTTTCATTAAAAGAGCAAACGGTCTATTACAAAAGTGTGAACCTCCATCACTAATTATAGCTCGCGGCGTACCAAAACGTGTAAGTATATTCTCTTTCAAAAACTGGACTACGACCCTGTGGTCATTCGTTTTACACGGAACCGCCTCAACCCACTTAGACACATAGTCTACAGCGACAAGTATGTAAAGATAACCAAACGAAATAGGAAATGGACCCATAAAATCAATGCCCCACACATCAAAGACCTCAATCACTAAAATAGGGTTCAAAGGCATCATATTTCTACGGGAAATGGTTCCTAACTTCTGGCAACGCTCACAAGAAACACAATGACTATGGGAATCTTTAAACAACGAAGGCCAGTAAAATCCACACTGCAAAATCTTAGCAGCAGTCTTCTTAGCACTAAAATGACCCCCACATGCATGTTCATGACAAAAGGAGATAATACTAGACTGGTCACTCTCAGATACACATCTCCTAATAATCTGGTCCGGACAATACTTAAACAGATAAGGATCGTCCCAAAAGAAATGCTTAACCTCGGCTAAAAACCTAGAACGATCTTGCTTACCCCAATGTTGAGGGGTTCGACCAGTAACAAGATAATTCACTATATTTGCATACCAAGGTGATTGGGAAACAGAGAACAATTGTTCATCAGGAAAGCTATCCCTTATAGGAAGGGAATCACTAGGGGAACTAACAACTAGCCTAGACAAGTGGTCTGCTACTACATTTTTGCACCCTTTTTGTCTCTAATGTCTGGGGAAAATTCCTGTAACAATAGGATCCATCTAATCAATCTAGGTTTGGTATCCTTCTTAGATAAAAGGTATTTCAAAGCAGCATGATCTGTATAGATTATGATCTTAGAACCTAATAGGTAGGACCTAAACTTATCCAAGGCAAACACGATGGCTAAAAGTTCCTTCTCGGTAGTTGTGTAGTTCATTTGGGCATCATTCAGAGTTTTGCTAGCATAATAAATCACATGAAGTAATTTGTTTTCTCGTTGTCCTAAAACGACGCCTATAGCATAATCTGAAGAATCACACATAATCTCAAAGGGTAGGTTCCAGTTAGGTGCCTGGACTCTGGGGCAGTAGTGAGTAAAGTTTTAAGCTTCTCAAAAGCCTCTAAACAAGCATCATCAAAGACAAACTTAACATCTTTTGCAAGCAAATTGCAAAGAGGTCTAGAAATCAAGCTAAAATCCTTAATGAATCGACGGTAAAAACCTGCATGCCCTAGGAATGACCTAATATCTTTTACGGTTTTTGGGACCTGTAAAGTCTTAATAAGGTCAACTTTGGCTTTGTCTACCTCTATACCCTTTGAAGAGACGATGTGCCCTAACAATTCCTGATTTAACCATGAAATGGCATTTTTCCCAATTAAGCACTAATTTTTTTCCTTACACCTAGTCAACACTAATGTCAAATGATGCAAGCACTCATCGAAAGATGAACCAAACACTGAAAAATCATCCATAAAGACCTCTAAGAACCGTTCTACCATATCAGAAAATATGCTCATCATACAACGCTGAAAAGTTGCAGGGGCATTACATAGCCCGAAAGGCATGCGTCTATACGCAAAGGTACCAAAGGGACAGGTAAAAGTGGTTTTCTCTTGGTCTTCTGGGGCAATAACGATCTGATTATAACCGGAGTAGCCATCTAAGAAGCAATAGTGACTATGTCCAGCTAATCGCTCTAGCATTTGGTCGATAAAAGGAAGGGGAAAGTGATCCTTCCTTGTGACCTTGTTCAATTTCCTATAGTCAATACACACAGCCATCCCGTGGTCACTCGGGTTGGGATTAATTCATTATTATCATTCTGGACTACAGTGATACCTGATTTCTTGGGGACAACCTGAACAGGGCTGACCCACTTACTGTCTGAAATTGGGTAAATAATACCCGCATCTAACAACTTAAGCACCTCTTTTCGAACTACCTCTTTCATGTTAGGGTTCAGTCGACGTTGCATCTCCCTAGAAGGTTTGGAGTCTTCCTCTAAATGAATCTGATGCATACACACAGTAGGACTTATACCCTTAATGTCTGCTATAGTCCACCCTAAAGCTTCCTTATTGTCTTGAAGTACATTTACTAGCCTACTTTCCTGATCACTATCCAAATGGAAGCTACAATCACAGGTAAAGTCTCAGATGGGCCTAAAAACACATACTTTAGAGTATCGGGTAGTGGTTTAAGGTCCAACTTTGGGGGCTCTTCTAAAGAAGGAATTAGGGTAGTCTCAGAAACTGGTAACGGTTCGAACCTAGCTTTCCATCTATCAGTGTCTAACACAGGGGTAGAATCTAATAGAGCATTCACCTGTTCAATAGTGCTATCGTCGTCAAAATCTAAACCAAAATGGGATAGACAACTTTCTAATGGGTCTTCAGACAAGATGTTTGGTAATGACTCCTGAACTAAGGCTTCTATCATGTTCACCTCCTCAACACATGTGTCATCTAGCTCATGAGGTTGCTTACTGACATTAAAAATGTTCATCTCCATAGTCATATTACCAAAAGATAAACTCATCACACCATTTCGACAGTTAATGATCGCATTAGACGTAGCTAAAAATGGGCGACCTAAAATCACAGGTATCTGGTTTCTGGGTCAGGGACAGGTTGGGTATCTAGGACCACGAAATCCACTGGATAAATAAACTTGTCGACCTCAATAAGAACATCCTCGATAACACCTCGAGGGATTTTAACAGACCTATCAGCTAACTGCAGTGTCATCTGAGTAGGTTTCATTTCACCAAGTCCTAGCTGTAAGTATACATGGAATGGCAGTAAGTTCACACTGGCTCCTAAGTCAAGTAAAGCTTTTTCTACCCGGAAGTTACCTATTGTGCAAGCAATGGTAGGAGAACCTGGGTCTTTGTACTTTGGAGTTGTGGTGTTCTGAATGATTGAACTTACGTGACTAGCTAAAAAGGCTTTCTTATGGACGCTAAGTTTTCGCTTTCGCGTACACATATCCTTAAGGAACTTGGCATAAGCAGGAATTTCCTAATTGCATCTAATAAGGGAAGGTTTATGGTAACTTGCTTAAAAACCTCCACTATGTCATTAAAGTTCGATTCCTTCTTTGTTGGTACTAATAGCTGAGGAAATGGGGCTCTAGGCCTAAAATCAGACCTTTCAGGAACCGAATTCACATCATCAGAAACTTTATCAGTCTCTTCAGCTACTGGTCCTGAGAGGTGAGATCCTGAGGGGTGAACTACAGTATGTTCACTATCGGGCATGGTTACCTTATTGTCTACAACTCTACCACTTCTAAGGGTTCTAACAGCATTCAATTGATTCGATGGTTTTGCACCTAATTCATGAACTCCTCTAGGGTTGGGTTGTGTTTGACTAGGAAACTTACCTTTTTCTCTCAAAGAATCACTTATCAGACCAACCTGGGTTTTTAACTCGGAAATAGCCTGACTATTTTCTTGTCCTATCCTGTTACTAGCTTGTAGACTCTGTTCTACGGATAACTGAATTTTGCAGTTTGCTGAGTTAACAAGGCGAGAGATTCCTCTAAACTTAGGATTTTCTTATCTGACTGATTCTGAAACTGAGCTAGTCCTGAAGGATTCTTAGTATAGCCAAAACCTGGGGGAGCATTAGAATTACTAAACTGACCTTGACTTTGGCCCTTAGACCACGAAAGGTTCGGATGGTTTCTCCAACCAGGATTATAGGTTTCTGAATATGGGTCAATCTTTTGACGGTTATCAAATCTAGTGTTATTATAAAGAGCATTGGCCTGCTCTTCAATATTCTGGCCTTCCCAAAAAGGCTCCACTCTACCACTAGTCTGGCCCACTTCTAAGGCTTATAACCTTTTTGCTATAGCATCAATTTTGTCATCTGATTCATAGCCTCCTTCTACCCTATTAACGTTTCCTCTACTTAAAAGAATTGTTTTCTGGGGTGCCCTACTATTTTCCCATTGCTGGGTTTTTTCGGAGATTTCATTAAAACATTCCATCGCCGCATCAACAGTTTGGTTTTCAAATCCACCAGTGCATAGAGACTCAACCATGGTCGTTGTGGAATAATCTAAACCCTCATAAAGGATCTGAACTAGCCTAACCTTTTCTAAACCATGATGAGGACACTGGGATAATAAATCATTGAACCTTTCCAAATACCTATATAAAGATTCTCCTTCTTGTTGTGAAAATGTACATATCTGCGTCCTAATAGACGATGTTTTGTGCCTAGGGAAAAACTTATTGAAAAAGACAGATGTAAGTTGTTCATATGTCTCAATTGACTCGGAGTCCAAACTATATAGCCACGACTTGGCCTTATCTTTCAGGGAAAATGGGAATAACCTAAGCTTCAAAGCATCATCATCTAAGCCTCTAATTCTTAGAGTACTACAAATTTCCTCAAAATCCCTAACATGGTAATAAGGGTTTTCATTTTCTTTCCCTAAAAAGATTGGGAGCATCTGTAAGGTCCCAGGTTTCAGTTCATAGGGTGCCTCCGTTTCAGCTAACTTAATACACGAAGGACGAGTAGTCCTAGTTGGATTCAACAAAGCTTTCAAAGTTGCCATTTCTGGCGCTATCGGAGCAACAAGGATTCTCTCCTCAGTCAAAGGACGTTCAAAAACAGACTCTTCAAAAGTCGTACTTTCTAGATTAAGGTAATCGAGACGCTTCGAACTACTAGGTTTCTCTTTAACAAATCTACCTAGTGCGTCTCTTTTACGTTCAGGCATACAATAGAATTTTTCTAAATTGGAAGGGTAAGAACAAAGATCAAGGTCGACTCAACCAAATCAAACCTATTGATTTCTATCAAACAAAAAGCATGATCGCTCCACTTAGATTGTTTCTAGACCAGCTTCTAATCCTTCGAACGGGAATTCGTTACAATTTAAGAAAACCCCTCTGGAATCAATCCGAGTTAATGTAAGTTGAATAGAGGCGAGGGAAGCTCGGTGGAGCTTTGATACCCAAGGCCTCACCGGTATTACAAGGCGGCGCAGTCACGCATTCAACTTACAGAAAACGTCAAGAACTTCGAAGTATGCTTAAAAGAGTAATCAATATTTTTCGAATGACTTTCCTGTTAAGCTCGTTACCCTATCGGTCTCGTTCTAGTCAAAATTTTAGGCTTAGGTTCGCGTAGGTTACGTGTTCCTAAAGCGGGCAAGAAGAGAACGGTGATGAAATCCGAACCCTTATCTTGTATAGCCAGGCCTTTCCCTTTACTAGTGTACGAACCCAAGGTGCAGAGACAATATCGTAATTGTCCTCCTTCTCTGCAAACAGTTAATATTTAAAGTACCCTTCCGTAGGCTACTAAAAAAAAATAATGTCCCAAAGTCCAAAAGTCCAAAAAAAATAAAGAAAAATTACAAAAATAATAAACCCTAATACAGTTTTTTTTTTTTAAATAAAATAAACCAACCCTAAACTAAAATTGTCTAAAATAAAATTGTCTTCTTTTCTGTTATTTTTGCTTTAATCTTTAGCTCCAAGTCTTTATGAAATCACCAAACTCTTTGGATCAATTTTCTTTATGATCCAGAACCTATAGACAAAATATAAATACCCAAAAACATAAAAAATGACAAAAAAAATTAAAAAAAAAAAATCTAAAACCCTAAAAACAAGTCTGCATCGGCAGCGCCAAAAATTGATGTGATTTGTAGATAGTGGTAAAAGTGGTTCGATTCTCAGACTTGTGAGACTTAAATTATAATATTAAAATAGAAAACTCACTAAAAATTATAGCAAACTCAATCAAAGTTGATATCAATATTAAAAGAACACTGAGGCTAAGATTCCACTATTTTCCAAATTTAAAGTGATTTAATCCAATATTTATATTCATGCAATTTTCTTGTTCAATTTGATTCTTACTATTGCAACATGTAGATTTTCTAAAGCAATAATTGTAAATACCAAGCATGAAGCATCAAGAGTCTATAAACTAAGCATACTCCATCAAAATAGATCACAATCACTCAAATAAAAATCATATTCAATAATAATCCAAGGAAAATAATCATAATAATAATTGCAATAAATTAAATTAAATAGATTGTGCCGCTTTTTGTTGGAAAAATAGCTTCCTCTATCGCCTCAGCAATGAGGTTTAGCTCCTCATATCAAAAACGGGTTCAAAATATAAATCATGGCTCAAAAGGTGGTTTTATTGAAGAGAATATATAAAACAGCAGATCTGCAACGGTGTATAGATGTTACAGAAGTCACCATTACAGTTGGTGTTGCAATACTGAAGATATACGTTGCTAATCAACTGTTACATGATCAGAAATTTAAGACCCTAGAATACGACTGTCCTACACAGCTTAATGTTCTTCAGTTGTTAAACAACGACACTGTTCTGCGACTGTTTCCCGTGCGTCAATGTTCTTCGCGTTCTTCCTCTTCAGCAGCAGCAGCAGAAACAGAGTTTGGTAAAGCTCTGATTTCTTCTTCTCTGGCTCTCCTTAGGTCCTCAAACTCTCGACACCCCTTCTATATGACCCAAGCTATCTATTTATATCAAAAATACTGATTAAATCTCTCCCAAATCTTCCAAAATATCTTTCCTTCTCTTCACGGAAAAGTTGCGGCAATTTATTGTTTTAGAATTTCTACGCGTTTCTGAGCTTTCCTTTTTATTCTAAACTCTTCCTTAGATAGATACAAATCTTTGGGAAGGTTTATAACACTTTAATCTCTCTAAAATTCCCTAAAACAGGTCACACACGTGGCTTTCCATATATTTCTGTTGTGATAAAAATTTGTCGATTGAGCCCAGTCTAATCGATTTAAACACCCATATCAGATTCCTAGACCCATAAGGAGTCTATCCTATGAAAATAAGAGATTTAATCGACCTCAAACTCCTCCAAATCACGATTGCCAAAACTGCCAAATATTTCCCGCCAATTTTCTGGATTTGAAACCGTGAAGAAGAAAGGACGCCCCCTATCCAGAGTAGGGGTGTCTTTAGAAGTTGCCTTAAGGGGTGTCCTGGGGTTGCCCCTTATCCAAGCCGGGGTTCCGAATAGCAAGTGTTCTCTAGGTGCTTTCCGTCAACTTTTCGAGCCAATTTTTTCCAAAAATGTTTATTAGCCAAAATACCTACAAATAAATAAAACACCATAATAAGTATAAAAATGAGCCCTAACAATATATCGAATCGAGACAAATCGGACACAAAAATGTGTCTATCAGAGGTGATGGCTTGTACGTCTGGTTCCAAGCATCTGAAGTTATGGCTTGGAACTGAGGATGTAAGAACCACAAGTGTTCCACTCTGAATTGCATTTGACGTGGTCTGGGAATAGCTTTCTCCTTGAGTAAGATCGGAGCATGGTCTGACGCTATTCGAGGCAAATGTTGTATTAAAACATGAGGATAAAGTTGAGCCCGTTGATGATTTGCTAGTCCTCTGTCGAGTCTTTCCAGGATAAAATTGTCACCACATTGATTGTTGGACCATGTGTAAGGTTGGCCAGTAAAACCGAGATCTACGAGTCCGTTGACATTAATCATGTTTTTGAAGTCTTTAGCTTGGTTGTGAAATACTGGCGGACCTCCTTTCTTTTCCGCTTGGCAGAGGACTTCATGGAAGTCTCCCATGAGGATCCATGGTAGGGAATGTTATGGGATTAACAAGCTAAAATCCTTCCAAAGGTCCCATCTTGCTGCTGGTTGAGGTGGAGCGTAGACTCCAGTGAAAAGCCAAGGTTGTTGAGGTGCAGGAGATAGGATGTAGGCATGAATAATACTTTGATTTGAAACTAAAATATTGACTTGAAGGTGCGTTTTCCAACTGATGGTCGCTTGATCAAATTCCAAGTTGTTTGGAAAGAGTTTGAACCTAATATGAATTGTAGAAGATTAATTAGGTCAAAATTATGAAGATGTGTGCGACCGGCTCCTTGCAAGCCAAAGAGACAACCTTGGTCGGTCAAGGTAGCATGCCCGTGTCGCCGTTTTTCTCATGGCTTAATTCTGAGAGTTTTGATATTTTCAAACGCACGTTTGAGCAATATTTTGGATTTTCATAAGAATTTGATCTTGACTGGAACTGTCAATTTGCTTGAATAGGCAAATAGTACATTGCGGGGATCAATATTTTTAGAATGTTAAAATAATAATATTTTCAATGAGGAGTCCGGACGATCGTGTGACCATTTGACTTTTTTGGCATTTTGGACGTTTGAGCAAAACTTGAGAAATATAGGAAAAATTGGGTTTTTTGCTCAAACGAGGGAATTTTATAAGGTGGGGAAAGAAATAATAAAAAATAAGGAATTAGAGAAGTGTGGGACCGGCCACGGCTAGGACATGGCCGGCCGGCTAGTAGGTCCGGTGATGTGATTTGTAGATAGTGGTAAAAGTGGTTCGATTCTCAGACTTGTGAAGGATATTAATTAGACTTAAATCCTTATATTAAAATAGAAAACTCACTAAAATTATAGCAAACTCAATCAAAGATGATATCAATACTAAAAGAAACACTGAGGCTAAGATTCCACTATTTTCCAAGTTCAAAGTGATTAAACCAATACTTATATTTATGCAATTTTCTTGTTTAATTTGATTCTACAATATTGCAACAAGTAGATTTTCAAAATTAATAATTGCAAATACCAAATATGAAGCATCAAAGTCTTAAAACTGAGCATACTCCATCAAAATAGATCACAATCACTCAAATAAAAATCATATTCAATAATATTTCAAGGCAAATAATCATATAATTATTGCAAATAAAAAGATAAAATAGAATATACCACTTTTTGTTGGAAAAATAGCTTCCTCTATCGCCTCAGCAATGGGGTTTAGCTCCTCATATTAATCATGATCTCAAAATATGTGTTTGTTGCTCAAAAGATGATTAAAAGAGTGAAAAGTAATAACACAGACTGTTTGCAACAGTGTATTGGTGTTGCAAAATAGCTGTTACAATGGAACTGCTACAGAAAAACTGTTGCTTTGTCGCTGATTTAAGACTGCGCCGAAATAAGACTGCTCTGAACAGCTTAATGTCTTCAGCTGTTTAACAGCGACACTTTTCTGCAACTGTCTATCGAGGGTCAATGTTATTCAGCTGTTCTTCTTCTTCAACAGCAGCAGCAGCAGAAACAGAGTTTGGTAAAGCTCTGATTTCTTCTTCTTTGGCTCTCCTTAGGTTCCCAAACTCTCGACACCCCTTCTATATGACCCAAGACATCTATTTATATCAAAAATACCGATTAAATCTCTCCCAAATCTTCCAAAATCTCTTTCCTTATCTTCACGGTCAAGTTGCGATAATTTCTTGTTTTAGGATTTCTACGCGTTTCTAAGCTTTCCTTTTTATTCTAAACTCTTCCTTAGATAGATACAAATCTTTGGGAAGGTTTACAGCGTTTTAATCACTCTAAAATTCCCTAAAACAGGTCGCACACGTGACTTTCCATATTTTCTTGTTGTGAGAAAAATCCGTCGTTTGAGCCCATTCTAATCGATTTAAACACCCATATCAGATTCCTAGACCCATAAGGAGTCTATCCTATGAAAATCAGAGGTTTAATCGACCTCAAACTCCTCCAAATCACGATTGCCAAAACTGCCAAATATTTCCCGCCAATTTTCTGGATTTGAAACCGTGAAGAAGAAAGGACGCCCCCTATCCAGAGTAGGGGTGTCTTTAGCAGTTGCCTTAAGGGGTGTCCTGGGGTTTCCCCTTATCCAAGTCGGGGTTCCGAATAGCAAGTGTTCTCTAGGTGCTTTCCATCAACTTTTCGAGCCAATTTTTTCCAAAAATGTTTATTAGCCAAAAATACCTACAAATAAATAAAACACCATAATAAGTACAAAAATGAGCCCTAACAATATATCGAATCGAGACAAATCGGACACAAAAATGTGTCTATCAGAGGTGATGGCCTGTACGTCTGGTTCCAAGCATCTGAAGTTATGGCTTGGAACTGAGGATGTAAGAACCACAAGTGTTCCACTCTGAATTGCATTTGACGTGGTCTTGGAATAGCTTTCTCCTTGAGTAAGATCGGAGCATGGTCTGACGCTATTCGAGGCAAATGTTGTATTAAAGCATGAGGATAAAGTTGAGCCCGTTGATGATTTGCTAGTCCTCTGTCGAGTCTTTCCAGGATAAAATTGTCACCACATTGATTGTTGGACCATGTGTAAGGTTGGCCAGTAAAACCGAGATCTACGAGTCCGTTGACATTAATCATGTTTTTGAAGTCTTTAGCTTGGTTGTGAAATACTGGCGGACCTCCTTTCTTTTCCGCTTGGCAGAGGACTTCATTGAAGTCTCCCATGAGGATCCATGGTAGGGAATGTTGTGGGATTAACAAGCTAAAATCCTTCCAAAGGTCCCATCTTGCTGCTGGTTGAGGTGGAGCGTAGACTCCAGTGAAAAGCCAAGGTTGTTGAGGTGCAGGAGATAGGATGTAGGCATGAATAATACTTTGATTTGCAACTAAAATATTGACTTGAAGGTGCGTTTTCCATATCAGGCATACACCCCCTTTATGTCCATTACAAGAAATCGCAAAGTATTCATCAAAACCTAGTCTACGTTTTAAAGACAACATTTGTAAGTCTGAAGAAAGAGTTTCTGATAAAAACATACCAAGTCTGTGAGTTCTGGTGAGTTCACAGAGTTTGTTAACTGTCAAGAGGTTACCAGCACCTTTACAGTTCCAGGCCAAGTAACTCATTATTGGTGCGAGTGCCGGGACTTGCCAGCGACTCGCTTGTTATTGCTTTGAGCTTGGGCATCAGTCTCTTATTCATCCAGAGATAGATGTCTAGCGGATGTAGTTGGTTGTTGGTTGTTGGGGATCCCTGTTGCATTGTATTTGCTTGTTGTTGTCTCTTCTTTGGCTTGTTCTTGTTGTCCTTGTGAAGCTCTTGTTTTTCTGGTACGCACTGTTGGCACTTCATGGTGAGGTTGGAGGGCTCTTGATGATTCAGAGACAAGGGAGGAGAGAGAGGCGAACTTTTATTATTTTTGGTGGTGGTGGTGGTGCTGCAAAGGTAGTTGTTGGAGGAATGTTTAAATGTTGTGGTATTCCTTTCCTTGGGTGAGTACCTTTTCTTTTGTATGTCTTCAATGGAGTCTCATCCACCTTTTGTGTTGTCGGCTCTGGCTCAGTCTCTGTCAAGGCCACATGGTTATGGGTGACTTTCACATGTGGGACACCATGAACTTTAGTAACCACCAGACTGGAAATTGAGTGCGGGAGTGTCCAGAAAGTTGTCCAAAACCTGCGCATACAGAAGGGTGAAAAAATTGTGCAGTTGATTTGATGGTTGAGCAGGTACTGTGGTTGCAGGTGGTGCAGAGTGGTACTGGTCCATGGTAGGCTTTGATGGTGAGTATAAGGCCTGTGGTTGTTGGTGTGCTGGGCCTTTACCTTTCTCCTGAGAAGCCTGTTGTACTCTATCCGCCACCTTATAAGCAGAAACGGGTATTCCAAAACGGATCGGTCCTCCTTGTAGTGGATTCGAATTAGCCGGTGTACCCAAATTCAAACCCGACCCGTATCCGAAATAATTATTAATTCCAAAAAAATTGGAACCTGAAGAAACTCCATGTCCAAATCCGACTTTTTCCTGCTGATTTTGCAGAGCAGTAGACGAGAAAACCTTTTTTCCAGATTATAAGGTCTGAGGAGGACTGACAGGTGAGCTTTGTGATGCTAATGGTGATTGTGCTAGTGGGGTCCAGTTGAGTTCTTGTCTCGACATCACCGGAGCAAGTCTGATCAGAACCGGTCTAGATACCGTCTGTTTCAGTGGAGTTGTTGGAATTGATCCCGATGATGAGTTTCTCTGTGGGTTGAGTTCGAGATCAATGTTTGGGCATTTTTTTGGTTAACAGGGGATGAAGATGATGTTAGAAAAAACGCTTTAAAATTACCAATTTTTCCATGGACTATGTTTTGATCCCTAGACCTATTGCCCATTAATTGTTTTTTCTTTTGAATAGATAAAACAATAGTCCCACATTGACTAAAATCTAAAGAGTTTTAGACATAAATACCATAGAGTTGGCTATAAGGGCATGGCCCTTGGGTCATTAGACTTTTGTGCTTGGGGGGAGGCTTAGACTAGGGCAAGGTTGCCTTTCCCGTACGCCGCCGCCGCCGTCCGTCCGGTCGGTCGGTCGGTCGGTCGGGTCGGGCTCGGGCTCGGGTGTGGGTGTGGGTGTATTAGATCCTATCTTTTTGCTGAAATTTTTGGTACGTGTTTTCCACACAAGTAGAAGAATCTTTTCTTTGTCTGCACGTGTTTTGTCCTGACTTCTTTGTCTGAACGTGCTTGTCTTGGCTTCTTTGTCTGCACGAGTTTTGTCCTGACTTCTTTGTCTGAACGTGCTTGTCTTGGTTTCTTTGTTTGTACGTGTTTTGTCCTGGCTCCCTTGTATGTACGTATTTGGCTTGGCAGCAACACACTGCTCCATGCCTGACAAAACAACTTTTGTTGCACTATCTTTAACCCAACATAACCAGTTTTTTTCTGTCATACGCATGGGTTTTCTTTCTTGTTTGTAACTACACAAACACTATATAAGAGAGTAGTTGTAATCTCAGAAAATACACACCACAGAGAAATATCTCTTCTACTCTCCCTCAGTTTTTCTGTAAACATCTCTTCTACTGTTTTAAGTTCTGCCAAGCTCTAAGGGTACCCTCATTGGATGCTACATTGAGGGGTACTAACTGTAGTTGTATCCTGGAGGTGACTCGCAAACTGCTGTAGCATCTCAGAGGAGTGGCAGGCGATATTGCCTTTAGGACAGCGTAGTCTACGTGCCTCTACATTTTCTGTGCAGCAACATCAGCAACATTATTTTGAGCTAAGTATCTTCTTCTCAGTTACTTTATTAGTAATATACCCAACAGATGAACCTGAGGTGTCGGATGATGATGATGAGGGGTACGAAGGTTGTCTAGGTTTGGGTCTAGCAGCTCTCATACGACCATTAAGCCTATGGTAGGGAAAGAGAGGGTGGTTTAGGTCTTGCATGACATGTTTCTCGTTAAGGAACTTTGGGCATTTATCAGCTATATGACCTATAATGCCACATCTATAACAAATAATAGGGAGATACTCGTATGCAAATTGAATCCATTTTGATCCTTCAACATTGAGTAAAATACCTGGCCTGAAGGGTTCCTTGAGAATCATCTCCACCTTGGATTGAACTGGTTGGTATTCTAGATCCACTTCTAGAACTTCCCCTGTATCACTGAGTGCTCCTTCATAATTGCTTTATCTTCAAAGAATTTTGGTAGCCCAAGCATTTGTAGCCAGAAAATCGCTGTTGTGAAACATGCTTGTGGGTTTTGCAGATAAGTTTTCCAGTGTTCTGTCAAAACCACTTGGTTTGACATAATCCATGTTTTGGTCTCTAGGATGGTCTGCTTGTCACTTTCATGTTTAAAAGCACACTGGAAGATCTTGTTATTTGTGTTAGGCCAAGTTTGGAAGCTCTTGATCTTAATGGGGCTCCAGTGTTTGGTAACAACTTGTTTGAGAGCAGGATATGTGAGTTTTCCAGCTAGAACTGCAGCAACAATGCAGTGTTTATCATGATCTTGCATTAGGGATTGCATTCTTTCTGTTAGCTGGTAAATAACCGAATCTCTATTTTTTTTTGGGGGGGTGGGGGGAGATGGTGGACTAGAAAGTAATGTTTTGTTTTGATGATGTTTTCCTTTTTGATGTGGATGATTCTGTTCGATTGAGACATTTTTTGAATGATTTGTAGCATATATGGGTGGATTTTTCTGAGGAGATGGGGGTGAAAAAGGTGGTGGAGAAAGTGACTTAGTAAAACTTTTTGGATTCTTTCCTGAGGAAGCTGAGAAATAAGATGAGGAAGAGGAGGCGGTGGAGTTTGTTTTTTTGACGTGTCTCAGCAGGAGCATTGGAAACACGGAGGGAATGATTGTGGTTATCAGAAGCGTGTCTAGGGAATCGAAGGATTTTGGGTATACGAGAGGAAGAAGCTGCAGTTGCGGGTGCATGCTGCTGGCGGAGATTTCTTTTCAGCTGGTGGAGGGTGGCATGCATTGGGTGGTTCTGCCGGTGTATTGGTCTTCATTGGTGGAGATTAAAGAAATCTCGATTAAAAAAGATTGAGGAGATAGTGGAAAAAACAATGAAAAGGTTTAGAATGGGTAGTATGTTGATGGAGTAGTTAAGAATAAAACACAATCCTCAGAAATTCGAGCGAATCTTTTGTCTTCTGTTCTTGGGGTGAGCTGACAAATTATGATTTGAGAGATTCTCATATCAATTGTCGATATTCATTACCAAAGGAAGATGGGTTCAAGGTTGGAGATATGCAGAATTGTTGAAATATCTTAACTTTAGTCAACGTGTAACGGCCCCCACGCGAAAAGATTTTCAGTTTTCTAATCACACACACTTAGTTATGTAGTAACTGTGTTTTGGTTATTTTTAATTTTTACCTACCTTTTTACTAATGAAAAATATAAATCATTATAGTAACTTTTTTTTTTTGGACAACCACGTAAAAAGATTACATGAATATATGCATCAATGCATTCCAATTACATACCATCATAGACAAAGATAAATCTGAGAACATATCGGACCTCAAACCCCAATTAAACATCAAATACTTGATATCAACTATCAAATGGTTCAAATCTTTGCTCACATTATTATGAATCCTTACATTTATTTCTCTCCAAGCACACCACCATATGGCAAAAGACAAAATACTCCAGAATTTTTTTTTTTTAAATTTTTCCTGCTCGTGTCACCCCATTCCCATAAATTAGAGCTTACATTTTTAGCTTATACCCATTTTATCTCAAAAATGTCAATAAAGTAAGACCAAACATCAATCACAAATTGCAATGAAGGAAAAGATGTTCATTTGTCACTATAGAATTACCATAGAATACACATGTAGGATCTTGCCTTATACCTGCGTTATATAGATAGTCGAAAGTAGGGGGCACTGAAACACAATGTCCAGACCATGAAGGATACTTTCAGTGGAACATTTGAATCCCACAGCTCATTTGAAGGGAAAGCTAATAAGCCACCGGTTTACAACGCTTCATACGCATTAGCCACAAAGAAATCTTCCACCTAGGTCACCAATTAGTTGTAATAAATTTGTTACCTCCAACATCTCTGCATCATTCAAATGTCGTGAAAAATTGAAATTCCATGCACCATCAAGTGAAATCAAATCACTTACCATTGCATTATTTTATTTGGTAAGGTGATAGAGAGCCGAAAAGAGTTGCTTGAGAGGATATTCACCGGTCCAGACATCATCCCAGAATTGAATGCACAAACCAGGGCCAAGATTCATTATATTAACTTGAATTATTAATTTTACCCAACAGTAATTGCCTTCTCAGTTTTTATTTTTATATTATCGAAAGGAACCACAATCTCCTAAATAGGTAATTGGTTGTTGTAGAACGTTATAGTTTTAATTTTCCTGTTCGGAGATGATTGATCAAGTTTTCGAGTTTTTCGTCTTTCCAACTACCCATAGTGATGATTTTTTTACAATATAATGAAATATTTGCATCAAGGGAATTATGTTGTCTGTTTACAAGATTAAAAGACATAGCCTTGAAATTAACGAATTTATTAGTTGGACTTCCAAAGTAGTTAATGTTTTGAATCTCTCCTCTTAAGCTTTGGCATATATTCAAATTAGAAACATCAGGACCTGTTCAGAATCACTTTGAAACTTTATCCACTTGGCTTTGTTTCCTATTGGAAAGCGATCTCTGCTCCATTCATTTCAATTAGCTCTATGGAACTTTACTCTGATGATTCCATATTGTTTCTTTACATGTCCCTATGTCATTAACCAAAGTTAATGATATTGTTGAATCACATATATTAGGAACTATTGATGTTGCACTGTTGATATTTTATATAATAAAACCTAGTTAATGGCATGTATTCAATTTTGAAATGTATAGGTGTTCGTCTTGCATTGGGTCATAGTATAAACTTTGGTTTAGATTGTAGCCTTTGTCCTGCACATGCAACATTGTGTTTATGTAATTTACAATGGTCTTTGCAGTGCTCTAGCTATTTTGATCTTTCTTGTTAAGGACTTTGTTCCATCTGATTTCCATAAGTGTCATGTTATGGTACTACAAATCTCTGTCCATCCCATTTCAGTACCACTTTTCCTGTTGTAATGAACCAGTTATTAATCAACTCGCTACAAGTTGTGCCATCACGTATGATATATTGATTTCAAGTGATTCCAGATTTGAGAAGCAAATTACAATCCATAAAAATATGAGTTAATGTTCATCATTTTCATTACACACTTTGCAAGCACTGTTGAAGTTTGAGATTATTGCTGCCACTCGCATACTATAAGGAAGTATTGAGTAAGCAGTTTTCCATATAAACATTTTTATGGAAGCAACCACTTTGAGATTCCAGATGCTTGTCAATCTTTTGTCTTCAGGTTGTGTATTATTGAGGCATTTGTATAAAGAGCTGGATGTGTGTATGTACCATGTTGTGTGAGATTCTAGAAAGCTTTTTCTTCTCTGTTCTTTATAGGTATTATCATGTGCTTTATTTCCGTTGCAGTCTCTCTATCAAAACAAGTTTGAAGTTTTTGTGTGTTCTAAATATTATCATGGTTGAAGAGGTCTTTTACATGAATTATGTTGTTAACTTCTGTGTTTTGTTTGAGTAAGGGTGTCTTTTTTCCTGGTAGCCAATAATCTGTCTAAACTCTAGTCGTATCTCATTTTCCTAGATACCAGAAATAATTTTCTTGTATTTGATTTATTCCACTCTTTATCCCTTTCCAAATCTAGCTATCAATGTTTTGGTTTTGTATCTATATCCATTACTCCGAGTTTGGAAAGTAGTTAGATTTCATAATAGTTCCCAAAAAGAATTTGGGTTTTCTTTTAGTCTCCAGCCTATTTTAATATCATGGAAGTATCAAAATTATGTATGTTTTGGACTCCTATGCCACCATTTTCTATAGGTTTTTATAGCGAATCCCAGGCCTTGACATAAATGTCTTTAAGATTCTCGATATCTTTTCCTCGTCATAAATATCTTTGGACTTTATTGATATCCTTACAAGTTTTCATTGGTATGTGAAAACAGTTCATTTGGTAAGTGCTCATAGAGGATGTTATAGTTTTTAGTAGAATTATTTTCCCTTCAGTAGTTAGATTATTCATTATCCACCCAAGTAATATGTTTTTCATGTTCTTAATTTATTATTGGTTCAACGTTTTTTATATTTAATTTGTTTGTAAAAAATCGAGATCCTAAGTATTTATCTTACAGGGGTATAGGTTGGACTCCTAAAGTGGATTAAATTACAGAGGCTAAAGTTGGGTCAATTTTTAGACTAAAAAATACTCCCGATTTGTCGAGATTGATTAGATGTCCAGGAAAATCACCAAAATCCTGAAGAAGGTTTAGCAGATTCCTACTAACTTTATAAGAATGAGGCATCTATCTGCAAAAAGCATATGAATAATAAGAGAGGCATCATGGTTGGCTTATAGCATCACAATAAATGTATGTAAATGATGCTAGGAGGATTATCCAACCAGATTTTAGTAGTCCTACATTTCCTACTGAACTTTGCAAGTTCATCATCTACTTTATTACATGATCTAGGAATGAAATTATATTGTTAGTACTTGTTGATGGGAGAAAACGATTTACTGGTTTTTGAAGAAAAGTGGTGAGACGAGGGTAGGTTCTTCAAATGAGAAAATTGCCTTAATATTTTGAAAACATTTGCATTGTACGTGAGTGCTTTGAGTTGGAGAGATCAATCTGTAGGACTCCATCATAAACCAAGACAATGGACGTTCCAGAGTCAATTCGGTCACAAAGAAGGGATGAGGGTCGATATGTAGGAGGGAAGCTGAGAAGCGATATGTGAGATCAATGATGATCAAAGGATTGAATGTGTTGTGGGTTTCTGCAAAATTGATGAACTGTTGACTTCGAATAAGTTTAAATGTTGCTCTGTTGAGAGTGAGTGTTCATATGAGAATTCTTGTGATAATTCCCGTATCTCTGATATTGTTCTTCAATCACGAATTCAGAGACTCATTTATATTGCCAGAATATAGATACATTGATCTCCAGTAAGTGTGACGGTTGCTCGAGTGAAAGAGTGGGAAATCATGTTAACCAGTTCCATGTCGTGCGGAGACTTGGTTAATCGTCCACCCACTACTTTGCTAACTTCGTCAACCGCTTGTAAGACTTACTCACATTTCTTATCGTGGATGAACACACGTGTCGTAGGTCGCCAGACCAAAACCCTAGTAAATATACCCCCATGTGACATGATGTCTCATGATTGTGGAGTCTGCAAGGCAGGCGTGTATTTGATTAGTTGATTAGATGATAAGTCTTAGTATTGCTGAGTCGAGCATGATTGACGAATGCTCTGTGTTTCATGGATTGAGCATGTCTGTTGAGTCAGATGTATAGTTCTTGAATGGATGTTGATAGTTGAATCAACATGATGAATATTGATCTTCTGAGCAAATATTGCTCATCTGAGAAATTATTAAATATTGATAGTTGAATCAATATTGCTAGTCTGAGCAAATTTTGCTCGTTTGATAAATTATTGAATATTGATAGTTGAATCAATATTGATAGTCTGACAAAATATTGCTCGTTTTAAAAATTATTGGTAGCACGACCAAACAAAATATTAATTTAAAATATTGGTAGCTGGACCGAATATAATTAATTAAAATGTTGATTGCTTGATCAACATAAAATATATGTGTTAATTTGAACCTGTTCAGAATTATGCTTTGCAGAGCATATGATTTGAAACCCTAATTTTGATCGATTGCTGATGAATTGATGATTTACTAAAAATCAATCAATGAGTGAGAGGGGGACCGACTACATGGGATGATGGGACGACCATGTAGCGTCCAGGTGCTCGAATGAGTAAAACCAAAGTCCTTTGCAGACCGTCAAGAATGATTAAATGCTGGTTTAATCATTATTAAGATAGTGCTCGTCTGAGCATTAGATAATAAAACCTAATTGTGGAGAGAGGAGCGACCGACCAAGGGGTATGGGACCGTCCCTTGGTGGTCGTGGGACCAACTGATGGTCGCTTGATCAAATTCCAAGTTGTTTGGAAAGAGTTTGAACCTAATATGAATTGTAGAAGATTAATTAGGTCAAAATTATGAAGATGTGTGCGACCGGCTCCTTGCAAGCCAAAGAGACAACCTTGGTCGGTCAAGGTAGCATGCCCGTGTCGCCGTTTTTCTCATGGCTTAATTCTGAGAGTTTTGATATTTTCAGACGCGCGTTTGAGCAATATTTTGGATTTTCATAAGAATTTGATCTTGACTGGAACTGTCAATTTGCTTGAATAGGCAAATAGTACATTGCGGGGATCAATATTTTTAGAATGTTAAAATAATAATATTTTCAATGAGGAGTCCGGACGATCGTGTGACCATTTGACTTTTTTGGCATTTTGGACGTTTGAGCAAAACTTGAGAAATATAGGAAAAATTAGGTTTTTTACTCAAACGAGGGAATTTTATAAGGTGGGGAAAGAAATAATAAAAAATAAGGAATTAGAGAAGTGTGGGACCGGCCACGGCTAGGACATGGCCGGTCGGCTAGTAGGTCCGGTGATGTGATTTGTAGATAGTGGTAAAAGTGGTTCGATTCTCAGACTTGTGAAGGATATTAATTAGACTTAAATCCTAATATTAAAATAGAAAACTCACTAAAATTATAGCAAACTCAATCAAAGATGATATCAATACTAAAAGAAACACTGAGGCTAAGATTCCACTATTTTCAAAGTTCAAAGTGATTAAACCAATACTTATATTTATGCAATTTTCTTGTTTAATTTGATTCTACAATATTGCAACAAGTAGATTTTCAAAATTAATAATTGCAAATACCAAATATGAAGCATCAAAAGTCTTAAAACTGAGCATACTCCATCAAAATAGATCACAATCACTCAAATAAAAATCATATTCAATAATATTTCAAGGCAAATAATCATATAATTATTGCAAATAAAAAGATAAAATAGAATATACCACTTTTTGTTGGAAAAATAGCTTCCTCTATCGCCTCAGCAATGGGGTTTAGCTCCTCATATTAATCATGATCTCAAAATATGTGTTTGTTGCTCAAAATATGATTAAAAGAGTGAAAAGTAATAACACAGACTGTTTGCAACAGTGTATTGGTGTTGCAAAATAGCTGTTACAATGGAACTGCTACAGAAAAACTGTTGCTTTGTCGCTGATTTAAGACTGCGCCGAAATAAGACTGCTCTGAACAGCTTAATGTCTTCAGCTGTTAAACAGCGACACTTTTCTGCAACTGTCTATCGAGGGTCAATGTTATTCAGCTGTTCTTCTTCTTCAACAGCAGCAGCAGCAGAAACAGAGTTTGGTAAAGCTCTGATTTCTTCTTCTTTGGCTCTCCTTAGGTTCCCAAACTCTCGACACCCCTTCTATATGACCCAAGACATCTATTTATATCAAAAATACCGATTAAATCTCTCCCAAATCTTCCAAAATCTCTTTCCTTATCTTCACGGTCAAGTTGCGATAATTTCTTGTTTTAGGATTTGTACGCGTTTCTGAGCTTTCCTTTTTATTCTAAACTCTTCCTTAGATAGATACAAATCTTTGGGAAGGTTTACAGCGTTTTAATCACTCTAAAATTCCCTAAAACAGGTCGCACACGTGACTTTCCATATTTTCTTGTTGTGAGAAAAATCCGTCGTTTGAGCCCATTCTAATCGATTTAAACACCCATATCAGATTCCTAGACACATAAGGAGTCTATCCTATGAAAATCATATGTTTAATCGACCTCAAACTCCTCCAAATCACGATCACCAAAACTGTTCTTTAACTGCACTATTTTCCCGCCAATTTTCTGGTTTTTGAATGTTGAAGATGGTTGCCCCTTATCCAGAGTAGGGGTGCGATTAGCAGATGCCTGGAAATGGGATGCCCCTTAGTAATTAGGTTACCCCTTATCCAAAGTGAGAGTCCGAATAGCAAATGTCCTCCGGGTCCTTTCCGACAACTTTTCGAGCCAATTTTTCCAAAAATGTTTATTAGCCAAAAATACCTACAAATAAATAAAACACCATAATAAGTACAAAAATGAGCCCTAACAATATATAGAATCGAGACAAATCGGACACAAAAATGTGTCTATCAAATACCCCCAAAATTATTATTTGCTAGTCCTCGAGCAAAAATAAAATAAAAATAAAATCTTAACTCACTGTCGCAGGCATCGTCGATTGCATTTAGCGTATGCAATAAGCCTTTAAACCCCTAGGTGTCCCTAGTGGCGGAGTGTTGTCTCCGGAGGGCTTACCAGAGGTATACCCACAAAACGTTTTTACTCCAGACCCTAGCTATCTACACAGAACCTTGGAAGGCACTAAAGAATCTCCTTGGTCGGCATACTTATTGACTACAGGAGGAAGTACCCTGATGCGAAATTCCAATTGTTGTACATGGATAGATCAAGAAGATGGATATAGAAAAACATAGATGGTTTTGATGTTTACTAGATGAACGGTGTTTCTCATTTCTGTCTGAAGGCCTCCGCCAAAATGAACCTATCCTAATGGACTGAGATACTAGTCTGACTAATATCAACACACTGGCATATACAAGGGAACCAGTGATTGATAATCCTAACTCCAGGTCAACACAACTGGCATATACAAGGGTTCCAGTGGTCGAAATTATTGAATTTATTCCAGTTGGTCAGACAGTCTGGTCTTTTTTTTTTTTTTGGTATCTCAATCACTCTAATTCACCCTACCATTGGTAACAACTTGAATTGTGAGGCCCACCTAATCACTTAGAGAAACATAGTTTAAAAACAAAACAAAATAAAAAAAGAAGTGAAAAGGACTCAACGAGATATGGTGAAACTGTCATGTTATTTCTAACACCTGAGCTCTGTGCTTTTATGAATAGACTCTTTAGATGTTGCCATCTAGTCAGATTGGTTCCTCAACTCCTACAACCAAAATGCTTCCATCCACTTAGATTGGTTAGTGCCATCCTTAATAGGGATAAATTTCTAGGCTCTGGAGTTTAATTATTGCAACGAAAAGGTAACAAAAAGTTCTACCCCATCCCCAAACTTAAATCTAACATTGTCCTCAATGTTTCTAATCAAAGAACATTACCAAAAATATAAGTAACATGAGAAAATAGTAAAGAAAGAAGTCGGAAAGATAGTACCTGGGTGAAGTGTAACCAAAAACCTACAAAAATATTATTCAACATACAAAATCGCCTCGATGGTCAATCAAGGTAAACATGGTCCTCCAGAGGGACCTCCTCAACATCACCTGTAAGAAAAGTCTCTAAAAAGGGCTTCAGTCGCTGACCGTTAACCTTCGAAGAACTACTACCGTCTGGTGTCTCAATCTCAACAGCGCCATGAGGAAAAACAGTACGGACCACAAAAGGACCGGTCCACCGAGAGCGCAACTTCCCGGGGAATAGATGCAAACGAGTGTCATACAGAAGAACTTTTTGACATGGAGAAAATGACTTTCGTAAAATATTCCTATCATGCACAAGTTTCAATTTGTTCTTATACTCCTTAGCACTATCGTATGCATCTCTACGAATCTCGTCCAACTCATTGAACTGGAGATTTCTTTGAGCTCCTGCCTTGTCAATTGAAAATTTTAAGTTCTTAATAGCCCAATAAGCTCGATGCTCTAACTCAACAGGCAGGTGACATGCCTTGCCAAACACTAAATGATAAGGTGACATTCCAATGGGTGTCTTAAACGCAGTACGGTAAGCCCATAAGGCATCAGTAAGCCTCGACGACCAGTCTTTCCTATTTGGATTAACTGTTTTCTCTAAAATACGTTTAATTTCCCTATTGGAAACCTCTACATGACCACTAGTCTGAGGGTGATATGGGGTTGCTACTTTATGGGTAATACCGTATTGTTTCATTAAAAGAGAAAACGGTCTATTACAAAAGTGTGAACCTCCATCACTAATTATAGCTCGCGGCGTACCAAAACGTGTAAGTATATTCTCTTTTAAAAACTGGACTACGACCCTGTGGTCATTCGTTCTGCACGGAACCGCCTCAACCCACTTAGACACATAGTCTACAGCGACAAGTATGTAAAGATAACCAAACGAACTAGGAAATAGACCCATAAAATCAATGCCCCACACATCAAAGACCTCAATCACTAAAATAGGGTTCAAATGCATCATATTTATACGGGAAATAGTTCCTAACTTCTGGCAACGCTCACAAGAAACACAATGACTATGGGAATCTTTAAACAACGAAGGCCAGTAAAATCCACACTGCAAAATCTTAGCAGCAGTCTTATTAGCACTAAAATGACCCGCACATGCATGTTCATGATAAAAGGAGATAATACTAGACTGGTCACTCTCAGATACACATCTCCTAATAATCTGGTCCAGACAATACTTAAACAGATAAGGATCGTCCCGAAAGAAATGCTTAACCTCGGCTAAAAACCTAGAACGATCTTGCTTACCCCAATGTTGAGGGGTTCGACCAGTAACAAGATAATTCACTATATTTGCATACCAAGGTGATTGGGAAACAGAGAACAATTGTTCATCAGGAAAGCTATCCCTTATAGGAAGGGAATCACTAGGGGAACTAACAACTAGCCTAGACAAGTGATCTGCTACTACATTTTCTGCACCCTTTTTGTCTCTAATGTCTGGGGAAAATTCCTGTAACAATAGGATCCATCTAATCAATCTAGGTTTGGTATCCTTCTTAGATAAAAGGTATTTCAAAGCAGCATGATCTGTATAGATTATGATCTTAGAACCTAATAGGTAAGACCTAAACTTATCCAAGGCAAACACGATGGCTAAAAGTTCCTTCTCGGTAGTTGTGTAGTTCATTTGGGAATCATTCAAAGTTTTGTTAGCATAATAAATCACATGAAGTAATTTGTTTTCTCGTTGTCCTAAAACGACGCCTTTAGCATAATCTGAAGAATCACACATAATCTCAAAGGGTAGGTTCCAGTTAGGTGCCTGGACTATCGGGCCAGTAGTGAGTAAAGTTTTAAGCTTCTCAAAAGCCTCTAAACAAGCATCATCAAAGACAAACTTAACATCTTTTGCAAGCAAATTTCAAAGAGGTCTAGAAATCAAGCTAAAATCCTTAATGAATCGACGGTAAAAACCTGCATGCCCTAGGAGTGACCTAATATCTTTTACGGTTTTTTGGAACCTATAAAGTCTTAATAAGGTCAACTTTGGCTTTGTCTACCTCTATACCCTTTGAAGAGACGATGTTCCCTAACACAATTCTTGATTTAACCATGAAATGGCATTTTTCCCAATTAAGGACTAATTTTTTTTCCTTACACCTAGTCAACACTAATGTCAAGGTGGTTTTCTCTTGGTCTTCTGGGGCAATAACGATCTGATTATAACCGGAATAGTCATCTAAGAAGCAATAGTGACTATGTCCAGCTAATCGTTCTAGCATTTGGTCGATAAAAGGAAGGGGAAAGTGATCCTTCCTTGTGACCTTGTTAAATTTCCTATAGTCAATACACACACGCCATCCCGTGGTCACTCGGGTTGGGATTAATTCATTATTATCATTCTGGACTACAGTGATACCTGATTTCTTGGGGACAACCTGAACAGGGCTGACCCACTTACTGTCTGAAATTGGGTAAATAATACCCGCATCTAACAACTTAAGCACCTCTTTTCGAACTACCTCTTTCATGTTAGGGTTCAGTCGACGTTGCATCTCCCTAGAAGGTTTGGAGTCTTCCTCTAAATGAATCTGATGCATACACACAGTAGGACTTATACCCTTAATGTCTGCTATAGTCCACCCTAAAGCTTCCTTATTGTCTTGAAGTACATTTACTAGCCTACTTTCCTGATCACTATCCAAATTGGAAGCTACAATCACAGGTAAAGTCTCAGATGGGCCTAAAAACACATACTTTAGAGTATCGGGTAGTGGTTTAAGGTCCAACTTTGGGGGCTCTTCTAAAGAAGGAATTAGGGTAGTCTCAGAAACTGGTAACGGTTCGTTCAACCTAGCTTTCCATCTATCAGTGTCTAACACAGGGGTAGAATCTAATAGAGCATTCACCTGTTCAATAGTGCTATCGTCGTCAAAATCTAAACCAAAATGGGATAGACAACTTTCTAATGGGTCTTCAGACAAGATGTTTGGTAATGACTCCTGAACTAAGGCTTCTATCATGTTCACCTCCTCAACACATGTGTCATCTAGCTCATGAGGTTGCTTACTGACATTAAAAATGTTCATCTCCATAGTCATATTACCAAAAGATAAACTCATCACACCATTTCGACAGTTAATGATCGCATTAGACGTAGCTAAAAATGGGCGACCTAAAATCACAGGTATCTGGTTCTCTGGGTCAGGGACAGGTTGGGTATCTAGGACCACGAAATCCACTGGATAAATAAACTTGTCGACCTCAATAAGAACATCCTCGATAACACCTCGAGGGATTTTAACAGACCTATCAGCTAACTGCAGTGTCATCTGAGTAGGTTTCATTTCACCAAGTCCTAGCTGTAAGTATACATGGAATGGCAGTAAGTTCACACTGGCTCCTAAGTCAAGTAAATTTTTCTACCCGGAAGTTACCTATTGTGCAAGCAATGGTAGGAGAACCTGGGTCTTTGTACTTTGGAGTTGTGGTGTTCTGAATGATTGAACTTACGTGACTAGCTAAAAAGGCTTTCTTATGGACGCTAAGTTTTCGCTTTCGCGTACACATATCCTTAAGGAACTTGGCATAAGCAGGAATTTGCCTAATTGCATCTAATAAGGGAAGGTTTATGGTAACTTGCTTAAAAACCTCCACTATGTCATTAAAGTTCGATTCCTTCTTTGTTGGTACTAATAGCTGAGGAAATGGGGCTCTAGGCCTAAAATCAGACCTTTCAGGAACCGAATTCACATCATCAGAAACTTTATCAGTCTCTTCAGCTACTGGTCCTGAGAGGTGAGATCCTGAGGGGTGAACTACAGTATGTTCACTATCGGGCATGGTTACCTTATTGTCTACAACTCTACCACTTCTAAGGGTTCTAACACATTCAATTGATTCGATGGTTTTGCACCTAATTCATGAACTCCTCTAGGGTTGGGTTGTGTTTGACTAGGAAACTTACCTTTTTCTCTCAAAGAATCACTTATCAGACCAACCTGGGTTTTTAACTCGGAAATAGCCTGACTATTTTCTTGTCCTATCCTGTTACTAGCTTGTAGACTCTGTTCTACGGATAACTGGAATTTTGCAGTTTGCTGAGTTAACAAGGCGAGAGATTCCTCTAAACTTAGGATTTTCTTATCTGACTGATTCTGAAACTGAGCTAGTCCTGAAGGATTCTTAGTATAGAAAACCTGGGGGAGCATTAGAATTACTAAACTGACCTTGACTTTGGCCCTTAGACCACGAAAGGTTCGGATGGTTTCTCCAACCAGGATTATAGGTTTCTGAATATGGGTCAATCTTTTGACGGTTATCAAATCTAGTGTTATTATAAAGAGCATTGGCCTGCTCTTCAATATTCTGGCCTTCCCAAAAAGGCTCCACTCTACCACTAGTCTGGCCCACTTCTAAGGCTTCTAACCTTTTTGCTATAGCAGCAATTTTGGCATCTGATTCATAGCCTCCTTCTACCCTATTAACGTTTCCTCTACTTAAAAGAATTGTTTTCTGGGGTGCCCTACTATTTTCCCATTGCTGGGTTTTTTCGGCGATTTCATTAAAAATTCCATCGCCGCATCAACAGTTTGGTTTTCAAATCCACCAGTGCATGAGACTCAACCATGGTCGTTGTGGAATAATCTAAACCCTCATAAAGGATCTGAACTAGCCTAACCTTTTCTAAACCATGATGAGGACACTGGGATAATAAATCATTGAACCTTTCCAAATACCTATATAAAGATTCTCCCTCTTGTTGTGAAAATGTGCATATTTGCGTCCTAATAGACGATGTTTTGTGCCTAGGGAAAAACTTATTGAAAAAGGCAGATGTAAGTTGTTCATATGTCTCAATTGACTCGGAGTCCAAACTATACAGCCACGACTTGGCCTTATCTTTCAGGGAAAATGGGAATAACCTAAGTTTCAAAGCATCATCATCTAAGCCTCTAATTCTTAGAGTACTACAAATTTCCTCAAAATCCCTAACATGGTAATAAGGGTTTTCATTTTCTTTCCCTAAAAAGATTGGGAGCATCTGTAAGGTCCCAGGTTTCAGTTCATAGGGTGCCTCCGTTTCAGCTAACTTAATACACGAAGGAGGTAGTCCTAGTTGGATTCAACAAAGCTTTCAAAGTTGCCATTTCTGGCGCTATCGGAGCAACATGGATTCTCTCCTCAGTCAAAGAACGTTCAAAAACAGACTCTTCAAAAGCCGGACTTTCTAGATTAAGGTAATCGAGACGCTTCGAACTACTAGGTTTCTCTTTAACAAATCTACCTAGTGCGTCTCTTTTACGTTCAGGCATACAATAGAATTTTCTAAATTGGAAGGGTAAGCAAACACAGATCAAGGCCGACTCAACCAAATCAAACCTATTGATTTCTAGCAAACAAAAAGCATGATGGCTCCACTTAGATTGTTTCTAGACCAGCTTCTAATCCTTCGAACGGGAATTCGTTACAATTTAAGCAAACCCCTCTGGAATCAATCCGAGTTAACGTAAGTTGAATAGAGGCGAGGGAAGCTCGGTGGAGCTTTGATACCCAAGGCCTCACCGGTATTACAAGGCGGCGCAGTCACGCATTCAACTTACAGAAACCGTCAAGAACTTCGAAGTATGCTTAAAAGAGTAACCAATATTTTTCGAATGACTTTCCTGTTAAGCTCGTTACCCTATCGGTCTCGTTCTAGTCAAAATTTTAGGCTTAGGTTCGCGTAGGTTACGTGTTCCTAAAGCGGGCAAGAAGAGAACGGTGATGAAATCCGAACCCTTATCTTGTATGGCCAGGCCTTGCCCTTTACTAGAAAAATAAATGTGTATTCAGTCCTCAACATATATGCATACGAAGGAGTCCAGTAACTCGCTGACAGGGGATTCGCGAGTGTTTAGAATCTTACCTCCCGTTCCAGACGGGGGATGAATCGGTTGTAGTCGACTCGGGCCACTGACTCCGATGTCTAGTGTACGAACCCAAGGTGCAGAGACAATATCGTAATTGTCCTCCTTCTCTGCAAACAGTTTATATTTAAAGTACCCTTCCGTAGGGTAATAAAAAAATAATGTCCCAAAGTCCAAAAAAAAAATAAAGAAAAATTACAAAAATAATAAACCCTAATACAGTTTTTTTTTAAATAAAATAAACAAACCCTAAACTAAAATTGTCTAAAAAAAATTGTTTCTTTTCTGTTCTTTTTGCTTTAATCTTTAGCTCCAAGTCTTTATGAAATCACCAAACTCCTTGGCTCAATTTTCTTTATGATCCAGAACCTGTAGACACAAGATAAATACCCAAAAACATAAAAAAAGACAAAATAAAAAAAAAAAATAATAAAAAAAAAAATCTAAAACCCTAAAAACAAGTCGCGCGGCGCCAAAAATTGATGTGATTTGTAGATAGTGGTAAAAGTGGTTCGATTCTCAGACTTGTGAAGGATATTAATTAGACTTAAATCCTAATATTAAAATAGAAAACTCACTAAAAATTATAGCAAACTCAATCAAAGATGATATCAATACTAAAAGAAACACTGAGGCTAAGATTCCACTATTTTCCAAGTTCAAAGTGATTAAACCAATACTTATATTTATGCAATTTTCTTGTTTAATTTGATTCTAAAATATTGCAACAAGTAGATTTTCAAAAGTAATAATTGTAAATACCAAGTATGAAGCATCAAAAGTCTTAAAACTGAGCATACTCCATCAAAATAGATCACAATCACTCAAATAAAAATCATATTCAATAATATTTCAAGGAAAATAATCATATAATTATTGCAAATAAAAAGATAAAGTAGAATATACCACTTTTTGTTGGAAAAATAGCTTCCTCTATCGCCTCAGCAATGGGGCTTAGGTCCTCATATTAATCATGATCTCAAAATATGTGTTTGTTGCTCAAAAGATGATTAAAAGAGTGAAAAGTAATAACACGGACTGTTTGCAACAGTGTATTGGTGTTGAAAAATAGTTGTTACAATGGAACTGTTACAAAAAAAACTGTTGCTTTGTCACTGATTTAAGACTGCGCCGAAATAAGACTGCCCTGAACAGCTTAATGTCTTCAGCTTTTAAACAGCGACACTTTTCTGCGACTGTATACCGAGGGTCAATGTTCTTCAGCTGTTCTTCTTCTTCAACAGCAGCAGCAGCAAAAACAGAGTTTGGTAAAGCTCTGATTTCTTCTTCTCTGGCTCTTCTTAGGTTCCCAAACTCTTGACACCCCTTCTATATGACCCAAGACATCTATTTATATCAAAAATACCGATTAAATCTCTCCCAAATCTTCCAAAATCTCTTTCCTTCTCTTCACGGCCAAGTTGCGATAATTTCTTGTTTTAGGATTTCTACGCGTTTCTGAGCTTTCCTTTTTATTCTAAACTCTTCCTTAGATAGATACAAATCTTTGGGAAGGTTTACATCGTTTTAATCACTCTAAAATTCCCTAAAACAGGTCGCACACGTGACTTTCCATATTTTCTTGTTGTGAGAAAAATCCGTCGTTTGAGCCCATTCTAATCGATTTAAACACCCATATCAGATTCCTAGACCCATAAGGAGTCTATCCTATGAAAATCAGAGGTTTAATCGACCTCAAACTCCTCCAAATCACGATCACCAAAACTGTTTTTTAACTGCACTATTTTCCCGCCAATTTTCTGGTTTTTGAATGTTGAAGATGGTTGCCCCTTATCCAGAGTAGGGGTGCGATTAGCAGATGCCTGGAAATGGGATGCCCCTTAGTAATTAGGTTACCCCTTATCCAAAGTGAGAGTCTGAATAGCAAATGTCCTCCGGGTGCTTTCCGACAACTTTTCGAGCCAATTTTTTCCAAAAATGTTTATTAGCCAAAAATACCTACAAATAAATAAAACACCATAATAAGTACAAAAATGATCCCTAACAATATATAGAATCGAGACAAATCGGATACAAAAATGTGTCTATCACCCGGGCCAGTGATACTTTTCCCTATTTATATTATTTTTCATCATGTGAGGAAATATGGATAAACTAAGAGTTTTGCTTGAACGAGGAAGTTTTCCCAAATGAAGGAGTTTTCATGAGTTTAGGAAAAATAATAAAATAAGATAAAATAAAAGGAAGAGGCGTGGGACCGGCCGGCCGGTGGGCCTGGTCCCCTAGGCGCCTCTTTATTATTTTTATTTTTCTTTCCTAGTTTGCAAAAGTTTCCTCTTTCATCCATATTTTGAATTCCCGTTCGTGCATTATTGTTAAGTACACTCGTACCATTTTCTCGGGGCTTACTCAGTGGTGTTCCAGATGCCCGTACATTGAATATTTATTACTAACCCATGGAATTTTGCTGGGAAAAACCATGAATTTAAGTAACAAAATATTATAATGAACGTAGAATGTTTTCTAGGAATTAAAGTATTTATGCTCCATAAACCCTTTTCTGACAGAAGTATGCTGCATTTCATTAGAGACTTGAAGATTTCTAAAATATTCTCACATAGTTTGTTGTAGGTTGTTTCAGTGCAAATCCTCCATGTCGTGTTAATTATCATATTTGTTTATCATTTGAAACATTATTAGTTGCCAATACCAATTTTTTAACTACCGATTGTGAAATAGCATTTAGGTATTCTTCTAATCACTAGGACATCCCATAACCACATCTGTGAGTTGGGAATAAAAAAATCGCCCCTGATTCTTTCAGGATCGCCCCTAAAATGCAAGGAAATATAACTTATAGCAACAACACTACTGCTCTAGCGAGAGGTTTTATAACGATGACATGGAATCGTGGATCCTTTATGAACTATTCTATGTTATCTTCAGGCTCAGATCCTTTGTACCAAAAAGACCATGTACCCTCTGTACCTGCTAATAATGTCTCAACACATGCCTTACCAATTTAAGAATAACCAACTCTACCTGTTATATTTGTGTTGGCCGGTATAAATTAGGAAAGAAAATATTACAAATTAAAAAGGAGAAAATAAAAGAGATTCTGCTCGTCTACTGTATGCGATGCCTATTTTTGTTTTTAACTATTCAAAGAGCTTGAAATTTGGGGGATTTTGTGTTTCCCCCCGAAATAAATGGCTATTTTACATTTTCCCCTTTTTTAACTACTAATTGGTGAAACCCCCTTTAATGTGGATGTGTCGTAAATGGTAGTTAAATCCTGCACGTGTAGTTCACGTGTGTACTATAATTAAATAATGTAGTGGAAAATCCAAAATTAGTTACACGTGTTTGAAGATTAACGATTTGATCTTGCGGTTGCAAACAACTGAAATGGATAAACGGAGAGATATTGGATCTATATCTTCTTCGTCATCTTCTTCGTCTTCTCCAATATTTCTCTGCAACTGATTCTCTAGAGAAAACAAAAAAACACAAATGAATCTCCCTCAATTTCTCCTCCTTGTCATCGTTTAATTCCTAAATCAGACGAACAAAACCAAGATGAAAAATACCCAAAACTAAGCCCTTAATTTGATTTGAGAGATGAGATTCAATCCAACATCACCGCCCATAACAGCAGCAACTATGAAATTTATGTGTCCATGGATTTTGATATATTTTATTTGATTTTCTCAGGGGATCAATGATAAGTGCATAATTCATATGATTCTAGTGTTCATTCCATACTTGCTTTATCTATTATTCTTGCATATTTTCGTATTATTACTTTGATTTTCTCTTATTTGTCTCTATTAGGTGAATCATCCAAAAAAGGAGCTACAAATTGCTGAAAAGAGCTAACGAGATAAGTATTCCAAGTATCCAAGTGTCAAAGTTCAAGAGAAGTGGAAGAAGTGTGACGAAACGGAGCAAAACGCTCAAAATCAAGAGAAGGGCAAAAAAACCGATCTTAATTAATTCAAATTAATGATTTCTCATCACCATCTTGAATAGAATTTAAATATAAAAAGAATGCAAAAAGAATGAGGCCATTCCAAATTCGGATGAAGAAGTTGTGGCCAAAACGAGTTTTTATTGAATATCAAAGACACTAGGATACGGGTACGGGTACGCATACCCTAGTTCCGAAATTTTTTGCTGGAATTTGAGGTACGCGTACGGTTACGCATACTTAGCAAGTAGGAAAACGTGTATAAACTCCTTGGAAGGCCTAAGGGCACGTTTGGAGTCGTTATTTCGTAATTTTCGGTCGGGTTCTTGAACCGAACTAAATACGTGAAGGCCAAGCAATGTAAACCTATAAAAAGGTATTAGTTTATGTAATCTTAGATCGGAAATCTCATATCACAAGTTTTACATCAAAACCTAGGGTTTACCCCTTTAGGGGGAAACCACCGTTATTCATCTTCTTTGTAGTATGAGTACCTAAATCCTTTATTGATTAAGGATGAATTCAATGTTCCAAGAGTGAAGCTTTATTAATATTACAATTCTATTTGAAGTTTTAATTATCATCATTTGTTTTCATTATATCTAGGGTTTATCATTGATTTTTAGATGGTTTGGGTGCACAACTAGATCAGTCTATTAATCATTCTATTGCTAGTAGAGAGTTGAGCGATCCGTAATTGTCGTGCATCTCCTACACAAGTAGAAAACATGAGACCTTGCAGAGGGATTCTGTAAAGCAATCGTGTGTGGAAACAACACCAGTAAGTGAACCGAGCGTACTGAGTTTAACTGCTGGGATCAAACCTAAATTCACAAACCCTAAAGCGTTCGGTCGAGTTACACCTTGTAAGCGTACCTCAAGGCGGCTCAGTTGAATAGAATCTGGTGGCTAAGCGTACATGTTATCCGTTGATACAAGGAGTTTTGAGGATTTCTAAGAGTACCTGTTGTTCTACGGTTGGTGATGAATGGTTCCAACGGAAGATAGATAAGTATTATAATCCAGTAATCGCTTGGTAACGGTGAAGGATTCCTTAATCATCCCTTTTCTTTATTATTGTATTTATATTATTCTTACAACCAAAAACTCCCTTTGTTGTTTACTTTATTTTGCTAATACAAATAACCTATCAATTACACAGCTCTCTGTGGGAACGATCTCTTACTACCGCTATATTACCAGTTAATTAGTGAGAAATATATTTATTAATTTGTTGCATTAACGACACGCATCAAATTTTGGCGCCGCTGCCGGGGAGCATTAGCTAATTGATTTGTTATTTGTTTAGCTTGTTTTTATTTTTTTATATTTTGATTTTGATTTTCTTTTTCTTGTGAGTCGTCATGTTTCCTTACGGAAATAACATGTACGAAGCACATGATCAGACATATAATTGTGGTAATCAATATGGTTTTTAATCTCAATCTTATGACAACTACCGACTATCCCATGGGTATAATCGAAACCAATCTTTTGGATGTGATCAATATCCCAGGGAACCTTATGGATATTCTCATACATGTCAACAACCTTATGACGGGCATGTAAGTGAACAATCATAAGGATGGGAGGATAGTTATGCTTCTAATCCTATTTCTTCAAGTGTTGCAGAACAAATGTGTACCATGATGGAAGATATTCGCATACAAATGGAAAAATATTATGATGGATTAGAGCAACGTCAACAAAGTGTTGATAAATCACTCCAAGAACTTCAAGAGGGCATTAAAAACTTAAGAAGAGACGTGAATCAAATCAATGAAGAAATGGAAAAAGATGAGAATCCCTTGGAGAATCGTTGTAATAATGATGAAGTTATTCCAGCTCCGGATCGTAATTATGATTATTCTCCTATTCAAAAGGAGGATCCTTGGTATGACCGAACCATTGTTATGAACGGTGTGACATACTCAAATGCATATCAACGTTATAATGAGTATCCGGATTACAATGTTTTTACACTACACCAAATTCAAGGATTAGTAACTATATTTTGCAACAGCTTAGCCACTGTTGCGAAATTTCAGTTGCAAAAAATTCGCAACAGGTGATAACAGTTGCAAAACTGGTAACTGTATGTTTTTCT